>NC_056744.1:474376184-474691184 GCF_019279795.1 Protopterus annectens
AATAGATTGCTGTGTTATAATATTCACCATACTATCCCAGGTCATGTTACTATCCAGCCCAACCAGCTTTATATACTTCCCCAAGGCCAACACCTTCACATATTCTGCTTACTTGAGATGATTCAACAATCCTTCACCCCTTGTTAACCCTACAACAAGTACTACTACATGTAGCCACAGTTTTTACTGCCATCTTACCCCTTGAATACAATCTAATGATACAATTCAGCTTAAATGAAATGCCAAAGTTAGAAACAAAGCCTTCATGTGGAACTCATCTTTAAATAAACTTGACAATAAAAGAAAAAAAGTTCATACCCTAAAGCAAAGAATAAAATCTCAGCATGCTAAAATCAACCTTAAAACGATTAATGAAGAACTGAAGAGTAAGATGAAATCCTACAAAACTAATTGTGAATTTTTTAGTGAAGAATAACCACAATGCCTTTAATTATTTAAAGAACTTGCAAAGTAATATGCAGCTTTGCACTGAGTTTATCTCTAATACCATCCCCTACTGATACCTTGAGGGTAAAGTCAAAATCCTAGAAAACAAACTCAGACTTCTCTCTTCTATTGCTTTAAAATTTCCTATTACAAGGTCCATAGTCCCCTCAGAATGTATCTCTGAAAAGATCCTAAAAAATCTTTCACCAGACCTATGGGTCCAGATAATACAGCAGGCTTGTTTCCTGGTCAGCATGGAACACCCCCTATCAGACCGCATCCTTAAAATATAGAGCCACAGCTTTTTGAATGGATATGTACTTGTGGCCTGGAGAACAACTGCAGGAGTTCCCATCTACAAGGGAGAATCCATTCCAGGCTTTGGCAACTCTGGTCCTGTCAGACACACCAGTATCATTTGCTAGGGGATGGAACATATTATCAAGGACCACATCAACCCATCACCAACCTACATTTCTTAAATCCAAACCAGTCTGTCCTTGTAAACAATAGACTATCTCTATTAAACCTAACTGATATCCTTGAAAGGGGCAGAAGCACTAGAGCAGGGTGACAATGCTCACACAGCTTACCTTGATTAGTTACGGCCTTTGACACTACACCTACCTCTGACATCATTGATGAATTGGTCAAACTCGGTATAAATCCCTATATAACCTGTTGGACCATGAATTTGCTTACTGACAGAAACCACTCTGTTACAGATGGTGGCACATTATCCCCCAAGAGGTTTGTCACCATTGTTATATTCCAGGATGCTAATCTGAGAGCATTTCTATTTGGCAAGTACTTCTCTGATATTAAAAACAAAATTAGAGATTGTTGGCTGCCAAAGTTTGTGGATTATTCCAAGCTTGAAGCCATCATCGACTACTCTGAAGATACTTGTTTCCTTCAACACGATAATTCATACAAACTTGTGGGGTCTGAATCATGAGCTAATGCCAAATAACAAAAAATGCAGCATAGTACAGCTTGAGAAACATGAACTCTCATGCATGTACCACATACATAACACGGTCCCTTAAAATAGACACAGCTATTATAAATCTAGTCAACTTCATAGATAACGAAGTCACCTTTGACCTTAGTGTATTCACTGTCATTAGGAAAATCATCTACCTCACCCAGCTGATTACTAAAGCCATCTCTTCTTGAGCCAAAGGGATCCTCAGTCTCATCTCCTCATCCCCAATCAGGCCCATGCTAGAACTCAGTATGCCCTTTGACCTCATCAAAAAATTCTCAGGTATAAGCTTCATGAGTTACCCAGAATGAATAAAACTGTGTCTCTATTCTTTGTCACCTGCAGACTTCTAAGTGGTGCTGGACAGGAAAAGAAAGTACTTAGGTATACCAATGGAACTGCAGTGAGCTAGGCTTTAAATTGATTGATGTACTGCCTAATAGCAACTTATAATCCTATAAACTATAACCTTTGCAAACATTTTCCAGAACTTGAAATGGAAAGTACAATTATAGTAAAAGATGCAAAGTACCAAGATCTTGAAATAAAAACAGCAAACATAAAACAATAAATATTCTAAAGAATTGTGGCATTGCCAGAAAAAAAATTGCAAGTAAAAGAATCGGGTAACCAATACACCTCCTCCCAAACCATCACAACTGATGACCTAGTAGACTTCTTTTAGGGCATTATGTTCCACACTTCATTGCAACCTGTCCTGCTCAATGGCTTTTCTTTGTGGATTTTAGATTACAATTTTTTTAACTATATTCTCACAACTACAAAAATTAAAGGAAAATGCAAAATGAATGCAGCAAATCTTGAAAATGACTGTAACTTAATTAAAGCATTTTTGCAGAGCAGCTTTGGCCGCATGACATAGGGGCTAAACTCCCCCACCCCTGATTGTTATAGTATAGCACAGTATATGCTGAATACCTTAGAATAGGGGGGAGTCTGAGGTAGTGCAACCTTGAAATTAGTATGCAATCCTATTAGTGCATTCAGTCTCACTCATCTGAGATTAACAGCTGAGGTCCTCAGAATTTCTATAAGAGCCCTGTCCCTACCCTCACCACACACACACACACACACACACACACACACACACACACACACACACACACACACACACACACACACACACGCACACACACACACACATACACATGCTCTTGCACATTCACCACTGTCCCTACCCTCACCACACACACTCTTGCACATTCACCCCTCTTCTTACCCTCATCACACACACGTACACATGCTGTCACACATTCACCCTGACCCAACCCTCACCACACACACACACACACACACACACACACACACACACACACACACGCACACGCACACGCACACACACACACACACACACACACACACACACACACACACACACACACACACACACATGTACACACAGTGTTGCACATTCACCCCTCTCCCTACCCTCACCACACACACATACACATGCTCTTGCACATTCACAAAACACATACATGGGAAGTAGGAATTATCAGCAAAGATTTACAACATCAAGTTTCTTGAAGGCTATTGGTCATAAGCTGGACAGATTGTCATGAAAATCCATTATTAAAACAGTATGTTTGGTCTGGAGCAAAGGAGGTAGGGAGTATCACAGGGTGACGTTTCTACAGTAAGCAATATGAAGGAACAGGTTCCCACTGCAATAACAATTGGATCTGGAGTTAAAAGTCTTTCCTCTACAGAAGCATTCTGTCAAACTAATTGCATTCATTTTATTCACTGGATTATAGTACATACTGATAGAGGTGGTTTTTTTTGTTTGTTTGTTTTACTGGATTGCATTACAGACTAGTAGAGGTGTTTTTTTTCCCATTGGATTACAATACAGACTGATGGAAGGTGTTTTTTCTTCAGTGGATTACACTACAGACAGGTGGAGGTGTTTTTTCTTTCACCAGATTACATTATAGACACATGGAGTTTTTTTTCATCGGATTACACTATAGACTGGAGGAGGTGTTTTTTTTTTCACTAGATTACTCTATAGACTGATGGAGGTGTTTTTTCACTGGATTACACTACAGACTGATGAAGGCATTTTTTCACTAAATTACACTACAGATCGATGAAGGTGTTTTGGTGGTTGCAGTATGCCAAGAATTCGTATACTTTACCTAGACTTTCAGTACAGCTCCACAGCTCCACTCAGAAGACTACAGCACACAACATCAAAAGTTATGTGTTAGGTATTAGTTATGGACTGTTGGGTAGGACACATAGGAGAACTGTAAATAGCATGCCGTCTGTATGGCTAGTGATGTCCCCACAATGTTTATTTTTTGTTGTGTATTAGTCAACATTTCTGTCCCAAATATTTCAAATGGTACTGAAAATAAAATTATCCCATTTTTAGGAAGCACTGTAATAGAAATAGTGAATGATGGTTGTAGATTAGGGTTATCCATAGATGTGGAAGAATAAATGTTCAGGTAAAAGTGTGGTAGAAATAATCAATATAGTTAATTGCATGCTACTGTATCTCAGTTACAATGGGAGTACACTGTGAGTGCGATAGCAATGCATGGCACGTGTCAGCGAGTAACATAATTGATTTCAGTTGGTACTGTAAGGTGAGTCTCCTTTCTTCTGACATTTAGGAACCTCAGAGTTGTTTATAATAAGATATGGGTACATCCTCTCACATGAGATTCATTAGTTCTTGAGTAGGACACTTGCTTACAGTGATGGACATACTGACACTTGATATCTTGTTCTCCTTCCACAGATTTAATATCACCCAGATATTAATTTAAACTTCATTTAATCAAGTTAATGAAGGATTATACCTAAAAAGGGAAGACTGCTTTTTCCATAGTATAGGAGTTCTTACAGAAGAAAAAAACATTGCGTCTTTGACTGGAATTCCTGATTATTACAAATGTGCAGTAATTCTCCTAGTTGACAGCAAGCTCTTTATGCAGTTAAGATCAGTAGTATTTCTAAGGATAGGATCCTTAGTCACTCTCTAAGATAAGCACAGGTCACCACAAAGGAAAATACAAACAACTGTAATCCCATTTAAACCAGTAACAGTTAGCAACCATTTGAAGGCAAATTACCTTTTATTAAGTGATGGTTTGTCAAAATTCAGTGCCCCTCCAAACATTGAGAACACAGCAGCCTATGCTGAATTGATCTCAGGCACTCTCTACAACCATGTCAATGGCTGTATAGAGGCTGCTGTACCTACCAGAAGCCCAAGACTAGCCCCAGAAACAAACTACCCTGGTGGCACCCCAAATTAAACAGGATATACAACAAAAGGAAAAAAATATGGCAAAAATCAGGAATGGTAATTCCCATAAAGACAGAAACTCTCTCATCAAAGTAAATAGGCAACTAAGAAGGCTAATTAGAGCAAGCAAAACCAACTCTGAGGTTAAGATAGACTCCCAGGAGAAAGATAACCATAAGGCCTTCTACAGCTACATCGGAAACCTCAGTGGCAGCACTGGTGGTTACTGGTGCCACGTTCACTGAGCCTGGTGAACACTGGTGTTTACTGGTGCCACGTTCACTGAGCCTGGTGAACACTGGTGTTTACTGGTGCCACGTTCACTGAGCCTGGTGAACACTGGTGTTTACTGGTGCCACGTTCACTGAGCCTGGTGAACACTGGTGTTTACTGGTGCCATGTTTACTGAGCCTGGTGAAATAGCAAACCTGTTAGCAGACAAATTCAGTTCCAACTTGACCCCCCTCACCTCCAGCCACCCCATCAGAAATACCCTCAGAAATAACCTACTCAGCTATAACTAGGGAACATGTATTGATTGCATTCACTAAAGCCAAGAACATGGCCTTAATGGGCCCCAATAACATCCCAGAATGCCTCCTGAATAGTCTAAAATATGACTTATCAGGACCCCTGTAGTCATTATTTAACTATATTATTTAAAACAGACTTTGTACCATGACTGCAATGGTCATCCCCCTTCATAAGGAAGGACTTTCAACAGATCTGGGAAACTACAGACCTATTAGTCAGATTAGTCTTATTTGCAAAGGCATGGAAAGAAGTATCATAGAAATTATCATCAAGGGCATAGGAAGTCTCCAGACACTGGATCCAACCCACTTTGGTTTTGTCAAAGGAGGAAGCTCATACTTACTGAATCTGATTGACTTCTTTGAAACAGTCACTAAGGCAATGGATGAGGGAAAAATGGTGCATACTCCCTATATTGCCTACATATGACTAAAGCATTTGGTACAATAACTCACTGTGGCATTATCAACAAACTTATAGAACTAGGTATAAACTCCAGTGCCCAGGAGGTTAGAATCAGTGAGGGTACCTCCACAAAGAGACTGGTCACCGGTGGAGTCCCCAATGCTATGTACTGGGTCTACTCCTCTTTGGCATCTACTTCTCAGATGTCAAAGCCAACCTCAAGTATTGTATGTTCTGCTGATTCCATTTCTGACTTATGAGATAAAGCTCAAATGGCCTTCTCTACCACTGAAACCTGGATATACAACATCCATCTACCCCTAAACCCTAATAAAACCAAGATTATACTATTCACCCCTAAGAAAACAACTCCATTAAACAAAACCCAGTTCACTATTTATTCTCAAGGTAATGCTGTAATCGAAGTCGTTACCCACTCAAAACTTCTAGGATTCACTATTGATGAACACCTGAATTTTTTTTTAAACAGTTTTCTTGATTTTGATTATAATGAAAACAATCACATAGACATATATAAGACAATTTACATTATAGATTTACAAATTGATAACATGTATTTATAGCTTTTAAATATGAATATACAAATAACAAAGCAAACAAACTAAAGTATGCACATAGACATCCAGTATGTATACATTAACGTACAAACTAAAGTATGTACATAGACATCCAGTATTTATACATTAACATACAAACTAAAGTATGTACATAGACATCCAGTATTTATACATTAACATACAAACTAAAGTATGTACATAGACATCCAGTATTTATACATTAACAACTAAAGTATGTACATAGACATCCAGTATTTATACATTAACATACAAACTAAAGTATGTACACAGACATCCAGTATTTATACATTAACATACACTATAACCGTCCTTTTGTAACTTGACCTCCTGAATGGCAAGGAAAGCCAATTACCTTTATGCAAAATGATCATTTTTTTCATAGGTTCATAGGTTCATACTAGGCTATCTGCCCTAGTGCATTTATAAGCCTAGCCAGAGTGTGTTTGGCTTTCGCCACCCATTTTAAATGAATTTTGCTATGCCCTTTTTAGAGGTTAGTATACTGTGCCTCTGTCTAACAGTGACACAGAAGTGATACCCGGGGTAAACCTACGATCTCCCATCCACTCATCAAGATTCCTCTTGAAGAGATTCAATGAGGGACTCTGCCTAACCTGGACTGGGATTTTATTCCAGAGTGAATGGAGCCTCTGGGTTATAAATCTGTCCCTCTAGCATGTCCTATTTATTTCAGTGCTGAGGTTCAAGTTTCTCGAGCGCGTAGCTCAATGGAATTTGGATTTTCTGAGGTGCAGCATGTCCATTAATTCTGGTTTGGACATGGCTTTATACGTCAGGCACAGATCGCCTCTGAGCAGGTGGTAAGCCACTGAGTAGAGCTGGAGTTTCTTTAACCAGGCAGCGTATGGCATCTGTTTGAGCCCTTTGATCCTCTTGGTGAGGTACTTTTGGGGTCTTTCCAGTTGCTGCAGGAGTCTGGCAAGGTACATCCCAAAAGGGGCATTGTACTCAATTATGGGCCTGATGAGGGATGAGTAAAGAGGCACAATGACCTCCCCTGATCCAGATGTGAATCCCTTCATGATTAGGTGGGTTATATAAAATGTTTTTCTAACCACTTTGGCCACGTGGTTTTCAAATGAGAGATTGCTATCAACTTGGGTCCCCTGGTCCCTAATTACTTCTTCTGTACTTAATGGATTACCACCTATGTGGTAATTTGTGGGCACTTTGTTTTTGCCAAAGGGGATGACTATACACATTTTGGCATTTAGCTTGAGGCCATGGCTCTGGCACCAGTTGTCTGTTTCTATGAGGCCCTTTTGGAGGATGCTTGTGTCAGCTGGAGAGTCAATTATGGCATCTAGTTTGCAGTCATCTGCGAACTTGGTCAACCACAGTCCTTCCATGTTGGCCTGTCCCTCTGAGAAATATATACCGAACAAGAGAGGTCCCAGGACTGAGCCTTGTGGGATGCCACTTGTAACTGGTTTGGAGTCTGACATGGCTCCAGCAATTCTAACCATGTGGGTTCTGTCCTTGAGCCAGTTTGCAACCCATCTAGTGACATAGGGGTTTATATTTAAGCTGGTGAGCTTATCTATAATGCCCGAGTGGGGTATTGTATCGAAGGCTTTTGCGAGGTCCAGGTAGGCTGTGTGGACCACCTTCCCCTCATCAATGGCCTTGGTGACTGTTTCAAAGAAATCAACCAGGTTTAAGAGGCAGGATCTGCCCTTAACAAAGCCGAACTGGATAGGATCCAGTGTCTGTAGGTCCCCAATATCTTTATTTATGAGGTCCATTATGATCCTTTCCATAGCTTTGCAGACCAAGCTAGTCAGGCTTATGGGGCGATAGTTTCCAGGATCCATTGAGGCACCACTATTGTGGAGAGGGACCACTGTTGCTGTACGCCACTCTTTGGGTACATATCCTGTAGTAAGGCTGAGATTGAACAGTAGTTTTATGTTTGGGTTTAGCTCTTCTTGGAGTTCATGTAGGACGCAGCCCGGGATACCGTCTGGGCCCATTGATGCTGTGTTTTTTGCTTTGGAGAGGGCAGCTCTTACCTGAGCATCTGAGATGTCAGGGGGGCAGCACTCTGCTGGGATAGATATTTGCCCTTTTAGTGGGGAGGGGGGGGAGTTTGCACTGAACCTGTCAGCTAGGATGTTGGCAATGTATGTGGGTTCAGTGTATTTTTTGTCATTTTGGACTAATTCTGAGCATATCTGGGAATTCCCACCCAGGTTCCTAACATAACTAAAGAAAGCCTTGTGATTATCCTTAGTGTCCTGTGCAATTTTTCTCTCGAAGCTGGCCTTAGATGATTTTATGAATGCCCATAGTTTTTTGCTAATACTGATCAGAGATGCCTTCCCTTTTTGGGATTTTGCTCTATCATGTAGTAGCTTCTTCCTTCTATTGTATAGTTTGTTTATGGCTGGGGTCCATCAGACAGGATGCCTGCCTTTGGAGGATTGGGTCTTGGTTTTATTTGGGATTGCATGATCCATGCATTCCTGAAAGTATTCATAGAATGCGTTTATAAAGGATTCTGCGGTCTGGGCCGTATTTTCCACAGGCCCGGGGGCTTTGAAGGATTCCACCTCAGTTTTGAGGAGTGTGAAATTTGCTTTAGAGAAGTTTTTCACTGTGGTTTTCTGGGCAAGGGGTGGGGTCAGGATGTGAATATCCAGTGAGATTAGTTTATGGTCTGATCTTACCAGTAAGGGATACACTTCTGGTCTGGAGCATAGAGCCCCCATGTTGGTGATGATCAGGTCCAGTATGTTTTCCCCTCTTGTGGGAGTGGTAACAAGTTGTTCCATAGCATTTGAGTTTATAAATTCTAGGAACCTTTGGGCTAGGGTGTTGGAGCTAGAGTAATGCTCCCAGTCTATGTTTGGGTAGTTGAAGTTGCCCAATATAATGGCGTTTGGAGAGACTTTCATATTTTCCAGTGTTCTCAGGAAGGCCGAGTAAGGTTCCTGGGTTTGGGAGGGTGGTCTGTAGCAAGCTATAAACTGGAAGGCAGTTTTACCCACAGTTAGTTGCACATGGATAGTCTCTGATGCTTCGTGCTGTGCCACCAACCTGGAGGTGTGGGTATCTTTGAAGAATATTGATACTCCCCCTCCTTTTGTGGTTCGGTCCAAGTTTTGGGGCCAAAAAGCATGGTATGAGGTATAACCTGGTAGTGCTGGGGTGCTCTCAGGAGCCTTGAACCAGGTTTCTGTTACTGCACAGATATCAATGTTCTCCATGCTAAGGAGAGTTTTGAGTGCATGCATCTTGAGGTTTAGACTTCTGGCGTTGAGTAGCATTACTCTTAGTTTCTTATCGCTTGTGATACCTATGGAGGTGGGTTTGTCTTTTGAGCCTTGCCTAAAAAAGGAACTATGGGGGTGGCAAGAGCCTTTGCCAATATCCGAAAGCCCAGGGGTGAGGTGCAAGCCGGCCCTAGCGAAGCATCGTGGCTTGTCAAGCATGTCATCCCAGGCTGACAGGCATTGGATCCCCTTTGAATGACACCAATATTTAAGCCAATTTTTGAAATTGATCATCTTGTCTTCATATTGTGGCATCATTCTTGGTGTGGGTAAGATGCTACTCAAGGTCAGGGTCATACCGGCCTGGGCTACATGCTCAGAGAGCTCCTCTATGTCTCTTTTCATGTAGTCCAGGGAGGTACATCTCAGGTCATTCACGCCAGCATGGACAATGACTGAGTCATATTTGTACTTGCCTTGGAGTGACCTGAGTGCTTGTGTTATGTGGCAGATCCTAGCGCCCGACAGGCAGCTCACCGTGACCTTCTCCTTGTTCAGCCTGGTGAGCGGGACGTCAGTGTGCCTGACGATAGAGTCAGCTATTACAAGTGTATCAGGTGTGTTGTTTAGCCTTAAGGGCTGTGACTGTTCAGCACACTGGCTTTGTGAGCTATGTGTTGCACGTGTTTTGTTTTGGGGTAGCGGTTGCTTGGGTGTCTGCTTTGGAGGTCTCTGCTGCTTAGGCAGATTTTTATTTAGAGCCTCCGAGTATGTTTTTGTGTGTTTATGTGTTTGGTTTGCTGTCATGGTAGATCTATGTGAGACTGGAATTGTAGTGAGTGTGGTTTCCTTCTCCTCCTCACTGGTTACACCAGTACTGAGTTGAGAGAGCTTAGCCTCCAGTTTGGCTATATGGTTGCATCTCTCACATGTCTTGGAATTTGTTGGGAGGAGGAGAGGGTTGTCTGTGTACATGAGGCAGTTGTAACATTGCCTCAATATTCCCAGATTCACCAGCTGGACTGGAGAGGAGATTGACAACTGACCTTTGGACATGCAAGGGAATTCCTTTATAATTGAAAAAAAGGGCCAATGGGGAACAAGGTACTCAAGGGGAGTTTGTGAGGGTGTAGTGCTTTTAATTTTTTAGTGCTGACTTATATAATTGCTTTAGTGAGCAAGTGTCAGGCTTTAGAGTAGGAATAGAGTGTTTATTATGAGAACTAGATCAGTTCTAAGGGAGAAAGTGAAGAGCAGACTTTGTGGAGCCGAGAATGGTTTAAACCCAATTAAGTGGAGCTGCCCGATGCTGCACTATGCGCAAAATCGCGCAAAGCTGTGCCAAAGCGGGTTTTATACAGGGGGAGTTGAAAGAGCTAGAAATTGACCCAAAATGGCCAATAGACTACCAGATTCTTGTGCTAGGAACACTCCTCCAGGGACAGATAGGCTGCTCTAAGCTCCCCACTGCCACTGGTGAACAAAGAAGCCTCTCTTTATCCAAGATAGGAAATGGGCAACACAGGAACTTTCCAAAAGTCCAGAATACAGCAAAGCCTGTATTTGGACTACTCTAGGTCAGGAAAGATGGGAAACAAGGATATTTTTTTTGTTTTTTTTTCTTTTTTGCAACAAACAGCAGGAAAATGCAATAAATATTTAACACAGGCTAGTACACTTGAGTGTGTAGCCTCAACAGGTATATGCAACAAACAGGACAAACTTTAAAAGTGCAGGTGCAAAAACAACTTTAAACAGTTTAAAACAATTCAAGAAGCAGAAATACTTGCAGTTTAGCTAGATCGGACAGTCGCCCAGGTAGTAGCAGGAAAAAAAAAAAAACACTTTTATCAGGTTAGCAGTCGCTCTTTTAGCCTCTCTGCTGCTAGCACCACTCTGCAGGACCACAAGGAGCTTGGCTGAGTAGTAACAAGCGCAAAAACAGCGCCAAAGTGGGTTTTATACAGGGGGACTTGAAAGAGCTAGAAATTGGCCCAAACAGCCAATAGACTACCAGATTCTTGTGCTGGGAACACTCCTCCAGGGATAGATAGGCTGCTCTAAGCTCCCCACTGCCACTGGTGAACGAAGAAGCCTCCCTTTATCCAAGAAAGGAAATGGGCAACACAGGAACTTTCCAAAAGTCCAGAATACAGCAAAGCCTGTATTTGGACTACTCTAGGTCAGGAAAGATGGGAAACAAGGATATTTTTTTTGTTTTTTTCTTTTTTGCAACAAACAGCAGGAAAATGCAATAAATATTTAACACAGGCTAGCACACTTGAGTGTGTAGCCTCAACAGGTATATGCAACAAACAGGACAAACTTTAAAAGTGCAGGTGCAAAAACAACTTTAAACAGTTTAAAACATTTAAAGTTTCCCAACATATTTTGTAAGTTAACCCATAAATGATGTTTATATGTCTTTTTAGATGTTCTAGAGGTTATAGTTCTTATCTGTAAATGACTAACTTCTTTTAATAAATTAGTAAACTCAGAGAATGTAGGAGGATGTTTTGGCTTGTTGTCCCACAGGGCTCGGTCCTTGGCCCCCTATTGTTTGGCATCTACTTCTCAGAAGTACAGGCCAACATGGGAGGACTTTGGCTGACAAAGTTTGCAGACGACTGCAAACTGGGCGCCATAGTGGAAAGTGCATCGGACATGGATATCCTTCAGAAGGGACTCACGGAAACAGATAGCTGGTGCCAGAGCCATGGCCTGAAGTTAAATGCCAAAAAATGTATAGTCATACCCTTCGGGAAAAACAAGGTAACCCCAAGCTACCATATAGGTGGCAATCCACTAAGCACAGAAGAGGTTATCAGGGACCTGGGGACCCAGGTTGACAGTGGCCTTTCTTTTGACACTCACATTGCTAAAGTGGTTAGAAAGACCTTCTACATTGCCCACCTGATCATGAAGGGATTCACATCCAGATCTAGTGAGGTCATTGTTCCCCTGTACTCTTCACTTATCAGACCAATGATCGAGTACAATGCCCCATTCAGGATGTATCTCACCCGACATCTGCAGCAATTGGAGAGACCCCAAAAGTTCCTCACCAAAAGGATAAAGGGACTCCAAAATCTGTCATATGCTGCCAGATTGAAGAAACTCCAGCTCTATTCAGTCGCATACCGTCTGCTCAGAGGTGACATGTGCCTGACATACAAGGCCATGTCCAACCCGGAATTAATGGACATGCTCCACCTCAAAAAATACAAATCCACCAAAACCACTAGAGCAAGCAACTTAAACCTTAGCACGGATATAAATAGGACGTGCTGGAGGGATAGATTTATCACTCGGAGACTCCTATGCTGTGGAATAAAATCCCGGTCCATGTGAGGCAGAGCACCTCGCTGACTCTGTTCAAGAGAAATCTAGACCTGTGGATGGGAGATCATAGGTTTACCCCAGGAATCATCTCTGTGTCACTGCTGGACAGAGGCACAACAAACTAATGGGCACAGTATTTTTTCATATAAGGGGTGGCGTAAGCCACAATAATTTGGGCTAGGCTTATAAATGCCTTAGGGCAGATAGCCTAGTATAAACCTATGAACCTATGAACCTATGAAATCCAATTTTTTGTTATGATCTTTCTAGCCACTGCCAATAATGCCATAATAATAATAATAATAATAATAATACCATAGTAATGAGTATTTGGTTTTCCTAACACATTGTGGAACAGGTGCATTAAATATGATTAATGATTTATTCAATATGAAGTTGTCTGAAAAAAGTGCTGGCAAAAAGTCATTTACTTTATTCCAAGTGATATTTAAGGTTGGACGGTCAAAAAACATGTGTGCCCAGTTAATATCTGCATTAGAGTTGCATCTATTACAGATGTTCTGTTTTTTATTAATTTTGTCCATTATTTGTGGTGTATAAAAGGATCTATTCATAAATCTCCATGTGTAAGTCTTCCATTTCAGAGAAAATGATGATTGTAGCATATTAACCTTATCTTGCTCACTTGGGGAATTATGAGCAATTAAACTATAATAACTCCAGTAGTTATGTCTGCAAGAAAATGTTTCTTCTCTTAAAAGTCTATAAATAAAGGAGAGACTACCTGAACATGTATGCTGGTGTAATAATGTTGATTGAAGAAATTGTAATAATATCTTGGTGTCATGTTTGTTAATTGGTGAAGCTAGTTTCAGCTTATTATTAGTATATAGTATAAGTGTTTGTATATCTAACCTTACTTCAGTGTCACTGCTTGACAGAGGCACAGCAAAATGATAGGCATAGTTTTTATTCAAACTAAAGGGGTGGCGAAAGCCACATAACTATGGGCTAGGCTTATAAATGCCCTTGGGCAGATAGCCTAGTATGAACCTATGAACCTATGAACCTATGAACCATGAGGAATTATTAAGTATATATTCCTGTATAATATGATCCATTGAACTAGTCTTGTATTCATAAGTTAGCTGAAACCAGTATTTGAGTTCATTGTTTTTCATTTGAGAAATTTTGTTAATATCTGAGGTAACAAAAGTCTCTTGTGTATATGCTATAGGAAATAACACAAAAAGTAATCTTTATATTTAACATGTTTACATATAAAGTTTCTAAAGTTAATTATAATATTATGTATGTAACTGGCAGTATGATTAGGATTAGTATGTGTGATAAAATATTTTTTTAAGATCCATATAAAAGGTGTGTTTATGAATTCTAGTTGATATGTTGTTGGTCTCATTATAAGTTCCATGGCTGATACTTCCCATAAAGATTTCCATTTAGCTAAATAGGTTATATCTAAGAGCTGAGAAATTGATCTGATTATAGTGGAAATCAAATAGAGATTTAGATGTGGGAAAGTTATTCCATCATTCTTCCAGCTGTTAGTACGTTGATTAATAGTAATTCTAGCAGTGGCGGCTGGTGACTTCAAACCAAAGGGGGGCTGCAGGAGACAGCTGAATGGGTGGGGCCAACTAGAAAGGGGTGGAACTATGCTAAAAATGCAAAAAAAACTGGGACTTTAATTAAATATGCTGCCCTGGGTGCCAAACTGTCATTATGAGAGTCCAATCAAGACGAAAATGAAGTGAAGAAAAAAATATTTGAGTGCATTGGCCAAATGACAGCTTACTTAATATCTAGATGGAAACAAAAAAGGTTGAGGCATGAAAAAATATAATTTTTAAATATATTACTGCAATGCCAGTCAAAATCAAGTATAAAAAAACAAGCAGTGCTCAAACTCAAACAACTCCACTTTTTAGTTCTCCTCATCTCCTTGCACTGCAGTTCTAATTATAATTTATATTCAGTTTTATAAAAAGTACCAAGTAACATGCAGCCAACATGCATTTTCTGAATAAAAACAGCACAGTATAAAACTATGACAGAAAACCAGAACATTCTGTAAAATCAACACATCCAAAGTCACTACATGGGGGAGCGGGGTACAACAAGTATGTCACAATTTGAAATGTCTCTGGCTAACAGTGATGGCCCTGATGCATTTATCATACTCTCAACCTCAGAGCAAGAAATCTGGATGAAGCCATAAATAAAAGTGGGACAAAGATCTAAAAATAAGGGCAATTTTAAATATTACTCTTACAAACTTAGAAGGTTAATAAAATAGCAAGTCTTGCATTAGTATGAATTTTCTGAAGGGTGTGAAATCTGAAACTCAAATGTCTGTCATTATTTTCTAACTTCAGTCTTTAATGATTTGCCACTAATTTGCCAGAAAACCACACTTTTATGAAGCACGGACCAAAAATGTGATGAGAAAATCTGTACACACTACACACACAGAGACACAAAAAACAGACGGAGATATTATTTAACCAAATTGTGAGCTTTCTAGTGGAAGTTGCAAGTAAGTATAAAGTGCTCTACATTTTGTCCATTGGTTCCTGAGTGTGAGTAGTAGACGTTTACACATTTTTGGAGATGTAAGGTTGAGAGCTATATACAACCTAAGAAGGTTGAAAACCCACACTTAAGAACTAAGTTGTATTTTAACTGTCTTATCTGTATGGTAGCACATTTCTGATCCAATGGCTGCTTTCCATGTGAGACTGCACCATTAAACAGAAAGCCACTAGCAATTATTGGATCATAGATTGCCTACTAGTAACATGGCTTGGAATGCTGCTTTGAGACCAAGGCAGAAGGGCTGATCTCAGTTACTGTCACTTAATTATACTTAATCTGTGGCAATTTGATCCAGGCAACCTTTATGAGCTGGCTTGTCAGATGTGGGTAAAAGCAGCAATATCTCTACACTTGTCACATCTTTCAACTTACACCATAAAAAAATACTTAAAATATATTACAGGAATAGAAAGAAAATAGCATGGTACAAAGAAATAGACTACTACTGTACATGATTACTCCCAAACAATACACAATACACTTGAAAAATGGCTGCCGATACTTAAAAAGAAAGACTCCTCACTCCCAGTGTCCGCCCTGACAGCTTTCAGAACAAAAACAGTACATACTGAATAGTCATAGCTGTAAAGGTAGTTTAATCCCAAATGCCAGCATTTTTTTTTTACAAGAAACATTTATATGCATAGAATATTTATTGTGGTTGTACCCAGGTATATTTCCACAAACTATCAAGTCTTCAATGCAGAGCAGAATGCATTTCATATTAGGAGACTAAGACTGACTAACCCAGAATAATACACTCATAGGTTCATAGATTAGTACTAGGCTAACTCATTTGATTATTTTATAATATCAGGTCAGCTAATGTACAACATTTCTTTGCTGCACAGAATGCAGTGTTTCTGTACGTTCTCTCACCAGACTTAACTTTTGCAATAATGCAGTAAAAATTGAACCAGTTACATCAATGCAGACACACTAATTCAGTTGACAGAATTCCATTTTACAAAACAGGTCATAGGTTCCTGATAAATTAGTTACTGGGAACAGATCTGATGATATGTGAAATTAATAACATAATCAAAAATGTATTTAAAGTTAAAATAACATTGGCAGAGCTTATGAATGCCACACTGGGAAATTTTCAGCAGAATCAAGCAAAGAACAATATGAGGGATGTTTTCTTGTTTTTTTCTGTGTTGCAAGGCATCCGGTTCTGATATCACTGAACTTCCATAGTATGACTGTACTCATGCAAGAGGGAACCTGCTGTAAGTACAAACCAGCTTATCAAAAGAAGAAAGGAAATATGCCTCACTGATTGGTAATATGGTCTAAGAGTAACTTACCGTTCGAAAATGTACTTAACAAAAATTGACATTCATGAGAAAGCCAGGTGGGTACATAAGCACTTGAAATCATTAAAACAACAGTGAGTCACACACTTGCATTCATAATGAGAACCAACTCTTCTTCTTGTCTCATTATTTCTAATCCAGTCCTCACTAAAAGCTAAGCTCAAGACTTGTTACAACAAAATTCCAAATTTATATAAAAAACAAGCGAGAAACCAACAGCACATAAAATAAAATAACTATCAATATCTAAAACAAATGTACCATATCAGCAGTTGGCAATAGAACTTTAATAAATTTGAAAAACAAATACAAAGGTAAGCACTTTTGTAGAACACTTTACTTCGTCAGATCATTAAAACTAAAATAAAGTCTAGCTAATATATATGATTTGTACTCATTAATTAACCAATAAAACAGTAAGCATAAAATCATGATATCTTTCAAAGACATAATCAGTGAGGTCTCCTTTTCTTTAATTTGGGTGTTAAAGAGACCTTACCATTCAAACCCCCTTCTTTGTCTGCTTGCAGGTGTAAATTTCAAAATAGTTCTCTGTGTTCAGTCTCATTACAAATATCACCATATCTACCATTATCCCTAATTACTTCTGTCACTTTAAACTTAAATGTTTGATCCTAACTTGTATCCACTACATATTTAGTGCCCCTCGACTTACCAACCTCCAATCCTCACTAAATGCTAAGTTCGAGACTTGTTATAACAAAATTCCAAATTTGCAACAAACTCCAAATACTCTACATATCACTGTACCACTCTACACTCCCTAAAATGGCTTAAACTACCACACTATCTCTCTTGCAACAAACTACAGCTCACAAAATGATCTTTAAAGCTTCAGATTGCTCTGCCCTTAACACAATATTTACTTACTACCGTCCAAAGATGACTTTCAGATCTGATAACCAGCAACTCTTGCAGGTACATAAACCAAACCTTCTACCCGTCCAGCTTCATTACTCCTGCTCTGTTGCCAAAAATTGGAATGCTCTACCATTATCAATTAGAACAACCTAGAATCCTGCCTTTTCAAAACTTCATTACATGACTACTTATCTTCTGTCTGGAATTGCACCTTCACCAAGCCTCCTTAGAATATTTATTACAAGTGATGTTTTCCTACCTACTATCAAATAATGTTCAGTGAAAATCCTTACTGCTCTAATACTTTGAAATTTCATGTAATGTTACTCTTTTACTTGCTGTTACTTGTCTCCTAATTTTTTTGCCAACTAATTGTTAACTATTTTTTGTACATAATTCTGAATTGTATTTCCAATGTATGTATTCACATCTGTTCTTGTACTGTGGAGATTTTCTCCCCAGGACTCCACTGAAAATGGGCTCTGAATGGCCCAGTGGACTTTCCCAGTAAACAAAATGCAAATAAATCAGTAAATAAATGTCAAAGTCCTTTGCCTGACCAAATTTGCAGATGATTGCAAACTGGGGGCAGTCACTGAATCCCCCCAAAATGAGAACACTCTTCAGAAATGTCTAATACAGACAGGCACTTGGTACCAAAGCCATGGCTTAAAACTGTATACCAAGAAATGCATTACAGTACCTTTTAGGAAGCCTACCATTGCAGGTAACTACGTCATCAATAAAATACCCCTAAAGGTTGATTCACTAGTCAGGAATCTAGGAACCTATGCAGACAGTAATCTAGCCTTTGACCTGCAAGTGTCCAAGGTAGTAAGAAAATTCTTCTATGTTGCTCATCGTATAAGCAAGGGCATGGCATCTAGGTCAAGAGTGGTCATCATACCACTGCATTCAGCCATCATCAGACCATAGAGTATAATGTCCCCCTTCGGTATATATTTGACCAGACACATGCAGCAACTCGAAAGTCCACAAAAGGTTCCTTACAAAAAGAATACAGGGAGTAAACATAATGTCCAACTCTGATAACCGCAAAGCTCTGTCTCATTACTTGGTATCATACAAACTTCTGAGAACTGATCTTTTCCTGGCATACAGGGCTTCCCTGTTTTGGTGAGAGTTGGCACATCCACAAAACAAACAGCATAAGAACTATTAGATTAAAAGACCTAAGTTTTTCTTGTGACATAAATAGGACATGTTGGAGAGACAGATATGTCTGTAAGAGAATTCCCATTCTCTGGAACAACTCCCCATTCATGTGAAGCAGACTTCTTCCCTATCCCGTTTTAAGCACAACTTGGAACAATGGATGGGTAATCGGAAATTCACCCCTGGTCTGGCTCCTACGTCTCTGATGGACAAAGGCAGTCAGTAAATCACCACCTATATAAAGCAAATTTGTTGCTCACATTTGGGGTGCATGACTACGCTTATAAGGGCCCTAGTGGTCATTATTCTAGTATACATCTGTGAACCTATTTGATCAAAATATCAAAATGTAAGGTTATTAACCCTGTTATGACCTACAACTAGCTCATTTCATGGCAAATCCTTAAGTAATCATGACAGTATTCAGAAGAGGTTCTTTTACTTGGGCTATGCCAAATTGGAAACTATTTAAGAAGTTCAGGCAAATGTTTGACTTATCTTTCCAGTCATTTGAAGCACTAAGTAATTGGTTCTGCAGACATTTTTTAATTTCCAGAACTTGACTAAAGCCTCAAGTTCTTCTTCTATTTTAGGTGGACTTAGTGAACCCAACACTCACAGTTACTTCTTCTTCTTCTTCTTTCTTTGCCAGCGCCCTTTACAGCATGAGCTTTTGCAATAATAGGATCTGGAAAAGTATTTCCAGGTTTTAATTCTACAGAAATTTCTATCAGACCAATAAATGCAGTATTAGAAAAAAATCTGCATTCTCAGAATTAAAAAGTTTATTGCTATACTCATGTTACAGTGAATGGTCACCCTGGCCTCAAAGCTAGCAAGTGTGCCTGAACTGAAATTAGTATCCCTATTTTTCCAATGATGTCATATCCTGTTCCTCCAATATCCACTAGAGGGCACTCTTGCATACCAGGATTATAATTATTCATAGGTCCCTTAATTCAGGTGAATCAACTGTCATTCTTATATATATTCATATATTTCACAAACAACCAAGGTTAGTATCATTTAAGATTTTTGCCATCTAATATATCACAACAGTACTATTAGGTAAGTTGATGCAGAGTGAGAACATTCTAAAGATTTTACATATGCAAAGTGTATCTTTATTGGGTAACCTAACACATAACTTGTTTAAAAAATTAATTATAAAGTATTCATTTAAACTAATTACTAATGAAATTGCAAAGAAAATATTACCCTACAAACTCGCAAGGTCTACTGATTTAGCTTCCTCACTGTATGAGGCTATTGTATTTGAGTGGGTATGCTTGCAAACACAGCAAGCTGAATAGCAAACCATCCACCCAAAATTATAGCTGCTCTGTTACCTTATTTTAATGGTGAGTGAGCCATGTAATTGGTAAAAATTTTTAGTATCAATAAAAGCTGACCTTCTCAAAAGGCAATTTAAAACGTAGTTAAGCAGTGAATTTGGTTATAATGACTGCATGTATAAGCGCGTGCACGCACACACACACACACACACACACACACACACACACACACACACACACACACACACACACACGCACACACACACACACACACACACACACACACACACACACACACACACACACACACACACACACACACACACACACACACAAACCCTTTAACTGAACTAATATATTAATATACTTTTTAAAGTGTTTGTAAATGCAATTTCAGTCTGCAAGCTTCATCTAAAATGACATTCACTTTAGTGCTCTTCATATCAACACCTTAGACTTTACTTTGAAAATAACATTTTTGTGAAGTGTGGAAATAATTCAGACTGAACAGAAAATGGACTTGGGAAATTTGATAACAGTATCTCTAGGTCTTCAAATGAGATGTGAGAATGCAGTTATTAATGCTACTGGGATGTAACTTAAGGGAGAGAGACAGGAGGTTATTTTACCTCTACAATAATTAGGTCACTACTGGAGAACCTATGCAGAAATGGAAATATGCTTTCTTTAGAGAATATTCAACTGAAACAGTTCTAGTAGTTTAGGGTATGAAGTTTAGGTAATGAAAGAAGATTAAATTAAGTAGATCTTTTAGACCTAACACAGAGGATTAAGGCTATGAGCTGTTAATAAGCTGCTCCTGTAGTCCAGAGTTTGATTCTGTCAGCCTTCATTTGTCTACAGTGTGGCTTTGAGAAAGTCACTTAACCAGATGTTGTGTAGAATAGCTGAAATACTGAGTAGATTCATTAGTGTTCTGCTGGACTACTATGCACCTATGAGGGCAGAAGAGACAGGATTTTAGTTAATAAAGTATTGCATAATAAAGATAGGTGTAGGTCTTGATAAAGGATTAGAGGACAGTGGTGGAATAAAACCACATAAAGGTTCCATACTATTGACTGGACTTAGCCAGCTCCCTGGACATTAGGGATAAAGGCCTAAGTATGACCCCTGGTAACTTGAATCCAAGCACCAGCTCAGGTGACATTTTACTAGCAGGGGGTAGAGAAGAAATAAGGAGGTCAATCAAGCTCACTTTCCAGGGTAGGGGGTACGAGAATTTAACATTTGTTAACCTGCAAGGTATGACTGGGTAATAAACTGCCCATTTTCAGTACAGGCCCAGGGAGAAAAGCTCCACAATCAGTATTTCAAAAATCAAGTAGAGATATTTTTAAATCACAAAGCATCATGTTGCATTATAAGACATGAGTGAAAAATATTGTAGTGAGAAAAACATAGATCATATGTTTCACAGTAGAGTGCAATGAAAAATAATGAGTTGGAGAAAATGTGATGAAAAACTCAATAGTCATATTATTTGTTACATAGATTAGTATGTGATAAATACCTGAGAAATTCTAACAGATTAATATGTGATAAATGATACCTGTAAAATTCTAATAAGATATTCAAAGAGATATTATTAGAGATTACATGATTAGATACAGTGAGATGAAATTGAGTGATGTCTTGGTATCAGAGAGGTGTTCATATTATGGTTATAGAAGGAAGGGGGAAGAAGAATGGCGAGGGGATTATAAGAAGAGTGCAGGGTAGGGGGTCTTGATGGTAACTTAGCTGAGCAGGGAGAAAAGAGAAAGAGGTGGAGGAAAGGTCTGCAAAGATGAAGCGAATAAGGTAGTTGGAAAACAAAAAAAAGGAGTGGAGTAGGAGGCTAGAGGGGGTTGTGAAGTATGACTTAGGTTGGCGTGAGTGAAATATAGAAAGTTCAATCAGAATCAGCACAGCAACAGGACAAAGATATTGTGAGGTTTTCTTTTAGGGAGCGTTTAAGGGTGGGTAGGTTAGAAATAGTTCTGGTGGTTAGAGGTAAGGAGTACCATTATTTATTCATTTATTTATTTATTTTTTTGCTACTGAGTATGGGTATAGACTTTGTCCAGGGGATTTATTTGGTTTATTTATTGTAAGAAGTTGTTTCTCTTCTAAGTGGAATCACCTTCTTTATTTAAGGGGGGTAATATGTGTCATGTTTTAAGTCAGGAACACAGGATTCTGTTATTGATCTATTAATAAGAATGCTGACTGGGTGTGTTATTACATCTGCAACTAACTTTAAGTATTCTATGGGAAGGTTGTTGGTTGAGGAGGAACTTTACATAATAGCTTTTTTATTTGAGTTATAGTAACTAGTTGAGAGGTAAAGTGGGTGGACTTGTCTGTATGTGTATTGGAGAAGTTGCAAATAGGTGAGTTTGTGAAGGAAATGTGCTATGGTCTAAGGTAGGGAAAGTTGACTGTGTGGAAGGGGGAGTTAGGTGAGTTTGAGGTTAATTTGGCTATGCATTCTGTGAAGTATGTATTGAAATAGCTGTTTGAAGAGGAGGAATGTCTAGGTATGGGCTGGGATCCTTGGATCCTTTTTTGTACCTGGACTGATAAAAAAATATATGGAGGATCGGAATTTTTTAGGTTTGTTTGTATGGCTATCTTGTAGCTGAGTATGATACGACTTTTTATCTATATTAACTTATTTCTTGACTTGGTGGTGTAGCTGTCTGAAAAGTTGACATTTTTGTCATTTTTATTCTTGTTCCAGTTAATCCATGCTTTGTCTCTTTCACAAAGAGTTTCCATTGGTTGGTGAGCCATGGAGTATGGATGTTTTTAATTATTTTTGTATGCTGTAGAGCTAAAGTGTGAAGAATATTTAGAAATACTGCACTGAAGTATTCAACTACATAATTTAAGGAGAGTCTTTTTAGGGTGGACCAGTTGATTGCTTTCAGAGTTTCAATGAAAGACTCCTTGGAGAATATGGAGAGATTATACGTATTTTTGAACTTATGTTTCTTTGTTCGCTGTGTAATACTCCTGTAGATATAAGCTAGCAGGTGGTCACTTAGTGTATTGGGAAAGGGTACCTGTAGAGGAATTAGGTTGGTAACCAGAATCCAATCCAGAATATATTATTGGGAGATATTTCTGCCATATCTTGTTGATGTATTAATAAGCTGAGTGAATCCAAATAGGTTTATGCTGTTGATTGCTGAATTTGTGGATAAAGATTGCCAGTCAATGTTTACATCACCCAGGAGGACAATTTCATTTATGATTGTATCTGCTAACCAGTATAATATGTTTTCAAGTGCTGGAATGTTCTGTCCTGTGAGATATATAGCACAGCAATGCACATGCTCTTGGCTCAATAAAGTTTAAGGAATGAGATTAGAAATTCTGCTTTTCCAAAATTTGAGATTGTGCCTGTATAGGGAGCTACTGTGAGCATATTTGGGAAGATTATAGCTATTCCACCTGCTTTTTTATGAATTCTGTCAAGCCTAATATTATTATAACCAGAGGGGTAGTATTTCAGCATCTTTTCTTTCAGACTTTAGCCATGTCTCTGTGTGGATAGACTGTCTGAGTTGTATTGGGTCATCCAGGCATGCAAATCTGTGATTTTCTGGCATATGCTTCTAATGTTTAGAGTGACTATTTTTAAACTTTTAGGATGTATTATATGTTTTGGGATTGGATTGGGACATGGATTGTGATGGATGTCACCACAGTGATGTATGGTGGAGAAAGATTGTTTCTTTATTATGGCATTTTTAGCAGAGATGGGTGGAAACATTCTTTTGACATTGGGATTGACATTTGTTAGTATGTTGGGGTTACAACAGTTGAAAAGAGTTATGGGAAATAAGTTTTAAGAGATTTTTTCAGTAGCTAGCAGTTATAAGGTTAATAGGTAAGGAGGAAGTAATGGTTGAGGTGTGCTTATTTATTATTACTTTACCAAGATACTTTACCAACCTTATAATACCCCTATACTTTCTCAACTTTTAATCCCTTACAATAATCTTACCTCCCTTCGATCTTCTTCCAAACTCATGACCAAATCTGTAAAGTCCCATAACCTAGCTGGTGACTCTCTGTTCACTAATACTATAGGAAGGATATGGAATCAGCTACCCACTGATATCACTCTAACCTCCTCCTTACCTCTGTTCAAACAAAAAATCAAACTGTATTTCTAAAATCACTGGCTCTGTTCCTGTAGGACTCCTGACTAATCTCTTCTTTCCCCTCCTCCACTAGAACTTTACACTTTACTTAGTAAATATACTTATTCCTTCTTCTTATTGCCCTGTTGCTCTCCTCTAATGCTCTAACCTACTCCTCCTTTTTCTCTCCCCTGTCCTCTCGTACACATTATTACCCTTCTCCTCTCCAGACTTTTGCTTCTTTCCCTCTTCCTCCTTTGTATTCCCTTCTTATCTCCTGTTCTACTTCTCTTCAACATTTTTTGAAACCATGTTGCTAATCCTGACTTTGTGTAATGCTTTTACTGAACAACTATTTTATAGTATGTTCCTTAGGTATTTCGTGTATTTTTTTGTTTGTTTCATGTTACTAAATGTATATTCATTTTGTACTTAATTTTTTATTCTGTAAATTGTCCCATTGAAATTTAGTATGTGTGGAGATTTTCTCCTCGGGCCTCTACTGAAAATGGACATATATCCAGCTAGACTAGCCCGGTTAACAAATGTAAAATAAATAAAATAAAATACTATAGGTGGCGATGTTAGGAATAAGAGTAGGAGAATGAATAAGGTTATACAGGATGGAAACGACATGGTTAGTGCTGTAAAAATCTTGCAGAATTGTGAGGTGAGGTAATGAGCATTGATAATAATGTGGAGAAAAGGTAGGTTTTGATGGGGAGGGAGTAGAGTGAGATATGAGAAGGAATTTAGAACAGACATGGATGGAGATGGTATAAATACAACAATATGTGATTGGATTGTGCAGTTAGGTACAGGATAGGAGGATGAGTAGATGAGACAGAGTAAGTGAGGTATAAGTGTAGATGTAGTGGGGGTGGGTGGTAATTGGGAGTAGGGTAGGGGAGTCAAGTGAAGCCCAAACATGATGAGGACTAAATGGAGTGGTTTGGTCCATGGGAGAGTAAGTACCAGGAAATCAGTCTGTAAAACTGCAGCAAGACAGAAGGTAAGAAGTCCTGATAATTTTAAAGACATTAACCCAAGCTGCTAGATTCCTGTTAATATACAACTAAGTTAACTGCAATAGGCAGTATTGTAGTGACTTTGGCTTAAAATTATGCTACAGTAGTTGGAGAAAAAAATTAAATGAGGAGAGGGCCAATCAAGTACTTCAATGGAATGCAGTTACTACACCCCCAGATGGTTTACCACCAAAAATAATCAGTGAGGTAGAATGTTTATGGATACAAAGATAATGCCTTTGAACTCTAAATACTTGACATGAGTCACAGTATTTAGTTTTATTGCTATGGACTTTTATTGCCTTTCTATTGATTTTTTACACTGCTACAGTAAAATATGCTAAAGCGTTAATTTAGCTTCTCCATCAGCAGTAAAAGGCCTGTGAGTGTCGATGGGGGTGTCCCGCCAGCAAATTCAGCAGTATAGGACAGCATACACTAATGCAGAAGTGAAGAAATTAATTAAGTTTAGTTTGATTTAGAAAAACATCATTTGGCACAAAAAAGCAACTTTATTAGAAACCAGGAACAATGTGTAAAAACCAAAAGTGAACTAGCACCTCAGCATACTCCTTCAAGGAAACTTGAAGGCATATGCTGAGGTGTTAGTTCATTTTTGGTTTTTACACATTGTTCCTGGTTTCTAATAAAGTTGCTTTTTGTGCCAAATTATGTTTTTTCCAAATTTTGGAGTGTGGAAGAGTTTATATTTGGCAACAATCACAAACTTTCATAATAAAGTTTGGTTTGATTGTTGAAAAATGTGTTACATAGACCTTTAACTGAAGCTATTGCGTCTTTTGTACTTTTGCAACTGAAGGTAAGATTCAGTTGTGGAAGTTAATTTGGTAGTGTGGTTATGTTGCCTTTTGCAGTAGAAACTGTCAGACATACTATGTGCTCAGATTACTGGGAGAGAGAAAGAGAGTAAAATAATTAGGATTGTCTGATGGTTGAACTGGGTAGATAAAGTACTATCTGTCTATATTCTGTTCCATTAAGTAGTGTTTGTCCAACATTAGTCATGCACTATATCATTGTGCATTTCTGCTTTATAGCCTTTAAACAGGAAAATAAGGAAGCTAACAGGATACATGTCTAAGTATGCATGTTTGGGGTTCCTAAAATGGAGGATTCCACATTTTGGAAGGGTAGAAGGAAAATAAAGTAACTAACAAGAGATACGTGTTGGTTTACAAGTTTGTGATTACTGAGATGGAGGTTTACTGATTTTAGAAGGGCAGATATAATGCCTATCTCAAGTTAGTTCCCGCGCTTTGCTATACAACATACAGTCTGTAAATATGACGTTTAAGCACTTTAGAATAAACAACATGAGTTTAGAACACATTTAAAAAAAATAGGCAATGACCCAAATGATGTGCTGATGGTCCTAGACTGCCCATTCTAGCCTTAGTAGAGACTGGAGCAGAGAATGGCAGCGTGGTGGAGTGAGTGGGTGGGACATGGGGGAGGGAGTATAGCTTACCTAAAGCCTGGCTTTCTGGATGGATCTACTCCAAATAACCATGCCTTCTTGCTAATATCTTAAATATTAATTAATTCTGTGAGAAAAATGTGCTGAATCTTCTATGGAAAACTATGAGCATGCTTTTAAATGTTATAAATGCAGGCTGAATCCTTCAACAGTTTTCTACAGATGGATATTTAATATTTCTGAAGCATTTCATGAATGAAATGCACATTTTTTTATCTTTGTTGGTCATATTTCTGGAGCCAAGCATACCGCAGGCAAGGAAACTAAACAAACTTTCAACATTTGTATAGTCAAGCTGAATATTCACCCTACCTACATTTATGTTTACTATGACTAAAAGACAACAGATGAAAATAACTCAGTTCAGGGATATCCATAGCATGCATTTTCCTGGTTCCAGTCACATACCATATCAAATGACATCTAACAGAAAACTGAATAAATGAAAGCATTTAGTATGTTTTCAGTGTATATTTTAGTTAGAATTCTTGGAAAAAAATCTGTTGATCTATGCATCTGTTTTTGATCACTTAACATAATTGTTGCTATTAGCATGCATACATTACTTTTATTTGCAAATATGCTTTGAAAATATATAAGTATGAATTCTTATTATGAACATTTGAATGTAGTGCTTTGCCATTCTAAATTAATTACTTGTGGTTCTAAATATATAACTGATGGTCATAAGAAGAACATTCATATATAGGCTGGGATTCCAATAAAGGGAATCATCTGGGGCTAAAATGCTGTAGCTGCACCAAGATGTTACCCCATGCCATATTCCATAACCAAGAGCTCACTTAGTCCTCAACTAATGTATGTAAATGGTGAACTCAAGTAGCCCTGTGCCCAGTTTCAAAAGATGAGTCAAGCTCACAACACCAAAACAGTTCAGAGTTGTACAACAACAAAAAGGTCACTAGTGTGCAATTCTGAAGCAATGGAGTAGCCCGCTGAAGTCACTGGTCATTTTGGGCATATAACAACGCCACCTGAAAGAAGGGATTGGTATTGCAGGTAGTAAATGGTAGGAAACCAGACTGTCTACAATAGCAAGTCCCACATACAGGAGAAGCTATTCAGATACTGTTGGGGGGCCTTGAAAGAGTCAGTGCTCATACAAGATAAGGAGGTGTGCATGTCATTGCTGAACTTCAGTGGATAAATGTTACAAACAGAAAATAGTGCCTGGTCAAAAAGTCCCCCCACATGCCTATTGCATTCTAAGGACACAGATAATGCATACATGATGATCATACTACCTGTCACTCATTCATTATCCCATCCATCATCCAGGCAGCACTGTTTTGTAAGATGACCTCTCGGATGTACAGCTGTACCAGTAAGACAGCTCTGGTACTGCAGACATGATGGCATAATGCCTAAAGTTTTTGTGCTGGACTATAGCTAGGGCTGTGGCACCAGACAGCTTTGAGCAGATTTGGGAGTCCACTAAGTCCTTGGCAAAATACCTCTCAACCTCTTAATGCTAGAAATTTGGACAAAGTCATAAATAATGGGGGTGGGCAAAGGCTCAGAAATAGCGACACTTTTTTAAATATTGCTCTTACAAACTTTGAAACTGGATAGAATAGCAGGTTTTGCATTAGCAGGAATTTTCTGAAGGGTATGAAGTCTGAAACTCAAATCTCTGTAATTATTTTCTGACTTCAATCCTCAATTACTTGCAAATGATTTGCCAGAAAAACATAATTCTTTGAGAAACAGACCAAATATATGAGGCAAAAATATGGACATTCTGCAAAAATATGTACAGTTGAGAGGTATGCAGTCAGCAGGGATTGCACAATGCCAGGAATGTATAATATGTTTTATTATCATAGAATGTTTCAAAATCTCATTACCTGCACTTGATGAAGCAGGATGCCCACATATTCAGTATGTCAGCAATGTGAGGTAATGTCTTGGGTATACCTCACCCACCAGGTTGATGTCATGCCCATGTGCAGGGAAGCAAATCACTCCTGGCTAGCAAAGCAGGATGGCCTAAGCTCTCTGCTCCTTTATCCTGACCATTTTACAATTCAGTCCATATTGTTGTAAGATATATCTGTCCAGATATATGCAATAACTGAAATGCCCACAGAAATGCATTAATAAAAGGATACAAGGCCTAAACAACATATCCTGCATGGACCAACTCACTGTCACTATACTTGGTATCCTACAGACGGGTAAGAGGTGACCCGCATCTGGAATACAAGGCATCCTCCAACCCAGTACTGATGGATTTACTGCACATCATTAAGTCAAGTGGCATCATAAATACTCAGTCTAGGGATCTAAACCTCCTTTGTAACATCAACAGAATACTTTGGAGAGGCAGGTATATCTCGCAGAGGAGGCTGCTGCTCTGGAGTAGACTCCCTATCCACATCAAACAAAGCTCATTTCTGTCCATATTCAACAGCAACTTGGATCTTTGGATAGGAAACAGGAAAGTTACCCCAGGATTGCTCCCTTTGCTACTAACGGATGGAGGCAGCTCCTAAATGTTTTATCTCATGCAGAGATCCCTCAAATTATCTATGGCATGACTCTTGTTGTTAATCATTAGGGGTAATATATTATTACCAACCATGGGATGGGTAAGGCCAATCTATAACTAAATGTGATAGGTCAATTCAAGCATAAAAAGGGAAATTGGCTAGGCATAAAATAGCTGACAAGGGCAACTAGCCTAGTACTTACCTATGAACCTATGAGCCTTTGAAGATCACTTTAGTGGTTACATTAGTTATTTACATTTGTATGCAGGTAATCCAGCTACTGCCTTACTTGTAATATTGGTGCATGAACCGGGATCTTAGAGAAGACAGCAGGTGTCCCCCTATCTATGCATAGCTCAAGTCACACCGTGATCCTTCAGTGCATGATTTACGAATTCTTGCCAGTGAGGTTGCTAATAACAACACTGAGAAATATACGATTAAATCCACCAGAAACCTGCACTTACTCCCCAAAGGAATCTTAGTGAGGCAATAGGACATTAATCCACAGATTAAATTTCAAAAATGTAATCATCAGTAGAACTTGAAAAAAGTAGACCAAAGCTTTCCAAGACTGTGCCTCAGATTTGCTTCCAGATAGCAGAACCCAAAAGAACCAAAGGTAGAAACGTAGTACATAGTTTCAGCACTTACTACAGGTTTATCACTTTCCTACTTGACATCCTCCAAGAGAACTTAAATTACTCTGCCCTATCAGCCATTAATTCTGTTCTTTTTTTCTGCATAAGTATTAATGGCTTCTCTCATTCTCTTTGGCACCAAATTCCTTTCATAATGGAATAACTGCATTTTCTGTTATCTTGCCTTCTCCTTTAGTTCATCCCCACCCCAGCTGTACCTACATCCTATGCACAAATTCTGTGAAGACTCTCTGATCTACAGCTTTTCCTTTATTCGCAGTTAGTATAAGCAAGATCTCTTCCACAAAGTGAAAACCAGGACACCAAGTAAGGTTATAAGAACTTTCGTTCCCTTTATTATTGCCAAACGGAACATTGTCAGATAAAACAACCTTACGTATTTCCTCCTTTTATACGCATGTATCTCAATCATTTACCAATAAAAACACATTAAATTAATAGTTTTGTAAGAAACTTTCCTTTTTGTAAAAAACTTTTTAAAAGTTTTTTTAAGAAAATTGTGTATTCCTCTTACACTTATATTCAATAATTATTGTATTATTGTAGAATTGTACTCTAAGCTGACTCTGCCCTTAGAGCCAGTAGGCTACTAATATTAGAGTACAAGTCTACAATAATACAATAATAGGCTAGGATTGAAAAAGCTCCTTAAAGGCTAGTTTAACTAATGTAATATATTGTTTTTTATGGGATAAACGGGATGGTTTTACACTAAGATTGTGTTTTTAGATAGGTAAATAAGGGAAATTATTGAATATAAGTGTAAGAGGAATACACCATTTTCTTAAAAAAACTTCTTGTCTGATGAAGTTCCATTTGGTAATAATAAAGGGAACAAAAGCACTTATAACCTTACTTGTTGTCCTGTTTTTCACTTTGCAGAAGAGATCTTGCTTATACTGTTTGTGGATTTGTTACAGTGTTCGCTTTGGATTTTTATTCACAATTAGTTTCTAGTCATCTGTCCACCTCCCTCATTTTCTCCCTCCAAGAACATTTCCTATGTTTTTTTTTAACTAATACAATCAACATCTGTTCCTTCAGCCTCTGCTGATTTCTTTGTTCACCTTTCTACACTCACTTTGACATTCTTCACCTGTTTTTTAGTGATGACCTAGCACTGCTTTATATATGTTTCTCCCCTCTGTATACATGCCTTGTACCTCCTGAGAATCCCATCCTTTAGGTATTTTCCCAACTTCATACAGCTGTTCACTGAGGATATTTCATTCTGTCTCTATGAATCACTGCATTCATTTCTCATGTTTCTTCTATTTCTGTACTATCATCTAGGTCTTTTTGCTAGCCCTCTATCTCTGCTATATCACATTCCTTTGTTTAGCCTTCTCTAATCTCATGTGATTGTGCTTGTCTATCGTGACACTATTGGTTTTAGCCTCCTAAGCTTAGTTTTATTGCTGTTATTCTGCAGTACATCCCACAGATTTACTGCTGCCAGAAACCCTACTCCCAGACCACTGCTGCATATCAACAATACCTGACTATTCTTCATTTCCATTTCCCAGTTCTTAACTGGTCTGTTATCCTCTAACCTACACCATCTTCTACCAGCTACCTTCCACATCATCTATCCACTTGGCACACTTAAAATCACTCTCAGTGATTCACAATGGCAGCACAAAGTGGATTTCCTGTTTCATTTTTACCCCAGTTCACTTTGCCATGATTGACTTCTTAACTTATTTTGTATGAATAAAGCATAAGCTAATGAATAGAAATTTAGTAGTGCATGCTGAATTGACCAGTAGCTATAGATAAATTGGATACATTTTCACAGGACCAGAGACACACATGCATGTACATCCACAGACACACACACACACACACACACACACACACACACACACACACACACACACACACACACACACACACACACACACACACACGCACACAAACTGAGATACAAATATAATTATTATAATAGCAATGATGACTCAGGGTAGTGACCCCAGTGTGTGCACTCACCTCTCCTGCTTTCCTTGAGATTCTAACATTGTTTTGAAGGTTAACAAGCTGTACAGTCTGATACTGTTTTCTGGAACAGTTGGATTCTAGAGTCACAGACTGGTAATGTCAAAGTGGCAAAAATCTGCATGTCCTACAGCAATGATTACATTGTATGTTAAACGCTCATAAAAGAGAATAAAATATACACAGAGCTGTTGGAAAAACAAGTCATATGATAAAAGCGTATCATCCAGTGTTCAAATCTAACATGTATGTGCACAAGATAAAGGCAAACTGGGCACTTTGCTTACAGTATTATACAATAAAGTTGCAGTTGTATGTCAAATGAATGTTCTTCAGCATTAATTAATTCATTTAACTACCACATAATCCAATGTGTCTTTCAAGACAGACACAAGTGATGAGTGTTGTGAGGCTTCCCAGTCAGCAAATGATTAAACAAATATATAAAAACAAATACTTGCATGACTGAGTACATTAGTATAAAGTATTAACAGTAATTGTATCCAAATTAATAAATTAAGCATTTAGAAAAGGAGTACGTAATGTGGCATGTTCTGCACTCATTAGTGATGTCAGCAAATATTTAATATATTGGAAGAGTAGTGCATGTTTAATTTATTTATTTAGTTATTTATTTATTTTGCAAATTACTAATAGCTGGAATACTGAGTGCTAGGGGCAGTGGTTTGTCCTAAGACAAGGTTATAGGATCATAGGATCATAGGAGGTTACTAGGCTAGTGGCCCTGAGGCCCTTAAAAGCCGAGCCAAGAGTTTAGCCCATGTTTAGACGTCACCCCCCAAAGTCCCTGTCCAGCAGGGACACAGGTGGAATCCCAGGAATGTATTTTCTGTTTCCCATCTGGCTATCTAGGTTGTGCTTAAAAAGGAATAATGAGGTGCTCTGCTTGACGTGGAGAGGAGTCTATTCCACAGATGGGGGAGTCTCTGGGACACAAATCTGTCCAGTCGACAAATCCTATTTATATCACAGACCAGGTTTAAGTCACCCATCCAGGTTACTCGAGTGGAGATTGACTTGCAGATATGCAGCAGTCCCATCAAGGCGGGTTCTGAGATTGCTTTGTATGTCACACAGAGGTCACCTCTGAGGAGTCTGTATGAAACCGAGTAGAGGGACACAGCTTTTATCCTATCTTTGTAGGGTAGGTGTTTGAAGCCCTGGACTCTCCTGGTGAGAAACCTCTGTGGTCTCTCCAGCTGTTGCATGTGCTTTGCAATGTACATGCTGAAGGGAACGTTGTACTCAATAATTGGCCTTATAAGGGAAGAATGCAGGGATCTTATAACCTCTTTGTCCCTGGATGAGATAGCCTTACTTATGAGGTGGGCCATGTTGAAAGCTTTCCCTACAATGGAAGCAACATGGTGGTCAAAAGTCAGGTTGCTATCAACCAGGGTGCCCAAATCTCTCACTGCTGATTGTGTACTTAGGACATTGTTATTAATGTAGAATCCAAAAATCCAAGAAAGAAGAATAGTAGCACAGTAGAAACTGTATTAAAACAATTATAAAATCTAAGTAAAATTAGGATAAGCGCTTTCTGCTTCAGCCTTCTTCAGATTCAATTCAGCTCATCTCCCATTGAGTGTTAAATAAGGATGTAACCAATCAAAATTAGTTCCTAAGGCAACACCTCCATAGAATCATCTTTAAGGGAAGAACTTAATTTAGTCAAAACATAAGAACATTGTTCTCTAGGATGATTTCCAGTAGGGAACATAGTTGCATAATCTCGACTTCCTTATATTCACTTATTGTAATAAGGAACTTCCTAATAGAGTCAATACCATAAGCATTTGGTATGACTCCTGACATCCATAGTTAACCAGTAGCACCCATTCATGTAAAGGATTAATTTGACAATGGGCAGATAGACTCCTCATGGGTTCTTATGTTTTGTGGTCAATACTACATACAGAAATGGGGAGTAGCGATGGGTAGCTCGTGTGCCAACTCCTATTCCAACATTGTTATGGCACAATAGGAATCAGACTTTTCCAGTAACTGGATGGGATATCTACTATTTTATAAGAGTTTTGTGGATGATATTTTTGCACTATGGGATGGTGATGAAGAGCAACTATCCAGGTTTACCCACTATTTAAAATCTACTATGGAATTCTTGGATTTTGATGTAAATAGTTCTACATGCCAAGTAGATTTCTTGGATGTCATGATTCAGAAGAAGGGAGTTGGCTCTATTGAAACTCAAATTTATAGAAAGGATTGCTGGAGGAACAATTCTTTACATTGCATGCATCCTGGACATATATTTCCACAGGTGATTAAGAACAAATTTTTTCATCATGCTAAGTGGAATACAGAGGACAGTAGATATGAGAAGGATATTCTGAATACTAAGAATGAGCTATTTGAAAGGGGCTATAAAAAAGAAGTAAATAACATTGTATCAGAGATCCAACAACAGAGAAAAAGAAAGAGAAAATGTATTCCCACAGGGCAGAGGATGATAACAATGGAAACATAAGAAGCACTGAACAACAAGTTATGAAGTGGTACTCTTACATACAGCCAAGATGTGAAAAAAAAATGTGGCATAGTAAAGAACAATTGGAAGATATTGATTGCTGATGACTTCATTAGGCGGATAGTAGGGGACATTCCATGATTTTGTTATAAAAACAAAATTACTGTAAAGCAATTGATATGCAAGGACAATTCCATACTAAGGAGGTCCATGCAAACACAGAGACGTGTTACGTTCAAATGTGGTCACTATACAGCTTGCCCTTATATATTGCAGAATGGGTGCGTTCAACATCCAAAAACCCATAGGAACTACAGTTTAAAATCATATGCTGACTGTGGGACAAATGGGAATGTTATCTATACAGCAATCTGCAGAAAATGTCTGAGTTTTTTATGTTGGCAAGATCAGCTGCCAACTTAGGGTTAGGATGCAACCACACTTAAGGGACATCAGGAACAAAATCCTTACCAATGCTTTGAGCAAACACATAATACAATATAACACTCATAGTTTTCAGTTCATGGTCCTACAAATAGTGTATCCTAGCCCCAGGAGGGGTAACTTAAAAGATTTTACAGAATATGAGGAGGCCAGGTGGATAGCCGATTTAAGAGCCAACAAGGAACAGGACTGAATGAAGTACTTCCCCTAAAGCCAATTCTAAAGAGGCGTCACCTCAGGAGTTAATTCTGATTGTTTACACCCCCTATTTAACACTCAATGGGAGATGAGCTGCATTTCATCTGAAGAAGGCTGAACCCGAAAGTGCTTATCCTGATTTGACTTTGATTTTATAATTGTTTTAATAGAGTTTCTGCTACTATTCTCCTTTCTTGGATTTTTGGATTTACTCATTTATATTGGAGAGCGGTTTGTTGATTTGACTTGGCTATTTTCAGTTGTTATTAATGTGATATGTGGGGATGTCACTCTCCCCAAAGGGGGTGATGATGATGCATTTTTTGACATTCAGCTTGAGGCCATGTTTCTGGTACCAGTTATTTGTTTGGGTGAGACCCTCTTAGAGGATGCTTACATCACTTGGGGAATTGATGAATGCACCCAGCTTGCAGTCATCTGCAAACTTGGTCAGTGATAGCCCACTGGTTTTGGCCTGCACCGCAGAGAAGTATATCCTGAATAACAGAGGCCCCAACACTGATCCCTGGGGTATTCCACTTATTATGGGTCTACTGCTTGAGGTGGCTTCCCCTATTTTGATTAGGTGGGTTTTATCAGTGAGTCAGTTTGCTACCCATCTCATAACATATGCATTGATTCCTAGTTGAGAGAGTTTATCTAATATGTCCAAGTGGGGAATAATGTCAAAGGGTTTGGCCAGGTCAAGGTAGGCAGTGTGCACCATCTTCCCCTCGTTCATGGCTTTGGTGACTGTCTCAAAGAAGTTGACCAGATTTAACAGACATGACCTTCACTTGACAAAGCCAAACTGTGTAGGGTCAAGGTTTTGGAGGTTTCCACTGTCCCTGATAATGAGGTCCATGATAATCCATTTCATGGCCTTGCAGAGCAGGCTAGTTAGGTTGATGGGTCTATAATTTCCTGGATCGGTGGATGCTCCATCTTTGTGTAAAGGGATGACAGTGGCTGTCCTCCACTCGGCTGGGACAAAACCGTACTCAGGCTTTGGTTGAATAGGGTGCCAAATGGTGCTGCAAGCTCATGCCTGAGTTCATGTAGGATGCAGCCTGGGATGTTATCTGGTCCCATGGAGGCTGTATTTTTTGTCTTTGAGAGGGCAGTGATGATCTGTTTCCTAGAGATAAGGGGTGGGGAGCAGGTACTGGAAATGTCCTGATTTACTGATGGGGGACAGAGGGGAGATGTTTTTGATGAATCTGTCAACCAGTAGATTGACTATATCTACAGCATTTGTGTATGTGGTGTCCTTGACCACCAGTTCTGAACAGATCTGGGTGCTTCCTTTGAGATTGTGGACATATGTGAAGAAGGCCTTATGTTTGTCTCTAGTAGATGTGACCAATTTGGACTTGAAGATGGCTTTAGAGGATTTTACTAGTGCTCTTATTTGCTTGTTCAGGCTGAGGAAAGATTGCTTCCAATTGGGCACCTGCTCCTTCTTGGTCCTGGACAGCAATTTTCTCCTTTTGTTATATAGTTTATTTATTGCAGATGTCTGCCAGACAGGTTTACTCTTCCTTGCGGAGGATGATTTTGTCCTGTCAGGTATTCTGATTCCAAGCATCTATATAAGTGCTCGTATAGTACTTTGGTGTAAATTTGGACATTGATGCCAGTTCCTGCAGTGGGGGGAGGGGGTTGTGAAGCTGTTTATACCATCCATCAGGAAGTTATAATCAGCTTTGGAGAAGCTTTTTTGTTTGACCCTAGCTAGCTAGAGGGGGGTCAGGGGAGATGGTGACTTCGAAAGTGACCGGTTTATGGTTAGATATTACCAAGGAGGATGATACCCTAGAGGTGCTGCAGTGGTTGCTCATGTTGGTTAATACCAAGTCCAAGATATTATCACCTCTTATGGGGGTATCAACTAGCTGTTCCAAGGCATTTGCATTGATAACATTGAGGAATCTTTGGGCATTTGTGTTCTGGCATGAGTAGTTTTTCCAATTTATGGTCAAGTAATTAAAGTCACCCAAGATCAGGTTAAAGGGCTGAATCTTGATAGATTTGAAGAGGTCCAGATAGGTGGAGTGGGCATCGTGAGTCAAATTTGGGGGCCTGTAGCTAGCTGTAATTTGAGTAGGGGTCTTGTCAACCATTAACTGTACCTGGAGTGTCTCCTGTGCATCATACTGTTTGACCAGCCTGGAGGTGTGTGTGTCTTTAATATATATTTAACTCCACCTCCTTTGGCTTTGCTGCCCACATTTTGGGGTCTGAATGTTTAATAGGATGAGTAACCAGGTAAGGCTTTGATTTAATTTTATTATTTTGTAGTATGCTTCATTTAGAATATATGAAATGTCTTATTATTTATTTTATATTAATGTTGTCATTTAGGTAGTTCTTGGCTGCATTTTTTAATTGCACTTTTAAAGAGGTGTGTCAGAACGCTTGCTTCTGATTGTCTTTTGACTTTTAATTACCTGGATATGGAGTTTAAAAAGTGGATTTAACTTTTATTTGTGAATGGTTTGATGAAGCTACAGTTAGTAGTGAAAGTGCTTACCTTATTTTACTAAATTCAGTTTTTTATCCACTTGCCTTTGTGTGGTGGTCAGACTGTTTTATCTTATTAATGTAAGACATGTACCTGCTCTTTGTTCAGCTTTCAAAACATATCCTTGAACTTAGTGTGTTTCTTACAAAGAAAAAAAGCAGGAGCAGAGCTGTTATAGATCTTGCATACATTTAAGCTCTGATACTGGGAACCTGGGAACCTGGACTGTTCTGTTGTTTATTCAGTACAAGTCCCAGACTTTAGAGGACTTTCTACATTAAAAGGATTTTGATTAATCTATCACATCAGTTCAAGATCACACCAGACTCAGTTTCCGTAAAAGTCCCTTTGTGAATATATGCCTGCTAATTTTTAGAAGATTAGAAAGCTATTTCCTGTTCTGGAATGGCTTCGCTCAAAACTTTTCTCATTCTCCTCTGAGGAGCCCCACTAAACCAGACTATGTGATAGGGGATCAATGGCAGGATTTATAACCTGTTATCTGTCAAAAAGGACCTGCAATTAAAAAAAATGATAACAACGGGAATACAGTAGTAGTCTAAGCCTTGCAAAGTACTTAGGTTTAAATTTATTTAGAATGGAAGACTGAAAATTCCACCGATGCAAAGAACAGCAGCAAAATGTTGCAGTCCTGGAAATGTAAGAGCACAGATGTGCCATCACTGGAATGCTATTATATTATTTTCCCATTATAAAACAGGCCTTGAATATGGTATCCCTTGACTTAATTAAAATGTGTCCTTTGATATTTGATTTGCTTTATCCTGGCTACCATCCTTGAACCACATGCTTACAATAATTAACATAAAACCTGATATTTTAAGTGAGGATTTCATATAAGAAATGTATGGTATTAAGACAATAATCCTTTCCTCTGATGTCTGTAATAGTGGGCTATATTAGTTGCCTATTAATGACCTGAGGTGTGTATTTCACTGAAAGGCATACACAGCATCATGCTTTATTCTTTTTGTCATCCCTTCATTGCACCCTTTGCTTAAGGTCATGCATGGATTGTAATTTTAATTTATAGGGTCTTTCTGCTCAAGAAATAAGACAGAAATCTATATACACTTGTCATATTTATGGCTAACATAAAGTGCATTTCAGAAAGTACTAATCACACAAAGCAAACTTGCAAAATATCAGGATAAAATCAACTTTTTGAAACATGCAAAACATATATTGGTATCAAAATGAAGACTCTTGCTTGCTGTTTCTTTTACCATTGTTACAGACATTTCTTACTTTACCAGATGATTGTTGTTTGCTAATCATTATTATTGATGGCAGAAATGCCACTGGCACTTCCCTTCCTCTCATTTATTCCACGATTGTTGCCTGCTGACTCTGTTATTTCTGATTGAGGATGTTCTTCATATTGATCATTGCAGCAGTAGCTTTAGCTATATGGTTTATATTCTGTCAAGGATATAGCAGCCAGTCAGCTTCCAAAGCTTCAGGGAACCTCCATGCACCCAAACTGTCAATCAGCTCAAGCTGAGCTGACTAAAAGAAAAGTTTGAACACGAAGCCCAGAGCTTTACTGCTGCAGAAGGGTATGCTCCTCTGAGGTTTTAAGGATTGATTTTCAGCTTGCGCTTTCCTTAGCTGGGCAGATGAGTTCCCTGGGGGAAGAAATTTAAATGTTCTTATTTTTTCTGATGTTTTATTACTTCTCTTTTCAAAGAAAGTTATTTTAAAGCTAGTAGTGTCATGCTTTAATGAATTGTCCCAAGGCTGTAACATACTTTTAAATGGCGCAATCATTGTTTCTATCAGTTTAAAAGTAGTGTTATCTAACTGATTAACTTTTTTTCTGTGGAGAAATTATGTTTATTTTAAGGTTGTGGGGCTGCCATGGTGTTTAAAGTGCTTTTGACTGTGATTTTTCTGTCAAAAATGGGTAACTTTTATGGACTGGTAGTTTTACAGGTATTGTTGCTTGGTTTCCCCAGGATAGAGGCACCATTTTCTGCTTGACCACTGAACAGATTGCCACTCCTGTGGTCAGTCCTTCTTCCAGCCACAAAAAAAAGTTAAGCAAACAGCCTTTGCCACCACAGCAGCCTAGCAATTTGCCATAGCTGCAGGTGAATAACTGTGCTGTGGCCATTTGTTGGACCTCAGACTGTTTATCTTTTACCCTGTTTCCCCTCTGGTGTAGCACTTACAGTCTCTATGGACCAGGGGTTAGCCACATCCTCTGTGGCTGTTGAGTCCCCTCAGTGGGCAAGGGAGAACCACTCTTTTTGGTCCTGGGAGAGGAAACATGGAAAGTTTTCCATTTGTGTCAGAATGCTGTGCCCATCCCTTGGAAAGCAGCTGCTGCTGCCATTAGTAACAGAGTTGGTCACATTTTTCCTGTCAAAAGGAAACAGAAAACCAAGCATGTATATACTCTTCCTCAAATTGCTTTAGATTGGAATAGTTTGCTGGGACTGGCTCAATATTTGCTTTAGGGCTATTGATCCTTCTTGTGGAGTATTTTCTAGTAAAAGAAAGAGAGATGCCATCTTTCCTGAACAAATCCATGATTCTGAATATGAACAGGAAGATACAGAGACATATTCAAGTTTTTTCCCTCAGATTTCTGATTCAAACTCAGAGGAGAGCTCTCTTTTTGATTCTCTCATGAGGGCTTCTCTTTCTCTGAGTCTGTTGTTAGAATGTCCCAGTGTTTTCAGTGGGATAACACTGAGGTTTCTCAGTTCCTCAAAAAATGCTTAGAGTTGTTAGAAAAGGATTTTCCAGAACTTACACCCATTCTTCTAGTTCTGTCTGCTTTAGAGAATGTGTGCCTTACTGCCTGCCATTTCCCGATTGTCAGCCAGCTGTCCCTAATAAGGCAAATAGAATGTATAAAGTTCCTCAGTCTTTTAAATTCTTATACACTATCCCCAAACTTGATGGAGCAGCTATAGCCACAGTTGACTCCTCTGTTGCTAAGCACTTAGTTAATTTGAGTTGTATTCTTTCTAATAAGGATGGGAAAATTATCGATAAGTATGGAAAAAAGTATATACTTCCGCAACTTTTAATTTCAGAAATCTTAAATTGTCAGGCTCATCTGTTAAAATTTATTCTAACATATTGTGAAAGTATGAGGAATAATTTATCTACAATTTCTACTTGTGAAGAAAAATCTGCTTTAAATAGCTTAGTTTCCTCTATTGAACAGGTTACTTCTCATTGTTTACAGTGTGTGTATGACTCTGTTGATACTTCTTCTAGGATTATAGCCACTGGTATGGTTATAAGGAGGTTTGCTTGGTTACCTTCATTGAACCTTCTAGATGATGTTCAAAATCAGATTTTTAATTCTCCTTGGATAGAGATTTATGTACTGTTTGGCCCCTCTGCTGCAGAATGATCAAAATGTCTTATGAAAGGGGTAAGCTGATCCAGAGAATCTCAAAGATTTTTCAGCCCTCTTTTTGCAAATTGTCCAAGGGAATGTCTTTATCCTCATCTAATCTTTCCAAAAAATAGAATAAATAGCCTCAGCAGAATTCAGGTAAACAGGCATTTAAGAAGTCATAATGAGATTCCAAAATGAAGTCCCAAACCTCCCAAAATCAAGGACACTCCAACAAGCCTGAAAGACTATTCAAGAGACCTTGTGAAGCCCTCCCACCCAGACCCTCTTTCTTTTTTACAAAGTCTGAATCTCCACTTTTTCTTTTTGGCAACAGACTGTTTCAGACAAATGAGTTTTGAAAATCATTCATAAGGATAAAGATGGCAGTATGTGGGCAGGGATTTCTCCTTTGCAAGTGGGTCATTCCTTATCCTGGAGATCAGACTCTCTTGTTTCCTCCTGTTCTTCTTGACATGCTGTCCCAAGTAGTGATAGAACCGTTTCCTCCTTCCCAGGTGAGGAGAGGTTTTTTTCAAGGATGTTCCTAGTCCCAGAGAAAAAAATGATTGGACACAAGTTCTGGATCTTTATTTCCTAAACCTGTCTGAGATAGTGCCCAAGTTCAAAATTATGTCACTACACAACCTGTTGCATCTTCTTCCTCTTTCAAGTATCCTGGTAGCACTAGACTTAAAAGGTGTTTATCATCACATTTTTATTCATCCAGTCATCTTAAGGTTTTGTGTGTCTGGATCACATTATCAGTTGTCTGCCTTACCCTTTGGACTGACCACTGCACCAAGAGTGTTCACAAAGTGTCTAGCTCCAGTTATAGCTCATTGCAGACTACAGGGTATTAAGATTTTTTTCCATATTTAAGTACACAGCTTACCACAAAAGCATCAAGAGCACCAGACCAAAGTTTATTAATCCACAAGTAAAACACATTTAGCACTTTGTCCCTGGTGAATAGGACTTCTTCAGAATAGGTAAAAAAATCAGAACATTCTTTTTTATACATAAAATCCCTCTCCTACATTTGATTGACAAGAACCATCGACAGAAAAAAGTAATGTCCACTGATGTGAGTTTTAATCTATAGCAACACAGTCCAATTGAAGTAAAAACAAGCCATCTTATAAATAGAACATTCTACAGTTAAAAAGTCAAAGCACGGTTTTCACTCATAAATACATACAAAATAAATATAACAATAAAAATATGCAAATATATAAAATTGTGTGTATGTATAAATATAATATTACATTAAAAAAAACATTTATCGCACTTCACATATAAATATTATCACATATGCCAGTTGACTGCACTGAGTTCGAACCGCTACCTAATTAAGCAAATGGACTACAGAAATCAGCCCTTTATGCAAGCACCATGGCACAAGTCTGATTTTTCCAAGGCTACAGGATAATTTCTAGTGGATGGCTTCAGCACTGGATGTTGGGGAGAAAATGTTGGGAGGCCTGCATGAAATGGATAGTTAGCCATCTTCCACTGTCAAGATATTAAAGTTCTGCCTGTTACAAGATTGATGAGTGTACAATGTGTAGTATTTGTTATTGTGTTTCCAATGTGCAGGTATATTTTAAGAGACAACTTTACAAATTATGTGCAAATAGCTGTCCACATTACTACAAGTACTGGAAAATGTGAACGTGTATTATCATTATAAACATGAACATGGTATATGAGAAAGCATTTGTTATTTATTTCTGTAGTGTAGTTGATATATTTGGAAACTAGTACCAAGAGACGAAGTGTTCAGTGCATGGGGAAGGGGAGCTAACAGATGGCTGCAGTGTAAATATGTGTTCTTTTCTTAAAAAGTGCCTTCCTTTTGTTTGTGTTTTTACATGTACTTTCATGGGGTGAAGGCTAAATGGACAGTACACCAAAATAAAACACACTATTGTACACTTTCTATAGCAAACCACCGAACAGCTGGTTGGTGAGGATGACAGCAAAGTGTTTGCACATACAAAATACACATTTCTAGTGCTTTCACTGTTTGCGCATAGTTAAGCGGTGAGCAAACATGAGCTTCATTGCTACAATTATGAGAGTTCTCAGTTTTGAGTGTATGAAACACACCTGCTGCTTAGCTGACTCTGTGGCAGCAGGTGTAAATGCACTGACACATTTTTTTGAAGTCCAGCTGATATAAGGTTTGAATCCAGGTGGATGTAATAGTTTTAAATGAGTACTGATAATGCAATGAAATAATTCTTCATACTACATTCACTGTGTGTTATAGTGTATTACCTTAGCATAGCATGTTTAAGTGGCATTGCATGGAGGTAACTGTACCACTGAAGAGCCATTCACCATTGCTTGGCAATGGTGCATGATGCCAAACACAGAGATCAAAAAGTGAAGGGCTCCATTGCTTTTTTGTCCCTTATGCGTGTTGTGTGTGATTCTATATTTTGACCAGATTAAAAGTGTTAAAATGGGGTAGACAGGAAAGTGGGGAAATGGGGGGCAATCAAGGGGAAGAACAAAGGGAAAAGAATATAGAAATGTGCAGAATAGAGGTAGGAAAGAGCCATAGGTATCCACTTCTTCAACAGTGTAAAATGAAAATATGTACAGAATATTAGCTGAATCTGGACTGTCACTTCAACAAAGAGGGATAAAAACAATGCAATCATGTTGTATAGCCAACTGGACCAAATCAAGTATTTCAACAAGACATGTGTGGGAAGTGGAGAACTATGTATGGGATGATATTTCTTTTGTGGGACAGGTGCTCATTTTTTAACTTCAGTAAGAGAGAAATGTTGAGTAAGGGGTGTAGGTATTTCTGGGTTAGATAAGAAGGGTAGGTGAGGAAGCAGATGCAAGCAAAAAGGACAAACAAGATAAGACACAGGGAAGGTGAGGGATACAAACGTTTGGGGGACACCATGATTGGGGATAGGGAAGGGACAACAGAAGCCCATGCCTATCAAACATGGGGACAGTGAGAATCTAGTGCTCACCCACAGGACTGTCATCACCATCCCCTTATTCTGCTGTCTGTTGGAGTGCATGACATCTGATCCTTCAGACCGCAAGGGAGAGCAGCCTCTCCATCCAGCATAGGTGTGCACCAATGGTGCTGTGCAAGACCTTATGCACCAACCCTGGTATCTCCTAGCTAGTGATAAAGTCCCCACCTCTGCCAGAACTCCCAGAGGGTACCACAGCACCAGTTGTCAGGGTACTGCTACCTGATGGTGCAAGTTTTGCAGGGGTAGCAGAGGCAGTACTGACAGGTTGGGTCCCAGATATGCTGGGCGTTGGTGCCGGAGCCGGTGGAGCAGGAGCAGACTGAGCCACTGGAGTTGGCCTAACTCCCTGTGCTGTAAAGCATTTTGAGTTTTATAAGAGACAGATGACATGGAAATGTTTTGATGACACATAGAAAAAGAAGAAGAGATAAGGCTTGGGGTGAGAGAAAAACAGAGATAAAATTAGTACCATCATATGTCACATCTTATGCATTATCACAATAATGAAAGTATTTTATCTGAATTATTACAGTTAATTATACTTCTTCACATGTGTAAACTATAATTAAGGATTGCTCAAAGTAATCCTTGCAATGTGCAGATATTGCACATATGCTTTTTCCAATTATACAGATTAAGTTAAAAGCGGAGTATTTATGCTACTTGTGCAGAAATTAATTTATGCAATATTTTTAAAGGATTACATAGTTTTATACTTGTTACTTGTGGTATTTGAACCCAAAACATCTGACTACAATCTTACACTTGACTCCTACAGTTGGTTTGTGCTACAGACTAAAGCATGCATGGTTGCTTTTACAGTTATGTAACCCATGCTTACTTTGCTACAACTGTATAGAAAAGAGCATGTTTAATTTAAAAGCTATAATACTTCTCTTATGCTACATACATACCCCTTGCTTCCCTCAATCTCTATAGAAAATCAGCATGGCTTCTCTATTTACAGTAATCTCTGCATTAGTTGTAGAATGAAGAGAAGAGAACAGAAGATTATTATGCATACCAGTCTTGCCTATATGAAGCTTTCTATCCATTATAAATTCAGTGTATTAGTATATTTACATGACTGTGGGATGTTACTAGTTCTGAACTCATCCAGCCACTGGCTGAGTGTATCCCTCTTGTGCCTTTTCAGGTCATTAAAGTAATGCCTACACAGGTCCCCAGTGTGTGGAATGCCAATTGCACTGAAGACAACCTTGGCCAGACTATTCCAAACCTCAAACTTGCACTGGGAGCCGGTATAGTCTCCCTGCAAAAACTTTCAGCTGTGACACTTTACAAGGAGTCCAATAATGATTTTGGACTCCTCAACACCCCACCTATGCTCCCTAAATTGGGCCCTTTCCCATCTGTCACCAGACATGTCTAACCAGAGAGAACAGCAATAGCTAATAAGGATTTCCTGCCAATGCATGTTATTGCATTTACTGGTTGTATGCAAACCCAAACAATGATGATAACCTCATTTGCACAATGTTAAGCAGAGAGCAACAGTGCCAAACTGAGAAGAAAGCAGTTTTGGAAAATGGAAGATTAATCTGACACATGGCAATAGTTTGAGGGCTGTTTGCTGCTGGAACTGTTAGGTGATTTCCCTTTGTAGACATGTACTGAAGGCATACATTTCATGACATGACACATTTTCGGTTTGACTCTATACAGTGATTAAATAGATTATTACAATGTGAGATTCAAACCTATGCGTAAGAGACAAAACATTTTTTTTCATAGTGGTGATTTTCCATCTTTGCCACAAAAGAAGTGCTTCTCAGACATAGTCATGAATTACATAAAAATACACATAACATATTGAGGGTTTAACGATGTATATGTGTGACCTGACAAGGTCCTGGATTATACATTCTTGTGTGTATGAGTCTTATTCATACTTATTGTTATTGTTATTTTTAATTATGTTTAACCTTTTTCTGTGATATTTAATATAAAGTGAAATGGAACAACAGTAAACATATTTGGAATTTGCTGTTTTAGAACCCAGGACCATCTGTATTGCAGTCCTACACTTACACCTGCTGGCACAGGAATAGTTAGATAACAGTTGGATATTTCCCTATTTCTTATTAACTTCTGTGTGTTAACTGCCATGTAATGTCACTTACCGTATTTGCACAGTGCTCAACAGAATTGATAAAATGTATACGTTTTTAAATGATCAACTGTCTGCTTCTTCTCTGCAGGTGTTAGACCTGCAGGTGCTGGTGAAGCTTGCTAACTGTTGCTCGACAGAAAGCAAAAACTGCAACAGTGTATCCTTTTTGAAATTAAGAATGTCTGCATCCTGTCTGCAGGTGCTCTGTCTGCTTCATGTGTGGACCATTAGTTCAAGTTTGTGTGACAGTGAGTGTCACACAAACAAGACTAGCAAAGCTAAATTTGTTTAGCTTTGTGAGTAGTGTTTATTAAGTTTCACCTTTATAAGACAGAGGTGGAGCTTGAACCCTGATCTACACATAGTATATTCTGTGTGTATCAATGTGTTTAGCAGATGTGCTACACACAAAAGCAGTTCACAGGTGTAGCTGCCGTATTAGTTATGAAAGAAGTACTTTACATGGCATTTATTGTGTTTATCTGTTTCCCTGTGTTTGCACTAAGGTATATACCACAAAAATACTGGCATTAAACAATAAATAAAAGAAAAGAAATCTATATAATAAACAACACTGCAAAATATATGTTAGTACACATGAATGACTGTTTCACAAGTCTGGATTTGAACTCTCACACCAATGAACCTTCAAAACACAGTAAGGGTATCTTATCCCTCTTTGCCACCTAAACAGCTTTGCAACAGAGAATGAAAATCATTGTGCATACAAGCAAGTCCAAAATCATACACAATATCAACAAAACATATGGCGCCTGTACACTTCTAATTCATTTGTACAGGTATTAATTTCATATGTAGTGCAATGAGTGATCACACAACCATGTATGGCTATTGTTTGCAGAAATACAGCTCCGTCTTATCTCTGTATGGTGTTCATGCTTCTCTTACCTGAGCAGTAATTTGAAACATGCACTTTGTAAGGCATTTTGTATTGTCCTTAAAATGTGTGAGAATATTAAATAGCAATAATATACAGTTTTCAACAATTGCAGGGGGTATTGGATGTTACTGAAAAGAAACTGTGAAATGTGTGCTGCTTACTTACATTTAAAACCTTGATACAATTACTAATACACTTTGTAAGTCTAATCTGACTAATATACTCTCTGGGGTAAGGGAGTCTGAATTGCTGTTGTGTTTTTCCTTCCCTCTACCAGTAATAATTCACAGTTACAATCCATTAATAACAGACACTGAGGGAGTGTCTGTACTATGTAGATCTGCAACACTGAGTCAAGACTTTGGGATTCAGCAACTCTAATGAGTTCACACCTCATTTGTTTCTTCACCGTGTTCACAGGCCTGAATCTAAACTGTAAAAAGGGAACCGTGTAACTACGGAACCTACAGGTGTGAAGACCTCTTTATGTGGATAACACAGAAGAAGATTGCTATTAGTTTGGATTTATCTGCACAGAAGACTACTGATCTTGATTAGGTATGTTGCATTTTTCAGTTATATACTGAATATGCTCACACCACTTAGAAAAACAATTTTATATATATATATATATATATATATATATATATATATATATATATATCAAAGTCAAAGACAAATTTAAATTTATTGTCATTTAGAACTACACACATGTAGCCTAAACAAAATTTCATGCATTCGTTAAATTCTAGAGATTACAAAGGAAAGTGAAATAACACATACAAGTAGAAGAATAAATATAAGTAACAAATATACTACCACTCCCAGTGCACACAAGAAAGAGCAGAGACATTTACCAACACTCATATATGAAAAGAATACTCTCCCCTGAGTTAAATTAATTACCCTCTTTAAAGTAATACAAAACAGACTACAGATTGAACAATGCCTAAATTATTTGTCTAATATTGCATGAGTGGATTAAATAATACCAATTCCCAACTTAGAAGGATGTAAGCTACCTGTTCTGCCACTACAGTGCAGGCCACAAACCTTCCTAATGTAAAACAACTGGTCTGAAGCCCAAGTGCTTAATCCAAAAGACTTAGAAATGATAGCTACACTTTAATCAAGTTACGACCAGCAGTAATAAATACAACTGAATACTTTAAAGAATGCCTGGATTATTGCACAAGTTATACAAACAAAGCTAGATTCAGCAGGCCTGGATCTAGTCTATGCTACAGCAAACGATGTGTACCAATTTCAGTAAGAAGCAGTTCAAATATGCAGGCACTATAAGCTTTAACCAGAAATTCCCAGCTCAGAAGGACAGAGTCCAGCCTCTCCTCCCACAAGAGTGCAGAACACGAACCCTCTTAATGTAAAATAACTGGCCTCAAGCCCAAGTGCTTAAACCAGAATTAATACACTTTTAGAATAACAGACACTGAGCCCTCAATCAGCAGTTCCCAACTTAGAAGGATGTAAGCTACCTGTTCTGCCACTACAGTGCAGACCACAAACCTTCCTAATGTAAAACTGGTCTGAAGCCCAGGTGCTTAAACTAAAAGGCTTACAATGAGTTACACCAAGCAGTAATAAATACAATTGAGTACTTTTAAGATGATGCAAAAGCAAAATAAAGTAAGAAAAAACACAAATACAGTAAAAGCAGATAATTTTTTTTTTTTTTTTTTTTTTTGGAAAGAGAGAAAGGAGTAGCAGAAACTAAGCTGATTGGCCTTCTCAAATGCTCTCCCTGTACTGGGTAGAATGAGGTAATGACACTAGACTGGGAGGAGGGTCCCAGATCAAATTTACACTAGGGGCGGGCAACTGCAAAGCCACCAACTATAAAAACACTATACCAACAGGGAGGGAGGGTGGGAAACAAACTGCAGAAATGTTACTCACAGCTGAAAAGCAGCAGTGAGCCTTTAAATGAAAGTTTTAAACAGCTAAAGGAGCCATTAGAAAAAAAGAGTTTAACTGCAACAAGTTATCATAAACAAACAACCCAACAGATGCTTAATAAGAGTGGACAATTTCCAGTTAATACCTCACACACAGTGAAACTAGCTAGAAAAAATACACAGTACACAAAGTGCTATAAACAACAAAGAAATAAAGAACAAAATAAACAAAAAACAGGATACTTAATGTTATATATTGTAGCTCTGAGTTTGCTGAGTGTCCTTCCTTCGATAAGCTCACTGTAAAATGGCTGAACACTCACAACTGAGCTTCTTAGGTAACAGAAAGTTGAAACCTGAGACAGCTTTTAAGAAAGAAATCTCAAAGAACCAATGAGGTGCTTAGTCTAAGCTGTAGTCCAGGAGACCTCAGTCAGCCAATGACCTCAAACAATTCTCTCTCACTGAAATGCCTGATGGCTTTGGCTAAAACAAGATGTCCCTGAATTATGTGCTCAGACACACAGCCTCCACAAACACTAGGCCCAAATACAAGCCTGAATATGGAAATGCTACAAATATCCCCACTACTTAGAACAAACTGCAGAAATGTTACTCACAGCTGAAAAGCAGCAGTGAGCCTTTAAATGAAAGTTTTAAACAGCTAAAGGAGCCACTAGAAAAAGAGTTTAACTGCAACAAGTTATCATAAACAAACAACCCAACAGATGCTTAATAAGAGTGGACAATTTCCAGTTAATACCTCACACACAGTGAAACTAGCTAGAAAAAATACACAGTACACAAAGTGCTATAAACAACAAAGAAATAAAGAACAAAATAAACAAAAAACAGGATACTTAATGTTATATATTGTAGCTCCGAGTTTGCTGAGTGTCCTTCCTTCAATAAGCTCACTGTAAAAAGATACCCACACCTCCAGGTTGGTGGCACAGCATGAAGCATCAGAGACTATCCATGTGCAACTAACTGTGGGTAAAACTGCCTTCCAGTTTATAGCCTGCTACAGACCACCCTCCCAAACACAGGAACCCCACTTGGCCTTCCTGAGAATACTGGAAAATATGAAGGTCTCTCCAAACACCATTATATTGGGCGACTTCAACTACCCAAACATAGACTGGGAGCATTACTCTAGCTCCAACACCCTAGCCCAAAGGTTCCTAGAATTTATAAACTGAAATACTATGGAACAACTTGTTACCACTCCCACAAGAGGGGAAAACATACTGGACCTGATCATCACCAACATGGGGACACTATGCTCCAGACCAGAAGTGTATCCCTCACTGGTAAGATCAGACCATAAACTAATCTCACTGGATATTCACATCCTGACCCCACCCCCTGCCCAGAAAACCACAGTGAAAAACTTCTCTAAAGCAAATTTCACATGCCTCAAAACCGAGGCGAAATCCTTCAAAGCCCCAGGGCCTGTGGAAAATACGGCCCAGCCCGCAGAATCCTTTATAAATGCATTCTATGAACACCTTCAGGAATGCATGGATCATGCAATCCCAAATAAAACCAAGACCCAATCCTCCAAAGGCAGACGTCCTGTCTGGTGGACCCCAGACATAAACAAACTATACAATAGAAGGAGGAAGCTACTACATGATAGAGCAAAATCCCAAAAAGGGAAGGCATCTCTGATCAGTATTAGCAAAAAACTATGGGCACTCATAAAATCGTCTAAAGCCAGCTTCGAGAGAAAAATTGCACAGGACACTAAGGATAATCACAAGGCTTTCTTTAGTTATGTTAGGAACCTGGGTGGGAATTCCCAGATATGCTCAGAATTAGTCCAAAATGACAAAAAATACACCGAGCCCACAGACATTGCCAACATCCTAGCTGACAGGTTCAGTGCAAACTTCTCCCCCTCTCCCCACCAAAAGGGCAAATATATATCCCAACAGAGTGCTGCCCTCCTGACATCTCAGATGCTCAGGTAAGAGCCGCCCTCTCCAAAGCAAAAAACACAGCATCAATGGGACCAGATGGTGTCCCGGGCTGTGTCCTACATGAACTCCAAGAAGAGCTAAACCCAAACATAAAACTACTGTTCAATCTTAGCCTTACTACAGGATATGTACCCAAAGAGTGGCATACAGCAACAGTGGTCCCTCTCCACAAAGGTGGTGCCTCAACACATCCTGGAAACTATCACCCCATAAGCCTGACTAGCTTGGTCTGCAAAGCTATGGAAAGGATCATCATGGACCTCATAAATAAAGATACTGGGGACCTACAGACACTGGATCCTACCCAGTTTGGCTTTGTTAAGGGCAGATCCTGCCTCTTAAACCTGGTTGATTTCTTTGAAACAGTCACCAAGGCCATTGACGAGGGGAAGGTGGTCCACACAGCCTACCTGGACCTTGCAAAAGCCTTCGATACAATACCCCACTCGGGCATTATAGATAAGCTCACCAGCTTAAATATAAACCCCTATGTCACTAGATGGGTTGCAAACTGGCTCAAGGACAGAACCCACATGGTTAGAATTGCTGGAGCCATGTCAGACTCCAAACCAGTTACAAGTGGCGTCCCACAAGGCTCAGTCCTGGGACCTCTCTTGTTCGGTATATATTTCTCGGCGGTACAGGCCAACACGGAAGGACTGTGGCTGACCAAGTTCGCAGATGACTGAAAACTGGGCACCATAATCAACTCTCCAGCCGACACAAGCATCCTCCAAAAGGGCCTCATAGAAACAGACAACTGGTGCCAGAGCCATGGCCTCAAACTAAACGCCAAAAAGTGTATAGTCATCCCCTTTGGCAAAAACAAAGTGCCCACAAATTACCACATAGGTGGTAATCCATTAAGTACAGAAGAAGTCATTAGGGACCTGGGGACCCAAGTTGATAGCAATCTCTCATTTGACAACCACGTGGCCAAAGTGGTTAGAAAAACATTTTATATAGCCCACCTAATCATGAAGGGATTCACATCTAGATCAGGGAAGTCATCGTACCTCTTTACTCATCCCTCATCAGGCCCATAATTGAGTACAATGCCCCTTTTGGGATGTACCTTACCAGACACCTGCAGCAACTGGAAAGACCCCAAAAGTACCTCACTAAGAGGATCAAAGGGCTCAAACAGATGCCATATGCTGCCCGGTTAAAGAAACTCCAGCTCTACTCAGTGGCATACTGCATGCTCAGAGGCGATCTGTGCCTGACGTATATAGCCATGTCCAACCCGGAATTAATGGACATGCTGCACCTCAGAAAATCCAAATCCCATCGAGCTACACGCTCGAGAGACTCGAACCTCAGCACTGAAATAAATAGGACATGCTGGAGGGACAGATTCATAACCCAGAGGCTCCCTTCACTCTGGAATAAAATCCCAATCCAGGTTAGGCAGAGTCCCACATTGACTCTCTTCAAGAGGAATCTTGATGAGTGGATGGGAGATCGTAGGTTTACCCCAGCTATCACTTCTGTGTCACTGTTAGACAGAGGCACAGTATACTAACCTCAAAAAAAGGCATAGCAAAATTAATTTAAAATGGGTGGCGAAAGCCAAACACACTCTGGCTAGGCTTATAAATGCCCTAGGGCAGATAGCCTAGTATGAACCTATGAACCTATGAACCTATGAACCAACTATGGATATAATAATAAATATTGCACTTGGAATAATTGTAAGCATATATTGCACAAATAAAAATTGACTTATTATGTGTCCAGACCCCAAGGACTAGTACCTGAGTTCAGAAGTCTAATCACTGTAGGGTAGAAACTGTTATTGAATCTTGTAATTTTGCAGTGGATGCTGCAATAACTCCTGCCCAATGCCAGACACTTAAACAGTCCATGTGCAGGATGCGTGATGTCCTGTATTATTTTGGTTGCCTTTCAGATGCTTTTTGCAGAATAAAAATGTTGTACAGATGGAAGATTGGAACGTTACCTTCTCTGCAACCCTTAACATTCTTTGTAGCTCCTCCCTTTCTGTAACTGTGCAGCTTCCAACCACACTGTGAAGTTGCAGGTGATGATACCCTCTATTGCACCTCTATAGAAGTTGGAGAGAATATGAGGAGAAAGTTTAGCTTTTTTCAGTCTTCTTAAAAAGTGGAGGCATTGGTACACTTTCTTGACCAGTTGGCTGTTTTTTCCCGACCATGAGAGATCCTCTGATATGTGTACACCCAGGAATTTCATGCTCTTAACCCTCTCTACAGTCTCACCATTGATCCTGGGCACTGGGTGGTTTCTTCTCCTTTTCACGAAGTTGATGATAATCTCTTTGGTCTTGTTTGCATTCAGGTCTAGGTTGTTCCCCTTATACCAACTGATAAGAGATGCCACCTTTTCTCTGTATGCTATGTTGTCCTCTTTGTGATGTGGTATCATCAGCAAACTGGATGATATGGTTGGACTTGTGCTTAGCATAGCAGTTGTGGGTCAAGATGGTGAATAACAGTGGGCTGAGAACACATCCCTTTGGAACACTGGTGTTAATCGTGATGCAGTTTGATGTATTCTTACCCGAACACAAACTCTGTGGTCTGTCAATCAGATCATCTAGGATCCAGTTACAGAGATGCTTCCTAATTCCTAAATGTGCCAGTTTTTGTATCACCTGCATTGGTACCACCATATTAAATGCAGAGCTGAAGTTTATGAACAGCATCTTCACATAGTTGTCTTTACCCCCCAAATGCTCAAGGGAGATGTGTAGTACATATATATATATATATATATATATATATATATATATACAGAGAGAGAGAGTTATATAATATGTATATATATATATATATATGTGTGTGTGTACGTGTGTGTGTGTGTGTGTGTGTGTGTGTGTGTGTGTGTGTGTGTGTGTGTGTGTGTGGGTGTGTGTGGTGTGTGTGTGTGTGTGTGTGTGTGTGTGTGTGTGTGTGTGTGTGTGTGTGTGTGTGTGTATGTATATATATATATATATATATATATATATATATATATATATATATATATATATTTATATATATATATATATATATATATATATATATATATATATATATATATTTATATATAGGTCTACCTAAACCTATTTGATCGAAATTTCGTTTGATCGAAAACCAGTATTCAAGGCAAATAACAGGGATTTGTCCCCCTCCCCAATGTCGTGCCACCCTGGAGTTGGTATATATAGTTAGGGGGGTGTGGGGGGTGCAGCCCCCCCTCATTGGGGAGTGTGGGGGGGGCAAAGCCACCCACCTATTTTCGTTTAAAATCTGTACTTTTTGTGTTATTTTCTTCTTGTAAAGGAAACAAGGTGGGGGGCTTCACCCCCACACCCCCCAATGTGGGGGTTGCACCCCACCTATATAAACTAACTCCAGGGTCGCACGACATTGGGGAGGGGGTCACATCCCAGTTTTATGCCTTGAATACTGGTTTTTGATCAAATTAAATTTCAATCAAATAGGTTTAGGTCAAATGGTCTTTCGATCAAATGAAGTAGACCCATATATATATATATATATATATATATATATATATATATATATATATATATATATATATATATAACTATACACATAAATATATGCATTAGCAAATGCTACTTTTATCTGCATGCACTTATTAGAAATTTTAGAAGTTTACTGCAGGCATAGGCATTTTTGTCAGGGCATTTTACTTTCACATATGCACAGCCTTATTAACTTTCATCACAAGTTATTATGTTATAGCTGTTTCTCTTTACACTCTTCTGTTGTTATTTCAGTCAAATGTAAATGTCCTATATTGTCAATGACACAGGAGTGTTAGTCTTCAAGGATGGCCCATAGGCACCTCTAGGGGAGTGCAGGCCACAGGAAGAGGTGACTGGTAATTGCATAAAAATGAATATTCTGTGGTAAATGTGTACAGATGTTTTTTGGACAGTTTCTGTGATAACAATTTTAACAATTCACTGATGATTTATTCATTTATTTGTTAGCAAAATGGCATTGCCTATTGTCTTGAGAGTGGGTAACCAAGTTCCATGTCTGTGTTGACACAAATAAAATTGTTTGTACAGATGTTTGCTTCACTATTGTTACGCCCCTTGTTTTGGATCCAACCTTGCTTTCTGTGTGACTCTGATATGTTACAACCACATAAATCATTTTTTATATTTGAATATCTTGAAAGTTTTTTTGTTTCTCCAGTGGATTATATTGAAAAACTACTTATGTGTTATATCTAAGCAGAACTTTTATTTATTTGATATTTATGTGTAGTGTCATTCTTTTGTGTTTTATGTAATCTAGGACTATGGCACCCAAGCATCCCAGTCCCCACAAACCCTCATTCAGTAACCTTGAGCGTGATTTATTTGTCCAAGAATTTAGGTGACATGGTTCTTTTCTGCTAGAGAGAGAGGATGTGGAGATATAGCTGGAAGATGCAAATTTGGCAGCAGATAGTGGACAGTTTAAATGCTGTTGGGGGATGCAGCAGGACATATGATCAGGTGTGTCACAAGGCAACTGACATGATTTCATTAGCCCAGAGGAGAGTAGCTGCAGTGGCCCATGGACAAATGGCTACCAGGGGGGCTGCTACAGATCCACCACTGACACCACATGAAGAGTTCCTGTCCACTTTCAGGGATCCAGAGACCTCAGTGGAAAGTTCACAACAGTGTGTGACTGATGTTGGTGCTGCTGTTTCTGGGAGGGCAAGTATGTCTCAGGAGGAGCTTCCAGGTAGGCTTACCTATGTCAATTGTTAATTATTTTTTGTGTAGTAAAATATTGACAGCAATACATATGTTTGTTTAACAAAATAAATTTTTGGGAGGAGGACTTGTTTTAGATTGATACAGTTAACAACACAGTCTGGTTCATTACACATGGATTGGGGTGGATGTGTCATCCAAGTTTCTGTTAAATGTATTGTTAATGGACATATAAAGGACCAAATGCTTTTCAGGAGACTTGTTAGGGGTACTCAGAGGAGGCTTGCTGTCCATCCTCCACCTGATCCGGGTGTGTCTTACTGTGCCATTTGACTTATGTTTAGGGTCATCGTGGAGATGCAGGCACATTCTAGTAAGGCCTTTGAGGAAATGCTTAGGGTTGTAGATGTGGCACAGTCTAACATGTATGACTGCCTCCACTGTGTTGCCAGCTCAGTGGATCTGATGAATAACATGCTGGAACAGGTGGTGTCTGTAATGGAATATCTGCTGGGAGGGGGACAGCATCTATGTGGGAGTATGTCAGCCACATTATCTGATCCCGTTCCCATGGTGGCACTACTTCTACTGCTCCTTGAGTGGTTGAGGTGTCCACACCCAGATGTGGCAGGCCATGGAGTCATGGTTCTGGGTGCACTCATGAAGACATTTTATCCAGCAGATATCAGTCATGTTCAGGCAGCAGCAGTGCATCTGACCATGGGCGTGGATGTACCAGTGCATTTCCTGGCAAAGCCAGTTCTCATGGTCAGGTACAATGAACTGCCACCTCTACCATGCATGGTTCACACCTGTCTGACATACCAAGATGTAGAGCTAGCACAGAGCTTGGCTGTGTTCTTGCAGACACTCTCATCAATTTCACCTGGAGTGCCCATACAGACACACACACACAACAGTTACATGGTTCAGTTGTCAGGCTTAAAGCTTATTCATTCTCAGTGGCCATTTGAAACTTTATCCAAATCTCTGCCTGTTTCTCTTTCTTACACATACACTCATGCACACTCACTTACCTTTTGTGTCAGCCTAGCCCCCCCCCCCCCACAACACCTTGTGCAAGTGATGATAACTGTGCCATATCCTTTTCTGTCTTTTGGATTAAGGGATACATAAGCTTTGTGTCCGATTCTCAGGGTGCATAGCTGGCTTAGAGCTTAGTATATCTGTGTTTGTGATGCTGTTTTGCTAATTTTATTGTTTTCTTACAGGTTTTTGTAATGTGTACATACCTCCCACACTCTTAGAGCAGCAAAGCTGGACCAAGCCATAAATAAAAGTGGGACAAAGGCTGAACAATAGGGAGACTTTTTTAAATATTTTGGTCTTACAACTTTAGACAGTTGATAGAATCAAACAGTTCTTGCATCACTATTTTTAAGATTTTTCTGAGGGATGTGAAGTCTGAAACTGAAATGTGTGTCATTAATTTCTAACTTCAAAATAAAAAAACAAACGAAAAAAACAAGAATGAAAAAAACACAGCCCAGCAGTTCAGGACCCATAATTAGCAGCTACTTAATCCAACTTGTTCCAAACAAGGTGAAATTACTGGCAACGGCCGAAAGGTCTTTGAAACAAACAGTCTTTATTGAAACAAAATTACTACAAGCGCTTTCACCCGTATATTATCGGGCTTTTTCAAGGAAAATCACCTGTAACTGCTGTAACCACTTGCAAGCTTCTCGGTATACCATTCAACTGTCCCTGATTTTTACTCTAATTTTAGCTCTTTTCCTCTTAATCCTTTTCAAAAATGATGTGCACAATGTTGCTGAGTGATTTTTCCTTGAAAAAGCCCGATAATATAGTTGGATTAAGTAGCTGCTAATTACGGGTCCTGAACTGCTGGGCTGTGTTTTTTTTAATTTCTAACTTTTCTCTTTAATCATTTGCCAGTACAAAAGTATGAGGCCAAACTGAGAGCATTTGGTGCTCATCAGTACTTTTCAGATGCATGAATTGTATGAATGTGTGAATCTTTGATGCCTGAGGTCTATTACTTGATACAGGACACATGTATTCACATAAATTACTGCTGTCACGTTAAAGTCATTGCTATAAAAATCTCCCACCTTTTACTTATTTATGTTACCAAGTAACAGTATGCAAGGATACACCATTCATTTGTATTATTATACTTTTTTTTATATTTCAGGTTCAACACTTACCTTGTAAATCCAGCAGTTGGTACAGTTTTAGTTCAGGGCTGAGTCTGTCTGATGCTAGGAATACACAGCCATTACATACGTAGGTAAAGGTCATGAGCATTGTCTGGCATCAATGTTAGTATATGTCTGTACATAGGATGAAGGTTTTAGCCTTTAGGTGGCGAGTGAGTGTGCTATGCATTGCCTCTTAGCCAATGCAAGGGCATATTGAGCTCGCCTGCATCTGCCTACACTCATAGCAGCTGCTGGTTCATCCTCTGACTCCTCACCTGTGTTTGGCTATATTGAACTTGCTAGTTGTGGTGGGATGTGTGCACCTTCCCCTTCTTGATCCTGCTGAAGGTGTTTTCTCAGGATGATGTTGTGAATTGTGGAACATGCCCCCCAAGATGTATCGGGTCTATGTTAAATGTTCGAACATCCAAAATGTCGAACATTACATGGTCGAGACCAAATGTTCGACATTTGGATGTTTGAACAAAAAAAAAAAAAGAGAGAGAGAGAGAGAAAACACAGAAAAAACACTTTAACAGTGTAGGCAGGGGGGCAAGACCTCCTGCACCCCCACACCCCCCCTACTTAAATATACCAACTCTGAGACTGCACTTCAGTGCAGAAAAGGGAAATTCTCCCTAACTGCACTGTACTGTGCCATTAAAAGTCTATTTTCGATCACTCAAAATTTCAAACGTTTGGTCTCCACCATGTAACGTTCTAAATTTTGAGCGTTCAAAGATTTGACAGGTACCTGATATATATAGGTACCAGAACTGCGACTTCAGCAGCCCAAACACATGCTCTATGATATTTCCGGTTTGAGCATGTGCCTCATTATAATGTTCATCATTTGGTGTGTGCATTTCTGATGGGCATCATCAGCCAAGGTTCCAGTGCATAACTTGCATCCCCCAGTAAATGACCCTGTCAGATATCACCTCTACTAAACATCTGATATAGTTGGGAGTTGTGCCAGATACGTGAGTCATGGCAACTGCCTAGATTGCTAGCACACACACTCAAGATAATTCCCGTAGCACTACACACAACTTGGCAGTTAATGGAGTGGAAGCCCTTTCTATTTATGTACATCTTTCTCTGTTCCCCAGGTGGTGCTTTGATTTCTATATATGTACAGTCTATGGCACCCAGGAGTTCAGGTTAGTGTGCTACAGTGTAGAACTGCATATCTGTGGCCCTATCCTCTGGTGTACAGGGAAAATATATGCAATCACTGGCATGTTAGAGCATAGCAGTCAGAAACTGATGGAAGATCCTGGATACTGATGCCTGTGTCACCTCCAGCATGTCCACAGTTGGTCTCTGAAAGGTTCCTGCAGCTAAAATTCTAAGTGCTACACATACTTCACTAGTATTGGTTCCCCTCGGTTTGCCCTTGGTCTGAGTTGAGGATGACAGAGTTTGCAGAGTTCCTATAGTGTGTCTTTATCCACCCTGTAGCACTGTACAATTTCCACCTCATGCAGACTGTGAAAAGTTAACCAAGGTTTAACAACTCTTCTCCTTCTTGGCCATGATCTATTAGCAGCAGCAGCAACATAGTCTTCAGCCTTTTGAACACACACATGAATTAAAGCAACCGCAACCCTGAACATTCTTTCTATGTAGATTCCTTTCTGTGGCTGTATTCCACTAGGTTTTGGAATTTGCAGCACTGAGTCTACACAGTTGTTTTATAGTTTGTTGAATAGCTCCTCTATCTTGGATTGGTTTATAGGCATACAGTTCAGCTGCTTATGCTGTGATTAGCATACTGTGGTGTTTACTATATTTGTGAGGCTATACATGCTGTGTAAAGCCATTACTGAATCCAAAACAGTGCACTACCATGTGAGCATCATGCCACAAAGTGCACACAGTCTTAGTGGATGTGTTGGCTGTATTGAAGCAGGTTGATATAATGGTTAAAGTGTTTACCTTGCAACTGCAAGATCCAGGTTTGATTCTCAGATGGGGTAATTGGTTAGGCTTAAAATGATTCACAAGAGCAGTTAGCCTAGTACTAATCTATGAATCCACAATTTATATTGTTCTGTGTTGAAGTTAAGAACACCAAAGGACTAAAAGGAACTGCATTTTTAGTAGAATATTTGAGTGTATAAGTGTATAAATTTCTGTTTTTTAATATTTTTCAGTGACAGTGTATTTGCATTTTGCAGATTCCTTTTACTTTAAAAGAGTTAATTACTGATTAGTCATATGATTTTTTTTTGCTATAAATGAGATGCTTGTTTAAGGAATTACTTTCTGCTTCTGAAGTTTTATAAATATGAATATGAATATGAATATGAAGGGCAACTACCGGCTTTTAAAAGTTGGTATTGCATTAAAGAGAGATCAGAATCAGATGATCGCACCCCCCCCCAACACTTAGTGCCTCTCATCCTACCCTAGCTACACTACTGCCTCTGAAGATTCCTCGGTCTCTGTCAATATAATCATTGTGTCTTCTTCCTCTTCTTCCACTAGGTGGTCATAGTGGTTTCATGTTTGGACTTTGAAGATGAATAGCTGTCTTGCAGTGGCTTTTTTCCCCTTGCAGTTCTATTCTGGAGAGTCAAGTTATCTGGCCATTTTGTGAGGTGACACTTCTAACATGTCTTATTTCAAAAGACATGCTTCTGGAGCATTTTTCCCTGGGCCTCCGCTGAAAATTGGCTTTGTTCCAAGTAGCACTTTCCTGGCAAACAAATGTTAAATAAAACATAAATAAATTAAATAAAAAATAAATAAATAATGCAGGAACTGGCATTAACTTTTCTGACACTGGGATTCCCTTTGACTGCTCTGAAAGGCTTTTAATGTGAACTCTGGTCTCTGACATGTACCATGTACTTTATCCACTGGCACTTTTTGAAGCAAGTGTCCTTTCAGGAAAGTCTGGGCTTAAAAAATACATGCTCTGTACCCTGCATTTTAATACAAAGATCTTCAGGGTATTGAAATAGAAGAGGGGTGTTATTTCTGAAACATAGTGAGTGAGTATATGTACTTAAAATTATTTACGTTTGTGCATTTACTCTGCCATTTTTCCTGGCAAAGTCACAATGCAGCCACACATAATGGCCACATGATTAGAAAGAGTACCCTTCTTTCACTGTGCAGATTATAACTTCCTTATCGGGGTAGTTCAAGAAACACATTATGATTTGCCAAGGTGGTGCTCATGCAGTACTAAGTGGCCTAGCAATGCTGTGCAGCATTTCCATAGCTGTTTGTTGGAAGATAAATACAATGCTTTTTGGAGACTGTCTACATGAAATATAAATATGTCATTAGTTTCTATGTGCCGCAGTATAAACACACCAGTCATAAATTATTCTGGCAGTGCTGGTTTTCCAGATCAATATGTTTAACCTTAAGCCTTGCCAGATTCTGATCATGCTTTGCCAGTTTATTATCCTGATTGTGGACTATTTGCACAGTGGGCACCAGTTCCACAAAAGACACACTTGTGATGCAACTGTCTAGAGTCTGTTGATCAGTTAATGCATTTGCCTTATTTCTGTGGTATTTTGTGGAATCTAAGCCACCAGGTTTGTTAAAACTGTCCAACTTGCCAGCAGATGTCTCTGTAATGCCGTAGATGCTTAGGCCACCCATGTTGCTTAAATCTTGCATGCCAGATATTGTAATCAGTGTCATCTAGTACTGTGATCTGTGTGATTATCAGTCTTACTGCTCCATCAGAGACATCTAAATGCTTAAAGATGAAACAAATGATATTATTGTTAGTTTTGAGAGCTAGGACAGCTGTGAAAGGGGAAGTGTGTAAAAGTGGCCAATACAGAAAGGCTGGATAAAGATATCTAGCCCCAGGATATCTCTAAAGTGAAAAAAATATGGGTAAGTATCTAGGGAAGGGAATTGGATACATAAATTTTACAAAGGTTTGTAGTGGGCTCTGGGGCAGTGTTTGTGTGAAATCTGCAAAGAAGGAATTAGGACTGGAATTTGTCAAGTTATTTTACTAGGGCAAGAGTATCTCTAATCCCTAAAACTATATGAGGTATAGCAGGCCCAGAAAGCTACCATACCATTACTTCAGTTAATATTAATGCAACAATTTTGGTAATTTTTATTGCGAAAATGATGAGTATTCTTCCATCACTAATCTAGAAAGAGCAGTGTGGGTTTGTAACCAATAGAACAGCAGACAAGAGTAAGTGGTTGTTGAGAGGACATTTGTAGAACAAGTGAGGAAAGAAGCATGGAAGTGAGTGGGGAATGATAACTTTTTGCTATAAAGAAGGCATTTGACACAGCAAAATGATTATTTTCATTTACAATCCTGGAGCAGGAGGAAATAAGAGTGGAAACTGGATTTAGAGGTTGGTTAACAGATTTATATAATGATCCAGGTTGGTTAACAGATTTATATAATGATCCAGGCTGGTTAACAGATTTATATAATGATCCAGGCTGGTTAGCAGATTTATATAATGATCCAGGTTGGTTAACAGATTTATATAATGATCCAGGCTAGTTAATAGATTTATATAATGATCCAGGTTGGTTAACAGATTTATATAATGATCCAGGCTGGTTAACAGATTTATATAATGATCCAGGCTGGTTAGCAGATTTATATAATGATCCAGGTTGGTTAACAGATTTATATAATGATCCAGGCTAGTTAATAGATTTATATAATGATCCAGGTTGGTTAACAGATTTATATAATGATCCTGATTGGTTAACAGATTTATATAATGCACCAGTGATGATACCTTTAGTCAGTGTGTAATTAAACAGTCAAATAGGATTGAGGCAAGATTGATATGTGTCCCCAGGTTTTGTTTGTGGTGGTGACAAATATATTAGCACAAAGGGTAAGGGCTTTCCTAGATACAGTCCTTTGTGAATGGAAATCCTGTAAGCTTTCTGCTAATGTGTGTACCTTGGTCACTGATAAGTTAAATTTAGTTATTTAAGAGATATGGGATAATGTAGGGCTAGAGACTAAAGCAGTGCAAGTAAGAGTTGAGAGAACAAAACAATGAATTTGTGATTTAGTAGGTAGAGAAGAAAGTGCAAAATAGCTGGGCAGCAAATTGTGGAAAAAGAATGGAAAAATGATACAAAGTAATTATAAGGACATATATTTTTATAGTTATATACCTGGCTGAATAGCAGGACGTGTAAGGGCAGTACAAGAGTGTTGAGAATTAATATACTATAGATTATGTTTTTCCCAGGGTCTTAATATCCGCTAAGACACTTGTCAATGGATGGTTATGATAACCATATCCAAAATATTGAAGTATCTTGCAGTAAGTTTAGATATGTGGCAGTTAGGGGGAGTAGAATTGCTAAGAAAGAATGAGATTAGGGTATAAGTGGAGATGGATGGATAATGCCTGATTTTAAGCTACATGATATAGCACATCAACACCCTTTGTCAGGAGAGAGAGTGAAAAGATAGCCCAAGGAGGGGAAGGCAGATGTAGGGAGGGGAATGAAGCAATATACTGTAGCTTGTTAGCACATTATTTGGAAAATGAGTCCAGTGATGGGACAGTTTGTGAGAGGAGCACTTAGTATGAGTGTGTGGAATACCTTGGAAGTAAGAACTGAAGGGAAGATAGTAAGATGGAAAGGACTGAAGAATGGGATTTGGAGAGTAGATTACCTCTTCCAACAGGTAGAAGGGAGAGAAGGTTATAGAGTCTACAGAATGGAATGGCACTAAGGAGCACTATGATATTCAGGTGGGTGTGGTGGCCATAGTTTAAGCAGCTGCAGGTTGCCAGATGAGCCCCATCCATGCAGTGGCTGTGGTATGCTTCCTCATCATTATCCCAGCAGTGAGATGTATAAGGTAAGCCCTCCCCAGGTGAGATGTATATGGTAGTCCCTCACCAGGCAGGGAAAATGTGACTCAAATCACCAGTAAGGCCACTGCACTTTTCTCCATGTGAATGCAAGTCCTCATGCTCCTGCACTGAAGACTATAAAACATATGACTTGGTGGCCAAACACCTCCCAAGCCATCCTGTGTGTCACCAACTCCTGTGAGAGACTGTGGTACTGGATGGCCCTAGTCTGATACTCCCACCCCAGGATAGGCACATCCATCTTCCCCACATCATCTCCAATAGACACCAGAGATGGTAACTGAATTCAGGTCACCTAAGTTGTGGTCAGTAATTTATCCTTTTATGCACCTCTATTTAAAATAGACACATTAGGGATCTAGTCACATTCTTTGGTCACTATTCCTCAGTGAGAGTTAGGACATAATTGTGCATCATTAAACTGATTACCAAAGGAATATCCTCTAGAACTAAATAAGTCATAGGAGTGGCTTCCAAAAGAAAGTTGCAGACAGTGAAGCACACCAAAGGAAGATGTCAGAGCATCAATGGAGGACATGATTTCATAACATTCACTAAAACAGAATCAAATTATTATCTATTTAGTGTAGGATAATTGAGGACTCTGCACTCGCCTACCATATTCCAAAACACAATAAGTGTGCCCAATGCAGTTTAAATGTGATACAATACCTTGCCGAAAACTTTCTGAAAGCATTCAACAGAGGCCATATATGCTTAATTTTAATGCAACTATATTCTACAAATTCCTAGAAAATCCTATGGATTCTGCAAACATAGCTTGAAAAACAAACCTGTATTTAATGCACTACAACAGGCTGGGGTGCTGCAAGGCATAATATAGGATGATGTGCAAAGGCATCCAAGAAAGCATCCATCCAGGCACAGAGCCAAACTACAGTTAAGGCAGCTCTCTGAACAAGAAATAATAGATACATACAGATTTGATTGAGAGATGGTACAGGATGTGTGCACCAGCAGATACGTGAATGGAGAAAAAATAATAAAACACTCAAAAAATTACTGAAATACTGAAAGTAATTTTTGAGTGTTTTATTATTTTCACTCCATTCACATATTTGCTGGCCAACAGTGTTTTTTATGGTTCATTCCGGCCATGCAGTACCTACATGCATAGCATAGTGTTTGGTTGCAGGATGTGTGCACCACACATATAAGCTCATAGTCTGCAGGGTAATCCAGTACAAGTAAAAGCAAAAGTGTTCCTAAGTCTAGGTGTACTGGACTCTGGGGCATTTCAGCTTCATGTGAGAGATGCCATAGGAGTGTTGCAGACAGTTGTCAGTCTCATTCTTGTAAAGTTTCTGGCAGCAATGTGCACCAAGGTGGATGAATAGATCCACTTCCTAACAACAGCCCCTGTGTCCTTGGTGCAATAGACTACATCTATGTCACAATCATAGCCTCAGCTGTACCTGATGCTGAGCAGTACATCAATAGAAAGGGGTGGCCATCGTTCAATTGTCAGGTAGTGTGTCCTGCAGATGGCCTCATTATTAATACCATGGCAACACACCCCAGTAGTGTACATGATGCAGCAATACAGAGGGAAAGTGCCCTGATTCTGCTTTCCAACATGGTAAAACACTGGAGGGGCATCTACTAGGTAAGTACATGACCAGAGCTATACGGTAAGCAGTAGTCAGACATTGCAGCAGGGAGCAAGATTAACAAATATTCCTTCTCATCTCCCTGAAAACAGGTGACTGCAGTTATCCATAGTAGCCTTGGTTAATGACACCAAACAGAGCCACATCAACTCTTCTGAAGATGCCTACAACAGAGCAAACACCACAACATGAAACACCATAGAACATGTGTTTGACATGATAAAAGCAATATTCAGAAATCTTGACACATCCAGGGGAGTACTACAATACACACCAGAAAAGGCATCACAGATGGTGACCACTTGTGTCATGCTTCACAACATGATGACATCAAGACATGGTGGCCTGCCAGCTTCATGTGTGGATGACCTACACCAAGAATCCCCGATGTCAGGTGTTGAACTATCACAGCTGTCACAGGATGATAATGAGGACACAGAGATGAAAAGAAATTGTCATAGGTAATGGAAGATACAGCCATATGTCTTACCTCAGGCAACACATCAGTGTCTGGCATACACCTTTGAGTTATGGCAAGTCACATGTATATGTAAACACAGACTAAACAATGATGTTCATGTGTTGCTCCACAACAACAGCACACAGCATGACTAAAGAAAAGAGACCATTAGTTGTCCACACTGAACATCATACACAGCAAAAGTACATAACATACCTATAAGAATGGTTCTACCTGAGTTAGACGACACGCCGGAACATCGACACGGAAATCGCGAGCCCCAGAAGATCGACAGCTCAGAAGACCAACGCGACAGGCCCCAGAAGATCGACCCGACGGATGAAAGCACCGACGCCGAGGATGCCGACATGGGAAAAGGCTGTGTAAGTATGCGGTAGTGACGGACGTTAGGGTGCGAGTAAGGTAAGTGTGGATATTGATGGTCTGTGGGGATAGGGATGGGTTAAGTGAGTTAGGGTTAGGGAGCGGGTCAGGTAAGTGTGTGGTAGTGATTGTGTTTGGGTTAGGGGCGGGATAAGTGAGTTAGGGTTAGGGAGCGAGTCAGGTAAGTGTGCGGTAGTGATTGTGTTTGGGTTAGGGGCGGGATAAGTGAGTTAGGGTTAGGGAGCGGGTCAGGTAAGTGTGCAGTAGTGACGGACCTTAGGGTTAGGGTTTGGGTTAGGGTTGTAGGTAGTTGTGTATGTGAAGTTTAGTGTGGGTTTGTAGGGATTTTGGTGTGCTTGTGTTGTGTATGTGGTTTTTGGACGGGGAATGTGTTTTGTTTGTTGATTGTTGTGATTGTGGTGTGTGCAGTGTATGAGGTTTCGTGTTTGTGTACCATCGGTTATTTCGTTGTCGGGCATGTGGGGTTTCGTGTTTTTGTACTGTCAGTTATGTGGTTTCGGTGATTGCGTTGTCTGTGTTTTGGGGTTTCGTTTATGTCAGGTAGAACCATAAGAACATATATACAACCCTCAGCAAGGAACACATCTGAATGTACACAGAGGAAACATCACCACATGTAGTCTCTATACACGGTACATCACCAGACAGGACCACACAGGCAAATGTGTGGCATGCATGAGATGTCCACAACAAAAAGTATGGTAGTACCAGGTGTGACATTATCATACAGATAACTAGCATGGAAAGGTAGCAGTAAAATAGCCAATACCACAAAAATTCTAGGTCTGTGCAGTGTATGGGAATGTAGCATCATAAACATAAATGAAAAGCGGGGTCTGTACACTAACACTGATGCATCACACATAGCATTGTGTGATGTGTAACAGTGTGGTACAACACAGTAAACAACATACAGCAGGATGAGTAATTACAAATATCCCAAGGAATGGCCAAAATGAAAAAAGCCTCACAAGCGATGCATAACATAGAATGTCACACATAAGGCAATGCCTTGATGCACAGGTTATTGCTGCAACATAACTCAGTGAAAGTTAAGAATGTGTTCAGTCATGCAGCGCATCAATGATAGTGACTACACAGCAGATATGAAACATGTAGAAATGTTGAGGATATATGTGTGTGTGGAATCAATGAGATATGGGAAGGTACACATGTGCACTACAGGTCTGAATGTTAATACAAAATGGAAACAGGTCCACAGAAGTGCAGTGAGTGCTGAGGGTGAGGCATGTGCTGTATGGGTCTATGTTCAGCCATTGAATGGCGTGTTCATTGAACAGTCATTCACCGAACATAAACCATTCAAAGTCCCTTTCAGCAAAACCACATAATATCATAAAAAAGTACATTGAACAGCCATAGCTGGCCAACAGAAAGTAAATGCCACTTATGTATGTGTAGGTAAGCTAGCGATAAGAAAACTTGCCCTTTTCCCACTGCAGTGCAATCTTGGATTAGATATATATATAAAGGGGGGTGTGGGGGGGTGTAGGCCCCCACATTAGGAGGATTCAAATCCTCCTTATGTGGAGGGCTGTGCCCTCACACACCCCTAATTATATATACCAACTATGGAATCACACTGCGGTGGGGAAAAGGAAAGTTTCCTTATCACTACCTTACCTAAACTTATGCAAGTGCTGTTTACTTTCTATTGGCCAACTATGGCCATTCAATTTATTTTTTATGATGATGTACCTTCACGAGGAAAGGCACATTTGAGGGTGTGTGTTCTGCGAATGGCCGAACATACACCCATGAAGTACCATATTAAAATGCCATAATTAAAACAGGTATGCATACAGAGGCATACTTGTGCATAAGGGAATGGCAGACAACAAGTAAATGTGTAAGCAATGCTGGGTGACAAAAATAACAATCTGTTAACCATGTGAATATGTGCTATATGTCAAATAACAAGAGATGAATACATAGTAGCATGCATATTGTCACATAGAGCATTGCTGTCGTCAATATCTGTACTAACATATAATAATAATAAATATGTGCTACATATCACAAAAAGTAGCTAGTAACCTATGTCAAAAAAAGGATTAGAAAAACCCTGTGACATTAAACATTTTAAAAAAACACATACAGTCTGATTATCCAGTTGTCAACACACAGTCATCACTGCCATAGAGTCAAAACTGAAGGAGACACATTTGCTCAACTGTCAGTGTTACTCTAATGCACTCTAGGGCAGACACACTGACATCTCATCATACTGTGGTCCTGGCTGCCTCTGCTACATCCAGAAACACACAGCTCACTATGCTGTACCGATGAGCTGGATGTGGTGATACTATCATTATGGAACACAGTGTGGGTAAGAGCAGCAGTGTGATGTGTCTGTCTGGACATGACTCCTAGGCTCACAGTTCAGTGATCAGCAGTAGATGTGCATGCATGTTGCAGCACAGACATCAATGTCTGGTGGCCATGTGTGGGTCTAATGAGAGGTGGTCTGCCTCTCTTCACTGGAGGTAATCTGCTCAGTACAGTTAGGCACTTAACACCCAGTTCATACTATGGCAGTGCTCTAGCACCATGATAACAAGGCTTTCAACAGAGTGTGCAACAGATACCACACTATCATACTGTGCAGCCAATGCTGCCATGACCTCTCCATGTTTGTGCTCCAGACCTTCATGTAACTCAGACAGCTGGTGTGCTACACAGTTAGTGGCACAGGCAGGTGAGCACAAAGGTCAGAGCTGTGATGTCGCTGTGAATATTCATTTGCCTATAATACTAGACAGATACCCTCTGACATTAGTCTATGCACCTCAGCTACACTCCAACGTGTAGTCCGATGCACAGTAGTCATCAGTCATGAGGAAGAGTCACCATTAGCAGACTATACATGGGACAATGGGTCATGGTCATCATCATGTCCATCATCCAATGACCTCACATCATCAGAACGGCTGGAAGCATTATCCTTCCTATCAGAAGCTACACCATGAACCATTTGTCTGTCCCCTTCTGGGCCAGACAATGAATTCAGTGCAATGGCTTGTGTACCATTGGCTGTACTATCAGAGTGAGGCACATCACATCCTACATCAGGATTAATGGACAAGCTACTGCAGGAAATAGATAGTGTACTTACTACAAAAAGAGACAGGTGACACATGCCATCTACATTCACAGAAGTCAAAGGATGCAGCATAGCACTGACATTTGGATAACTATATAACAACAATGCTAATGATTATCTGGACTTACTAGGTTGTCATGCCTGTGGGTGGTTCAAGCACCCTGTACAATAGATATGCTCCATTTGAGTTACAAATCAATCACATATGACAGATAATGTCATTACAAGTAGTAAAACTTACCTGACATGTCCTCCTCTGACTCCCCTGCCTGTGGTGAGGGGGGTTGAAATGACACTGTTGTATAAAAAATATACATACACCACTCTGTAGTAAGCACATACAAAGCATCATATAGCATTATATCTGATGTATAATTCACAGTAAATAAGATATATACATACTGGATAGGAAGTGGTGATGCTCTGACTCTGGGTGTCGTGTCCTGTGCAGGTGAAAATGATCACATTAGTCATGAAGGGTGCATATGTAATTATCAATGATGAATAGTAGCAAACATCTAGACAGCCTTATTAGGTACATCCTCCCTAGCTGGGGAGTGTATCATCTGATGTAAAGCAGATCCTGTAGCATACAATGGCAAACAACCACGTGGGTATACTCCACTGTCATAGCAGGAGACAGAGGCATACATCAACAATGGATCACATTAACAGGATTTGGAGACACTTACATGACAAATGGTGCACAGGTTGTGCAGATATACCTATGTAGGGAAGAAGCCAGCATTAATATCATAGATAACAGCTGTGCTAAACAATGCTGCACAATAACAACAATATGGACAATCCTTACCAGGTCTGCCTGTAGCAAATGATTCCTCATCCGCGTCTTGCAATGATGTATCTGTGGTTTATATTGGCACACAAAAACAACATGTGAGTATACTCCGCAGTCATAACAGGAAGCAGAGCCATGCAGTAACTGTGGGTCACAGTAACAAGATATGGAGACACTAATGTAACAAGTGGACCACATGTTGTGTAGCTGCCTCTGTGTAGGGAAGAAACCAATATTAATGTCATATTGATATAATATAATGATATAATGATATAAAACATATAATGATCATAATGGATCTCATAAATAAAGACATAGGGAATTTGCAGACTTTGGATCCAACCCAGTTTGGCTTTGTCAAAGGCAGATCATGCCGAAAGGCAGTCCATACAGCCTACCTAGACCTGGCTGGCTTTTCAATACAATACCCACTCGGGGTATCATTGAAAAACATCAAACAATGTAAAAACCATACATTACAAGATGGGTTGCAAACTGGCTGAGTGACAGAACCCACACAGTCAGAGTTGCTGGGTGCCATGTCAGACTCAAGTTCATGGATGACTGCAAACTGGAGTGCCGTGGTTGAGAACACATCACACAGATATCTTCCAGAAGGATCTCACACAGAGATAACTGACTGCGCCAGAGCCATGGCCTCAAGTTAAATGTTGCTAAAGTAGTTAGGAAGACCTTCTACATTGCCCACCTTATCATGAAGGGATTCACATCTAGATCAAGGAAAGTCGGAATCTTGACCAATGGATGGGAGATGCAGATGATGCCCTCAGACAGATAGCCTAGTATGAACCTATGAACCTATGAACCTATATATCACAGGTGTACTAAATAGTGCTACATAACAGCAGTAATATGAACAACTTTACAAGGTTTCCCTGTGTGCAACACTTCATGGCCCATGTATTGCAATAATGTATCAGTATGTTAAAATTACACATAAACAACAACATGTGAGCATACTCCACAGTCATAACAGGAGGCAGATCCACACAGCAACTATGGCTCACACCAACAGGATATGGAGACACTTAAATGACAAACATTGCAAATATTGTGAGGATGCACCTGTGTAGGGAACAAGCCAATATTTATATCATAGACCAAAGGTGAGCTAAACAGTGCTGCACTATAACAATAATATAAGCAACCTTGCCAGGTCTGTCTGTGCATGGTGCTTCATGGCACATGACTCGCAAGGATTCATCTATAGGTTAAAAAGACACACAAACAACATATGACTATACTCCACAGTCATAATGGGAGGCAGGAGCACACAGAAACTATTGGGTCACACTAACAGGATGTGGACTCACGTGACATGTGTTGCTGATGTTCAGATGTTGATGGGCCTATGCAAGTGAAATACACAGCATCACACATGTTGCTGACAGTGTTATTTATGCACTGTGCTGGTAAGATAACATGCTATAACACTTATGCTGCTCATCTGCAGCCAGTGTGCTTCCTCATCCATGGCAGAGTTTTGCTGCTGTAACAAAAATATAGCAATACATTAAGAATTGCACAATGATGTACTTCAGTGAGAACTGGTGTATGCTGCACTGTTCATAGGTTCATAGGTAGGTTCATAGGTAGGTACTAGGCTATCGGCCCTAGGGCCTATACAAGCCCAGCCAAAAAGGTACCCTGGCTTTTGCCACCCAAGAAAATTATTTTCCTGTGCCACTGACAAACAGAGCCACAGAAGTGATCCCCGGGATGAATTTCCTATTTCCCATCCAATCATCAAGATTTTTCTTGAAGAGTGCTAATGAGGAGCTTTGTTTGATATATATAGGTAGTTTATTCCAGAGTATGGGAAGTCTCTGGAACAGGAATCTATCCCTCCGGAATGTTCTGTTTATTGTGGTGACAAGGTTTAGGTCTCGAGAACATGTAGCTCGGTGGGATTGGGATTTCTTGAAGTGGATCATGTCCAACAGCTCTGGGTTTGACATAGCTTTGTATGTTAGGCAGAGATCACCTCTGAGTAGGCGATATGCGACAGAGTAAAGCTGGAGTTTTTTGAGACGGTCTGCATAGAGCATCTGTTTGAGGCCGGTAATCCTCTTTGTGAGGTATTTCTGCAGCCTTTCCAGTTGTTGTAGATGTCTTGTGAGGTACATACCAAAAGGGGCGTTGTACTCTATAATGGGTCTAATGAGTGATGAGTAGAGGGGAACAATGACCTCTTTTTTTCTGGATGAGAAACCTTTTGTGATGAGGTGTGCCACATAGAAGGATTTCCTGACTACTGTGGCGATGTGATTATCAAAGGAGAGACTACTGTCAATCTGTGTCCCAAGGTCTCTTATCACACTTTCAGTGTTAAGTATACTACCACCTATGTTGTAGTTCATGGGTACAGAATTTTTACCAAAGGGGATGACAATGCACTTTTTGGCATTGAGCTTGAGGCCATGGCTTTGACACCAGGCATCTGCCTCAGTGAGGCCCTTTTGTAGGATGTCCACATCATTAGATGTTTCGATTATGGCTCCTAGTTTGCAGTCATCTGTGAACTTCATTAGCCAAAGACCTTCTGTGTTAGCCTGTACTTCTTAGAAGTAGATACCAAACAGGAGAGGACCCAGGACTGAACCCTGTGGTACTCCACTTGTCACTGGTCTGAAGTCAGATTTGGAGTCTGCTACTTTCACAGTGTGGGTTCTGTCAGTGAGCCAGTTGGCAACCCATCTTGTGACATAGGGATTTATACCTAGTTTAGTGAGTTTATCTATAATTCCAGAGTGGGGGATGGAGTTGAATGCCTTGGCAAGATCTAGATAAGCTGTGTGAACCACCTTACCCTCGTCTATGGCTTTGGTGACTGCTTCAAAGAAGTCTATCAGGTTTAGGAGACATGATCTGCCTTTTACAAACACGAACTGGGTGGGGTCTAGAGTTTGGAGATTACCAATGTCTTTGTTTATAAGTTCCATGACGATATGTTCCATAGCCTTGCAGACCAGGCTCATCAGGCTAATGAGGCGGTAGTTCCCAGGGTCCGTGGTGGCTCCCCCCTTGTGGAGTGGGATAACCGTCACTGTGCGTCATTCAGCAGGCACAGGTACTTAGGTGGGGTGCCAGTTCATTCTGTAGTTCGTGTAGAACGCAGCCTAGGATGTTGTCTGGTTCCATGGATGTTGTGTTCTTGGCTTTGGAGAGTGTGATTTTTACCTTTGCAGCCGTGATTGCAGGAACTTTGCATTCTTCCAGTATAGAGATGGGCTCTTTAGAGGGTGAGAGGGGGGTAAAGTTAGCACTGAACCTATCTGCCAGGATGTTGGCAATATCAATTGGGTCTGTATATTTAGTGCCATTGTGCTGTAACTCAGAGCAGATCTGAGTGTTGCCATTGAGATTTTTGACATAGCTATACAGTGCTTTGTGGTTGCCTTTAGAATCAGTGGCAATTTTTTTTTTGTAACTAGCTTTGGAGGATTTTATCAGGGATCGCAGCTTCTTACTGAGGCTGACCAGGGAGCTCCTACACTCATGGGATTTTACTCTCTTTTGCAACAGTTTCTTCCTTCTGTTGTACAGTTTGTTTATGGCAGGGGACCACCAGATTGGCTTCCTTTTTTTGGAGGATAGCGTCTTGGTTCTGTTTGACATAGCAAGATCCATGCACTCATGTAAGTGCTTATAAAGTGCAATTGTGTAGGATTCAGTAGTCGTAACTGTATTGTTCATCTGCATGGGTGTCATGAAGTTCACCACTTCTGTCTTAAGAAGCATGAAGTTGGCTTTGGAGAAATTTTTTAACATGGTTTCCTTAATGGGGGTGGGGCAGGATGTGGATAGCTAGGGTAATTAGCTTATGCTCGGATCGGACCAATGAGGCATTGACTTCAGGTGTGGAACACTGGTCACTCATGTTGGTAATGAGTAGATCTAGGATATTGTTGCCCCTGGTGGGGGTGTGGATAAGTTGATCCAGGGCATTGGAGTTTATGAATTCCAGAAAGCGTTGAGCAAAGGAGTTGGTACATGAGTAGTTTTCCCAGTTAATGATGGGGTAGTTGAAATCACCCAGTATTAGGGTGTTTGGTTGAACCCTAATCCTGGGGCATGGTGGGGGATCTGTAGCAAGCTACAATTTGGATTGCAGTTTTGCCCAGAGTTAGTTGCACTTGGATAACCTCGGCTGCATTATGCTGAGCAACTAGCCTGGAGGTGTGGATATCCTTAATGAATATGGACACACCTCCGCCTTTGGTGTTCCGGTCCAGGTTACATGGCCGAAAGGTGTGGTATGAGTTATAGCCTGGTAGTACAGGGGTGCTCTCTGGAGCCTTGAACCAGGTCTCAGTCACTGAACAGATATCAATGTTCTCCATTTTAAGGAGTGCCTCGAGTGAGTGCATTTTGAGATTTAGACTTCTAGCATTGAGTAGCATCCCCCTCAGTTTTTGCTTGCCTGTCCCTGTTACGGTGGTGAATTTGTCATTTGAACCTTGCCTAAAAAAGCACTATGGGGCAGCAAGAACCTTAGCCAGTATCCGGAATCTCAGGGGTGACAGGTGTTGGCCATCTCTGGCAAAGCATTGTGGTCTGTCGACCATGTCATCCCAGGCATACAGATACTGGATCCTTTTAGAATGACACCAGAAACTTAGCCAATTGTTGAAGTCAATCATTTTGTCCTTATACTGTGGCATCATTCTGGGTGATGGCAGAATGCTACTCAGGGCTAGGGCCTACCTGCCTGGGCTACAGGATCGGAGAGCTCTTCCATGTCTCTTTTCATGTAGTCCAGGGAGGTACATCTCAGGTTATTCACACCAACATTGACAATGACATAGTCATATTTGTACTTGTTGTGGAGTGACCTGAGTGCATGGGTTATGTGGCGGATCCTGGCACCCGACAGGCAGCTGACAGTAACCTTCTCCTTGTTTAGCCTGGTGAGTGGGACATCAGTGTGCTTGACTACAGAGTCACCTATGACTAGTGTGTTGGGTATGTTGTTTTTACATGGTACATGAACATTAGACATACCTGTACATCCTGGAACATCTGCCTCAGTACCTCTCCAGGTCTCCAGTATCCTGGCTGGTGGAATGATGGGAGGCCAGGAACATTGTTATCTCATCCTGCAATGGTGGCTCATCTCCAGTGGTATTGGTTGCCCTCTCATAGCGGCAAGGTCTGTTGGCTGCATAGAGGATAATGTCAGACCAACATTGCTGGCAGACCTCACTGGACCTATTGTGATGACCCACAGCATTTATCATGTATGTCAGATTTGTCCACACTTGATTCCTCCATTCAGTACTGCCCATCTGCCCAAGCAGGTTGTGACCTTGCAGAGCCTCTATTATAATCTCATTTTCTCTATGTAAGAAATTACCTCTCCTATTAAGATTCAACATTTGGAAAATAGGGTGATATGCACATATTAGATTTTCTATAGGAGCTCACATATTTATGTAACAATGTTCAAACATATGTCAAATTAATGGTCTGTCTCTCATTTACATTGCATTGTTATATACAGATAATCTGAATGAACATTAAAAGCGCTTTTTAAGAGCTGATCCATATGCCCTAACACCATCAGATTGCATGTACACAGCTATCAATCCATTCAACAACTCTGTGCAGGTATATATATATATATATATATATATATATATATATATATATATATATATATATATAGAGAGAGAGAGAGAGAGAGATGGGATTAGAACCCGTATCAGTGGATATCATGATAAGTAAAGGTTAAACACATAACCAATGTGCCACAGCTCCAGTACTATCACATTAATGTTGAAGCAGTTGCATCCACATCCAAACACAAGTACCAGTTCTACCTCAAGAATGTACAATGAATCTCAGATATTACAGCAGTCAGTGACAGACAGTATCACAAATGTGATTGTCGTGATAGGGTGCACAACAAAACTACTGACATTTCTACAAAAACAAGGCAGTAAAACAAAAGCATTTGAAAATGACCTGTTAATCAGTCCTGACTTCATATCACAACAAGAAATAACGTAAATGTTAAAACATCCTAGTGTTGGCTATACCACATTGAATGTTATCAAAACACCTGGTATATGATTCAACATCAGAGAATATCCATAAATCAGTCACCAAACATTCAACTTTCAGTCATCTCCGCAAACATACTTCACATGTTACAGATTATTCTGAATTAACTACAGATATATTTTTGTTTCCATCCGTATATGTATTTCAAAGGAGCTGGTTAGTTTGTAGAGATACAACTGCATATGGGAAAACCTCCTTGTTACTGATGAAAATGTACTGATATGTATACATAATGTGGAAGGCTATCCCCTTCTTTATGTAATAGACAGAGAATTTTACTTAACATATGCAACAAAACATGTAGCAGTTATTTTACACAGTAAAATGTGAACATAGGTAAGTGATAATAACACTGTATTCTACCACAGCAATGCAGGCAGGTGATAGTGTACCTTTGGAAGCTAGCTCTAATTCATAATGAAATTAACTAAGTGCACACAGCTTTTAAGTATCATTTGCACCATAATTAATGAGGCTCATTAGTATTCAATGTTTTAGAATCCCATTAGTGAGCAACCACTTAAGTTCTGTAATTGTAGTGTATTAGGCAATAGCTCAGCTCAGTGGAACTGTCCAATAGTTATCAATAAACAAGACTACCGTGGTGGTGAGTAGCCAGGCTCAGTGGCATGTGCATGTAATCCCAGCAGTCAGGGAGACAGAGGTTGTTGGATCGACTGAGTCTGAGGTCAGACTGTTGGGTGACAGACCTAGTGGTATAAGTGGTATAAGCAAGGAATATCTGTAACACATAGCCAATGCCCTCCAATGTCTGCCACCATCCTGCATGCACCAGTTTTAAAATGCAATAGTGATACATATTCTTATACTGTTGCTACCTGTGAACTGAGTAGGACCTCAGTATTGTTTGGAAGGCATTTTTCTGCAAAGTTATACTACTTCAGCTAGGATGTCAAATGAGAGGAGGCCTCAGTGAATTAAGGGTGCTGAACTGGACAAAAGAGGAGATGACATGCTGGTCATGAGCAGATGATACAAGCTTTATCCCAAGAACTTTGTGATGATTGACATCTGGAACCGGATTGTGAGAGAGCATCACAGACAAACTAGGATCTACTGAACTGGTATTTAGGACCCCCACTGCTGTGATGACCTACATCAGAGGAGCACAGCCAGAGGGTCACAGAGGTCCAATGCCAGCCACCAGATGCCTATTTTAAGTTTCAAATTCCACTCCTTAACACCTAAATTATCATATATGACTTTACTAAGGATATCTGTTTATATGACACATTGTGTTTCAAGTACATTCCATGGGTATCTGTATAAATCATAGTATTTACATGGAGTAAATTTTCTTCTACTTATTAAAGTTATAAGTCGCATGTCGACACATTCTGAGGTTATCTGCAACTATACTGGATCAGTGTAAACATTATGAAGGACTATTGATTATAACTTTATATTAATATGGACTTCAGACATACTAGCTGCACTTTTATTCCATAATATTTGCTTTTAACACATTCAGTGAGCTGCAATACCCTTTAATACAACTGGTTAAGCAATATGGCAAAGTGAATGTTGTTTGCATATATCTGGGCTCAAATCCAAATGCAGCCTATTTCTTAAACATTATTGTCAGTAATCCATATACTATGGCTCATCAAATATGGAAGATCTATTTCTGTTTGGTAACTTATACAGTACAGAATTTTATACATGTAGCATGGCTGTTATGCACTGACGCCCGGAGTGCTTAGGCAATGGATGACTATACATATCTTCATTATCCGCAAAGCTTCTAGAAACATCTTACAGTATATTTCTGTATGTGCGAATGCTAAGTAATACATACATTAGTAAACCCTAAAATTAAAAAAAAATCACAAAAGCCTTTTATAATCCACGTCTGCTTTCATTATTTTAATGAATGTAAGATCAGTGCGGGTCACCATGGCTGAAATATGTGTGAGTCTTGTTAAAACAAAGCAAGTACTAGATGTTTGGATACTGTCTTATGGTTGCAGGGTTAGGACCATATGTGGAGACTGAATGCCCACATACCTAATTTACATTTGTAGGTTTGAAAACAACAGTTGTCCAATAATTCATGCCATGGCTATTTATTCCTTTAAAGTACATATGATTATTTTTATGTAAACTATGAAAGTTAAACTCACATGTGTGCTAACACATGATAATTTTATAATGCTGATCAATGCACATTCTGTTGTTATTCCATAGACTATGGCGCCATTAAAAGAAATGTTGTGTCCCTTAGCTGAAATGGTTAAGCAATAAAATGATATAAATGTCGTTTACTTATGTGTAGGTTCAAATCCCAGTGTAGCCTGTTTTTTAAACAATAGTGTCCACTTGTGTTGTTCCTGTTTATACCTATGAGAGATGACAGCAACTCACATGCTACATTATTCCCATTCATTTCACGTAACACAGTGAGATCAATCAATGTGTTTATTTGCATGTTATCCATGTGTATCTATTGGACACATTTGTATATTGATAGTTGTTGTCTTCTTTCTGTTCAACAACATGACATGTCCTTGATTTTGTAATTTATGTAACATTTTTGGGTCATGCTGACAGATTCATATGCAGGGTTGAAGGTTCTTGCCTGCTCCTGCATTTCCTGGCCTGCATTTGCTCATCCTTGCTATTGCTTGGCTTAGAGTTGCACTGCTGGCAGCCTAGTTGATGATTACATTTGAGATCCGTTGTTTACTGCAATGACTTAAATCCCCATTTAGTGTTCTCCAGCACATACCTACCATCAGTTATATTTATTCTTGTTTGACTGTTGTACAGTTTGCAACATCTCAGCAGTGACTTGTGCTTTTATACATACGCATTTTTGCATTATACCATGTCTGGTATGCATCCCTGCCTTGTCTATGTGTGTGCTATCTGAGTACTTTACCTTTCCTTTATGTGTATTTCTGACCGTGGTCTGTCACATCTTTGTGATATTTGTCATATGTTTGTACCTGCTGTTTTGAGCACCTCCTCTGTCATTGACTTTTTCATTCCTTCTATTGTCCAAAACAAAGCTGTTCATGCTCCTCTGACTCTCCCTCTGACCCTCCTATTTCATCATACCTCTGGTGTGCCCCTCTTCTCCACCCTTATCCCACATCTGCTCTTCTATCATGTTATTTCCTTGGGTGTATGCATTACTTGTGTTTTTCACACGGGTTCTGCAGCCATTGTTAGCTACTGTTAGCCATAGCAAAGTGGCCATGATTGCCATTCATCTTAATTGACTTATTTATTTATTTTTTTTTTATTAGAAATTTTGCAGATTAAGTCAGATTCCACAAATTGTGAGGGGGTATTTATGTATGTCCATCTATGGGTTATGACAAAATCTGTGTTTGCTGATATTTGTCATTTTTCAGACATAATGGCTGATGCACATAGTCTTCATTTATTACTTTCCACATATTAATGTAATTTCTATTGTGCTTACATAAGTTCTGTAGATATGCATTGGTGAGGCACATATATATGTATGAATTCATGAACATCTTTTCCTGTTATACATATTTGACATGACTGATTGTGGTTCCCTGATGTCACTGGTTATATCTGCCTTGAGGTATTCTCTGTAGACTTGAACATATTTGCACAGCATTTGGTTCATAGGTTCATAGGTTCATAGGTTCATACTAGGCTATCTGCCCTAGGGCATTTATAAGCCTAGCCAGAGTGTGTTTGGCTTTCGCCACCCATTCATTTTATCCATAATTCTTGCGCAGAACTCAATGGATTACATTGAGTCCATCTATTCTTCTCTTATTTGGCCCATCATAGAATATTCATAAGTCTTAAGCAGAAGATATAATTATTGTTGATTTGTTCATAGAAAACAATACTATCTGTCCAAAAAGCTCCTTGTAGTTCTACCTGTCCAGACAGCTCCTTGCAGTTTTGACATTCAAGTCATACAGTATTACTTGTGACTGTGTTGGTTTTGCACACTACACAGCTGTTCAACATACATTTTAACATGCTTTCCCTAAGGACAAAAATTGATTGGTTTCGGCAGTACCTGAATGAGCTTTGCATTCTGTCTCTGTGGCTGCCTTTCTTGAAAAAAAAAAAAAACTAATAGAGATGACCAGCCTTAAGCCTTTAATGATACATTATCCTGATGTTGGAATGTTGGTGTCATTCTTCTAACACCATGTTACATCCCTTCTGTGCCAGACAGTATTAACATAAAATTGCTTATGTTTCTGTAATAAGAAATCCTTTTTGGTTTCTTCCTGTGTTTCTGTCAATGTGAATTCTCTGGCAATCATACATTCCACTATTGTATTTGTTTATTTTTTTGTTAATTCATCACTTTTTTCCTCTTTGTTTTGAAATTATCTCTTGCATTTTATTTAGAATTTGAATAAGGCCTAATGCTGTTATTGCACAGTAGATGAACAAATAAGAACTCTGGTGCCGACTGTATTTTTATTTCTGCTGATGTGTTTCAGAAGTATCCCAGTACTGGTAGTGTATCTTTAGAAAAGTGATAATATACCTTTGTGCTCATAGGTTCTAATGTAGGCATTGGTTTTAACTGATTATAGACTCTTCAGTCCATTATATTGACTGACACATATGAAGATACAGGTATGTTTGTTTATTTATTTATGGATGTGTGTTCTTTTTCATCACTTCATTAGTGTTTAAAGAGTGCATGCATATCTTCTTTTTCTGAGTTTTCACTTGCACCATCCAACATTGACTTTTTTGTCGTACTGTTAATAGTTTTATTCTAAAAGTGATGCTTTTCAGTTTTTCCCGCACTATACTTTATTTTCTCCTGAAATGTTTGTATTGCTTTTCTTTTGAGCTATGCATTCTTGCAAACTGATTTGGCTTTTTTGCCATTCATGCATGGTTTGTACTTAACAAGGCAAGCAGTTCTATGTGGCTATTTATTCCTATAACTTTTGCACAGTGGCATTCTATTCTGAGTTATACTTAATCTTGGATATGTTTCCTACATTATATGTGTTTTGTCTGCTGTTGTATCTGTCTTTTCTACAACTTCAGCATTGAATATTAAATTATCTTTTTTATCTTAAATCTGTCCTACTTTAATACACTTGTATGCCCTTCTGAAAATTCTAATTGTTTTTCACAGTCTAGCAGATGCTTTAATGTGATATTTTTGTTATACTGTCCTTTCCACATGACCTTTTGGGAGTAAACGTACAGAATAATCTGTGTTTTGGTTAAAGAATCAATATCTGTAAAATATATGTTTTGTAGCTACAAACTTTAGTCATCTGCAGTAACAGCCTAATGTTTAATTAATTGATCTAATGGCACAGAGGCAGGGTCGGCCTTGGGTCAAGCTGTGCCTAGGTAAAAGGGCTCCACAGCACCCTCCCCCACACCACCTGATGCCTCTATCCTGGTCTGTTTACACCATTCAGTTTACTGGAAAGTGCCCCTGCTAGAGCGGCGCCCTAGGTGGCTGCCTAGTTGCCCTATGCCTAAGGCCAGCTATGCACAGATGCAGGGCATCCAACTGCATAGCAGGTGAGCCAAGTTTGTGAATGGACTCAGGCTACTAGTGGAGCATGCCGGGGGGGGGTGAAGTTGCCAATGGCCAGTGCTCCTATCTTGTAGGGAAGGATGCAGGGAAAATTGCTGTATGTGCAACCCCTGCTAGACACTGAAGGCCTTTGGGGGTGGGGTTGTGTCAGACATGCTGCTGTCATTGTACATCACTCCTCCTGAGTAATGATTGCGAACAACTAATGCCGCATGATGATGGCTGTCTGCTCCTGATCCATGGCTCCTGCTAATGTCCTTACTCTCTAATTCTAGAAATTTTGTCATAATGCCAACTTCCAGAGAAGTCATGGAAGGCCTGACTGGTGAAGAGAAATATATAGGATAGTCTGGTAAGGAGCTATTGAGGTACCCTGGGAGACTGGGCAGGACATGCCCTAAATAGCTAGCTTAGTAGCAGGGCAAGAGTAGAAAAAGGTTTACAAAATGTGTTTTCATTTGATTTTGAATAGTCTTTCTAAGTTTTAAAAGTTCATAAAGAAGATTGTTGTTTTTAATCAGGAAATGTACTGCTAAGTTTTCTTATACTTCTAGAAAAGTATCTTAAGTTTTTGACAATGTTTGGTATGTATCCTATACCGTTTCATCCACTGTATGCAGACAACAAGCTGTCTGTTATCATCAGTACTATTAAAATCTGTGACATAGTTTCTAGATTTAGATACCCAGGCTGTCCACTATAGACCCAGGCAGTGATTATCAAATCTTTATAAAAAAAAACTAAAAATCTGGAATTTGTAGTTGTAGTTTATTTCACATTGTATGTTGTCAATCTGTATCTAGAACTATTACTCATAACTGCCATTTAATAAACAGCAATTCTTATGGTTCTGTTTGTGAACATCTGCTGCATTCTTCGGAAAATAAAACATTGGGAACATATTTGTTTTATCTTGTTTGCTGATTACTGATTGCTGATTTTTTTTCTGCTGACAAAAATTTATTTTATCATGTAATTCATACGGCAGCTTTTTAAAAAATTAACTCTGGCTTCAAAATAAAAACAAATTAAAATGAAATGGCACCACTCTGGCAACTTAGAATATTTCACAATTATTCATTCCTGTTAATATATTTATTGCTATTTTAATGACTTAGGCAAATATTTCATTGAAGATTGCTTGAAACACATTTAGGGACATTTAGGGCCACTTTGATGATATACTGTAATCTGATCTGCTCTATTTTTGTAACTGGGACCAAATGTAAAATTTAGTAGTAAGTGTGTTTAATATACCATCTGCAATATGGAATTTGTCAAGAAGCTGCACAGCAAGTTACCTGTAGCAGACAGACCATGGTAAGACAGGCAGCTTTAATTTCAAATGAGTTTAACTGCACTTAGAAGATCAGACAAGTTCTATAAAACAAATGTATTACTTTCTGTGTGCTCAAAGAAGGCTGATGTTGCCGAGGCGCTAAGCCACATTTAATTCGTTTGGTGGAGAATTCGTGTTGTTTTTTGGTATTTTTTACCTTTGGATTTTTGCTGGTTGTTTTTTAAGTTCTATAAATCACTTAACAGAAGTTTTATTTTCTGTAAGTATAGTAACTCTATACAATAGCTTCAGAGTCTCTGTACATTTTTCACTACACACTGCCTCACCGATTGACTGCTCCAAATGACAATGAGTGGTACAGTGGTTAAACATTGTCACCTCACAGCAAGAGGTTCTCCAGTTTGATTCTTGGCCAGGGTGCCCTCAGTGTGAAGTTTGCATGTCACCCTGCATTCAAATGTGTTTCCTCCCACATTCTAAAGACATGCATCTGGAGTATTTCTCCCTGGGCCTTTGCTGAAAATAGGCTCTGACCTAGTCAGACTTTCCCGGTCAATAAATAAAAATAAAATCACTGGTTATCAAATCTCTGTGCATGTAACTTCTAGCCAACTAACATTCAGCTGCCACTTTAACTGATGATATACTGTAATCTGATCTGCCCTATTTTTGTAACTGGGACTGAATGTAAATTTAGTAGTAAGTGCGTTTAATATACCATCTGCAATATGGAATTTGTCAAGAAGCTGCAAAGCAAGTTAGTGTAAATGAATGAGCCTAAAGATTTATATGCAGCAGCAGTTTAGACACTAAATCCAGTTTACAGGTGTTAGCATTTTAGCCACTAGTCTGGCAGGCAACACATAAGTTTAAGGCTATGAGCTACTAACAAGCTTCTTCTGGTTGTCCATGGTTTGATTCCAACAGCCTCTTTTGTTCCTACTGTGTGACTCTTAATAAGGCACTTAACTAGACAGTGCCCCCACATAGCCCCTAAAAAGGGATACTTCTGTCCATTGGATTTAACCGATTAACAGGCTGAAAAAATATTTATCCTGGGGTACTTACTTGTATCAGGTAGTAATTCTAGTATCCTGTCATTCATAAATGGCCATTGGCACTCAACACTTCTTAAAAATGCTGGACAATTACTAACTTGTTTTGTCATCACAGCTGGGAGTATTTGGTTTCACCTCTTTAGTTCCATCTTGCCCTAGTCTTGTAATCTTGTATGGGGGAGGCATAAATACATTAATTATTTCTATTTAATAACCGGAAAGATGGTCTGGTCTGAGAAGTGATCAATATTCCATGTTTAATATAACCTTTTTGCAGAAGCCTTTAGGCTTAGTTGCTTAATCCTAACTGGCTGCCCGTTTCTTGTATGGAGAATGGCTAGAATGGATGAGTGAGCAATATCCCATGCTTAATGTAAGTTTGACAGATGTTTGGTTTGAATATCTTACTCATGTCTGACTGCCTTATTTTTAGTATAATAGAACTGGTGAGACATTGTTACCTAGGTTTAATGTTGCAGCCTTCATGTTAGACAGTGTCACCCTTTTTCTAGGTTCAGTGTCTCTATGTTCAGTACTCCCTCCGATCTTGTCCTATCCGTGTCTTGAAGAACTGGTTAAGGTGAGTGACTCCTCTTTCAGTTTTAATATTGTGGTGGTACGGCAGTAGCGTTGTTACCTCACAGCAAGAGGTTCTCCTGTTCGATTCTCGGCTGGGCTTGGGAGTGCCTTCTGTGTGGAGTCTGCATGTCCTCCCCGCGGTTGGGTAGCATTCGAAAGACATGTGTGTGTAAATGGGCATGCCTTTGTTGAAGGTTGAGCGTCGAGCTGGCACCTCGGCGTTTTGTAAAAATCTACTGCCAATCCTTAGCGGATTGGAGTTCCGCTGTGGCGACCCCTTACCGGGAAAAAGCCGAAAGACAAACAACAACAACTTCAGCAGGAACATTCAGACTCAGTATTGTATCCTTTCTGGCTGCTCTATTTTTGTGGAGGACGCCCTCTGGCAGCCAAGTACGGAAAAGCAGAATATGGAGGTGAGGCAACCAGGAATTGAGCTAGTGAATGTTGTTTATTTATTTATTTTATTTACTGACATTTGATTACTGGGAAAGACCATCTGGGTATAAGCACATTTTCAGATGAGACGTGGGGAGAAAAGCTTCACAATATTACAAAACATTTTAAGAACAATAATTTTACAGTCTTCAAAAATAACACAAAAACCTCCACAGTTTAAATAATTATAACAAATTAGACATAATATACAAACATTTTAAGAATCAATACAAGTTATATGACAATCATTTAATATTTAGAGAAATTTTACACAATTTGTAGAGAAATTAAAGGTAAGTTAGTCTAATACAAACAGGAATTGTAATATGAAGTGAGGTTAAAACAGGATTATGGTATGTTTAGAGAGAAGGTTAGGAAGAGAATTTGATACGAGTAAGGAGGTATAAGGAATAAAACGTCCAAGGAATGAACTTTCTAAATTAATGGTATAATGACCCCTGGGCTTGTTGACTGCTAAGGTATTATATTTCTTTAAAATCTAACAAACACTCTATTGATTAGGTCCCCCTCAGTATAATAGAAACTCTGTCACGATTTAGCAATAACTTTAGGCATATCTCCCCTCTGAATATTTTCACTCTGAAAATACATTTTTTTTACTTTGTTCTCAGCCGATGGATTCATTAATGATTGTCTATCAATCATCATGACATGAACCTTTGCAAAGGATACCCGTGTATTCAGAGTTAGATATTTTAAAAAATCTGTAGCTAAAAAAGATAGCCTGCCATTCTTTTGGTCCAAACCAATAAGCAAGTATAATATAAACACTCACTCTCTAAGGTGATGGAGCAAGAAAGCTGCCACATTGTGAATGTCTGTAAAGGTTATAGGCACTAACAACAGGATCGCTGTTTTACTTCTTCCACTGTACATCTGTTAATACTGTGCCTTGTGGTGGTATTGTCACTGCTACAGCCTATTCCACAGTCATTTTCCTAATGCAGTGAAGTCCTTTTTGATTAATTCAGTTACATGTAATATTCATTAACATGTGAGTCGGGGAGACAGTGGTAGCTGTGGACATGGCTTTAAGCAAATATGGAGTACTTTAAGTATATAACAATGAATACATCCATATACCTACAAATATCAAAATAATCTACTCATCGTTTGACAATTCCCAGGATGTAATTTTCAAGGCTCTTTTTAAAACTCCTTATTTATTTTATTTATTTATTATTGTTTGAGATGGCAACAGCAACCAAAAGTTTGACAATGGAACTGGCACACCCTTTCTGCAACTCTGCACTGCCTACTGACTTCCTTCATTTAGCAGTGAACAGCTCAGGGGCATTTCTGTAGCTGGGTGGGGATCACAAAACACAAAACACTTGAAATAATGTGAATCCAGTTCACAGGTAGAGAAAAGGGTTTTAAAAACGGTAATACTGCAGTGCCAGTACCCCATACAGACTGGTACCTCTGGAAATGGCATCACTTGGCCCACTTGTTCTGTGCCTGTCATGTGCAGAATTTAATTTCTTTTAATTTTCTTTACTAATTTCTTACCTGATGCACAGCTCCATACTCACTCTTGCTTGGTGATCTGTACATGCTCAAACTGATTAACTCCCACTAACATGGAGGCAGGTCTCACTTAACTTCCCCTCTCCAACTTCTCTTACCTCAACAGTAGATATACTCAAACTCAGTGTTTTCATAGTCCAGCATCTTATCACTATTTCAGTGTTGTGCAATTCATCTACTGCTTCTCCCAATTTCACTTTATCCAACTACCACCTACAATACAACTTAAACTATTTATTTAGTGGCTATTAACTACTACATTGATCCCAGCCCTGGTCATTGTACTGCAGGTGGTGTTATGCTGCTTCACAGATAAACTCTCAGCCTCTCTGTAGTAGCACAAACCATCTCCACCAATGACCATAAACCCAGTTGGATTCTCACTAAACTTCCAAACAAGGGCTTCTATCATCTTTATGTTATAGGTGCTTATCTATTTCCGTCTGCCTCTCTTGCAAAATTCACAGCTTTACTGAATAATATTCTGGCCAACATTCCTGTAGCCCAGGGGTCTGCAACCTGTGGCTCTGGAACCGCATGTGACTCTTCCACCCCTTTGCAGTGGCTACCTGTAGCCTTTGAAAAATAATGGCCACCGTACCACACACACACACACACACACACACACACACACACACACACACACACACACACACACACACACACTTACGTCTCAACTGCGCAGATTTTTGCAGAGTATACTGACGTTTGCCTTATATGTTTGGTCTGTTTCTCATAAAATTGTGGTTTTCTGGCAAATCATTTAGGGCTGAAGTTAGAAAAAAATACAGACATTTGAGTTTCAGACTTTGTAACTTTCAGAAAATTAATGCTAATGCAAAATCGGTTATTCCATCAACTTTCTAAGTTTGTAAGAGCAATATTTAAAGTGTCCCTATTTTTGGGTGTTTGTGCCCCGTTGTTTATGGCTTTGTCCAGATTACTTGTTCTAAGAGGTCGAAAGATATACATACACACACACACACACACACACACACACACACACATACACAGAGCTATCAAGCAATCTCATCAAAGGAAGAAATATAGGGAAGGATTTTAAATAATGCTCTTATAAACTTGGTTCTTTTATATTTAGTATAATTATATGTAAAACATATGCTGTGTTATCTTCATTTTAGGGATCAAATAGGTTTTGTGGCTCCCGGTGAATTTTATTTGGTGGGAGGGGAGGCAAAAATGGCTCTTTTGATAGTGAAGGTTGCAGACCCCTGCTCTAGCCTAACACATAATTATCCTTAGGTACTTCAAGTTAAATTTATTCAGCCCACTGTACATGATATTTCAGAGCTCCTCGCAGCCTCAAACTCCTTCAAATGGTGACTATGCCTGCCGGACCTAATTTTAAAACTAACGACCACTAACTTCTTGATTTCATAATTACCTCTCACCCCAACAATATCTCCAATATCATAAATCACCCACTTACCTTCACTGGCCACTGCCTTTTAACATCTTATGTACAAAATCTAAATATAAAATATGATCTAGAAGTATTTCCTACACCAAAATAACTAGACTGAAAGCAGCAGCATCCACAATAGACTTGTCCGAAATTCCCAGCCTCATGACATTGATCCACATTCTGCAACCAACTTATTCTCACATCTTTTTTACTAGACCTTCAAAACACACTCTTTTAAATACTTTCTAGGTTATTTAAAGATAACAAGACTGATTGATTCTCTAAAAAGTTGAAAATTCTAATGCATTTACATGATGAAGTTTGGAAATTCTGGAAACATGACCCCATTCCTAACTCAAGGGAACAATGTACTAAGTAACACAACCTTACTAAACAAGCCATATGCAGGCATAAAGCCAAGTACCTCAAATAAATACAGGTTATCTTCACTCACTTACCCAAACAGCTTCGGCATTAGGTAGGTAACATCTCTGATAGAAATCCCGATAAAGAGCTTTTTTTTCTCTTGGCCACATTCCTCACTCTTCTGGAATCATCTGACTTGATGATTTTCTCAATAGATTCCCCAGTCTGCCCAAGCAGCAGAATATTCATCCTCTTCCACACAAATTCACCCAAATCTCCAAGGTTACCTCCCACCTTTCAACTTTTCCAAAATCAGAAGCAAGCAAATTACACCTCTGCTATAACAAATTACCCTAGACTCTCACTCTGGTCCTAGTAACCTCTGCCCTTTGTTTCTCTACCATGGCTGAGATTTCAGTCATCTTACTAAAACACATTTACAAATCATATCTTTACAACCAGCACTATGCCCTTTGTCTAGAAAGCTGCCTTTGTCAGACCTGTACCAAATGATCACAAACCATACTTCAGTCTCCCAATTATGTCCCATCTCAATACTTCCTACCTTTGATAAAATGCTTGAAAAATCATTTGCAACCAACCCCTTGCTTACCTTGAGAAATATTACTTACTTTCTAAGAAGCAGCATGAATTTTCAGCAGGTAGAAGTACAATGAATACTCTGTGGACATTCACTGGATGACATCCTCATTAACATGGTTAAAGGTAACCTCACCTGAGGCAGTATTCATTAACCTTATGCAAGCCTTTTACCTGTTTGACCCCCACTTAAAAATATATCTGTTTAAGCTCTGAATTTACCTAGCAGTTCAGAGATTTCCTCCCCTCTATTTTGCCCTCCAAAATATTTCATTTCCTCTCATATCCCACTAGAGCAGCCTTAGGCAACGTTATCCTGCTTACACCACTAGAATATGGCCTACTGCTGTTCATCATTGCTTAAAAAAATACCACCCTAGAGTCTCTTCTAATAAAATATTTCATCACCAACTCCCCCTAGTGTGAACATCACTACAACACCTTGAAAATGGCAAATTGTATACTCATTCAAGGCAGAGCCAACCAGCTTTTTGGCTTCCTTCACCTCAAACTCCTACACTAAGACACACATTCACCCCTGACCATGAGACTAACTACATCCAGCCCACTAATGACCATACTCTCTTAACAGCATCCACTAAACATATTTCTACAGACCACAGTTTCTCAGTTCTTACCTCTAAACTATGGCAGTCATTGCCACCTTTTCTTACTGAAATCAGAGCCTAGAAACAGTTCTTACCTCAGTTTAAACAACTTAACTGAGCAATATAAGCACATATGTCAAAATATAGGCCATGTCACCTAACTCCCATAATTACACTATTGCATTCATCTCAGGAAAACCTTGTCTGTTTAATCTTCTAACCTCTCAAACATATAAACTCATGCCCACTGCTTCTCCATCTGCCCTATCCATTCCCTATTATGTAGATAATATCCACATTTCATTTTATTGGCTCTTATAGCTGTTTGCATTTTACAATTTCTACTCTCTTCATGCTAAACTTTTCCTCCACACTTGTATATCCTATGTCTATTCTTTTGGCTAGACCACATTTATCACACCTTTAACACCTGTATTATGCATTGTACACTCGTGATACTACTCCTTTCTAACTTTGTAAATACGTGTATATTTGTTTACATCTATATTATGTTATGTTACTAAACTGTATCATTTAGTTAGACCTTTAATCTTAAATGTTTATTGTCACTATGTTTATAACCTAGGCTGTGCCTGCATGTGGTCATTCCTATTAGATCCTAAACTGGGTAATAGAAAATCATTCTACAAACATGAATGGAGTTACAGTGAAGGCTGCAATAGTAATGTTATTCTTAAGAAAAAATTGCAATTTTATCACTGATCAAAAGTAAATCATGGAGATATTTGTTAGGCTCTTTTATGGAACAGGTGTACATAGGCTACCAAAATTCATCATTAGAAAATGTAAGAAACGGTGGTGAATGCCTCCTAATCTATATAAAGTCTCTGTAGTAGGCTAAAGTCATATGTCTTGAGGAACACGATTCATGTTAAAGGAAGTACCCATACATTAAGAGTCACAGGTGTGTCAGAATTGGCAGCACAACTGAATATGCATTAAAACGTAAGAGATATCACAAAGGTTAAAAGTGTTATTTACAATACACAGAAGTGCAAAATACAATAATGTGAAATGAGGAATTATATTTGTGTATTAAAACAAAAGAAATAACAGAAAGTCACAGGGGTAATACACTGGTCTTACTCATTCTGTCTTCTCTCCAATTCTTCCTATATATTTTAAAACAATATGTGAGAATGGGATATATTTACTTACACAAAAACTCTTACCAGACCCTTCATTCTCAATGATGCCCCTGTACTGCAAATTTCTCCTATTATTTACCATCCATTGTATAGCCAGTTTTTCCTGCCACATTTTCTTCTTTGCCTGATTCAAAACTGTTAGAAAATAACCTCTTTCAGTTAATCTTTCTAATATGTTCTTAGAACCTTCTTCAAATCCTCCTAATTTATTGTATTACATCCAGGCCTACAAACATACCCATTGCCAAAAACTTTATTAGATGAGGTATAAGCACTTGGCAACTTTTAAAATGTATTAGCCGAGTTTGTTTTCCTAAATACCTTTGTTTACATACCTTTTATAATCATTCTGCCCGGTGCTTTATCCAAAAAAATTCACAACATTCAAACTAACGTTAAATGCAACTTTAATCCTCCATTCATTTGGATCTAAATATTGAATGAAAGTGCTAGCCTCAGCTTTATCCTCTTTGTGCAAAAGCAGCAAGTCACTTGTGTATCAAACATACATGATTATCTCCTGTTCCATAAACCTTTATTTATCTATAACAACTCTTTCAAAATTGGCCATAAAGATGTTTGCATAAGCAGGTGTGAATGGCAGATCCATGGATGTTCCACTTCACTGAAGGAAACACACACACACACACACACACACACACACACACACACAGACACACACACACACACACACACACACACACACACACACACACACACACACATTAACTATGACTTGGTTCAAAATAATTATTCATTTTTGTCTGATTTGCAAAAAATTACAATGTCAGTGACTGCTGTTGTTTTGGATTTAATGTGAGCATATCAGAGAAACGAGAAATATAAGCCTTGTAAAGAAACAAATTTTTCAGAATTTTTATGACTCCCCTGAAGAAGGTTAGAGCATTACAAATGAGGCAGACCTCACCATTTCAGAAACAGTGTCCCAAATTTCTAGACAGCATTTTATACAATTCATCTAAAGATATTAAAATTCAGGCTGCAAAATGCAGTGGCCATAGTAATATTTTATTATGATGCCTTGTGATCTTTCCTGAAACACAGTGATAAAGACATTAATGAAAATGCATTCAATAGAAGTAAATTCCCTGTCTTGTGAAATGGCATAACATTTGAGCCATTCAGTCACTGAGACCTCTCAACTGCCCCTATTTTCAGGTCAGATTTCACCCTGCACAGGATGTTCCTATTTTTTGGAGGTGTCCCTATTGTCAGGTTTGATTTACTCCTTCAAACAATTTTCTGAATCCCCATTGTCACATGTGATTTTTGAAGCTGTCTAGTATCAAGAAAACCACACTACATGACCAGCATACCAGTAGCAACATTAAAAGAATTTAAAGAAAGAGGACACACATCTTATATCCCCCTTTTTCTGAAGCAAAAATAAGTTACTTTGTGTGGTAGAATTTTGCAGTATGGTTTAATGAAGTCTACATATTTTACACTGTCTCCTTGATTATGTGCTTATATTTTCCCACCATTTTGTCACCCTCTGTTTTTAAATGTGTTTCTAAGTAGTATCCCTCATTCCTGCTGGAGGCAGGAAGATTTATGTGATATTTGGTATTCAATGTTTATGCTAATTAGATGTTCAGATTTATTTCTGGATATGCCTTCTTTTTAAGGACCTTTATTCCTTTATAATGTATCCAGGTTGAGAGGTATGAATTTGTCATGTTAACGCTAGCAGTGGATAACACCGTGGTTGGATCTGGAATAATGTTTGCTTTCATCTGGAAGACATCATTTGCCTGTGAAAGGGAAGCCCGAATGTTTTATTACTATTGTCTGTCTAAAATCTATTATTTTATTGCCTGCCTAACCTCTAAGTACTAATCTAATTTTGCTTCTTCAAACATCCTTAGTATTAGTAGGAATAAATATAAATATATTATAAATAACTAGTAATTTTATTTCTAGTTAATCAGTCTTTCTATATACCAGGTCCTACTCATTCTGTACTGGCTGCTATCAAGATTGCATATCTCCTTTTTAACTGTTTTATTGCTGTCCAAGGAATTGAAAATATTCGCCTTAGCTGCCTTACATTTTTCTTCTCTTTCTCCCCTTCTTTGTTGCCATATGGTCTCTGAATGCAGGCAGTTGCCATGTTATCACCACTCCTCACTCTTGTTTCTCTGTTCATGTGAACTATTACCTACCCACTCTGTCTTTTTGTTCCGGTTTTGTCCTAAAATAAGACATCACTGATTTTGTCAGTTTATCTTTTCATTATAAGTGAAATGCCTCAGAAATATTTGTATTCTACCGAGTCACTCATGTTGCAACTTTTCTTCCAAGCAGCACATTAGCGCTCACAGCTCTAGACTATATTAATACCCTTCTGTGTTACTGTGCTAAGGTTAGCTTGAGTACTGTTATCCTGGAAATGTTGCAGAACTGGTGCCCCAGGATTTTGCAACAAATTCTCTTGTCTTTTGTTGAATCTATTTCTGTCTGCATTAGCTATTTCTACTTAACTGTGCCCTGTAATAAGATCCTCACATGTTGCTCACTTTATTTTATGAGTATGATTACTGAAGTCGTTGTATGCTGCTATCATGCATCACGTTTCAGTGTGATGACCTCTGCACCTATTCAGCCATATGAAAATAATTGCCATCTCAAAATACCTCTCCTGTCTGTCAATGTGAAATGCCAGGTCAACTACTAAAGAGACTGCAGGTGTACAGAGAAAAACATAAATCTGTGTGACAGATAATAAACAAACAACAGTTGGAAGAGTCACGATATGGCCTAAGGTGGCAGAAGCATACATACAGCGTATTTGTTTCAAATATTCACAGGTAAGTGTGATGCACAAAAATTGTGGAGGATTGTTTTTCCTGGGCTAAAGCCATTTGCCTTGAGGAACATGATTCATGTTAATGGAAGTACGTACATTATGAGTTACAGGTGTGTCAGTACTGGTAACAAAACTGAATATGCATTGAGAGGTGAATGTCAGCACAAAGGAAGAAGGTTATTTATAATACATAGATGTTCAAAGCACAGTAAGTGAAAGAACAATTCATATATGTTCACACACAGTATTAAACTAAAATGTAGTCAAAGTGGGTTATACACTGGTCCTTTTCATTCTGTATTGGTAGTTAGTGAGGTCACTGATCTTTATATCAAATCTACCAACCTACAAAGGCCTATAATTAAAAATGTACAACTAATTGAAAAAAGAATCTCAGAAATGGATCAGCTTGTCGATAACCATGACACGTTAGTAGAATATGCAGACATAATATGCACATCGTAAGCAAAATATTAAAGATATAATCTGCAGCTGAATTGGACATTCATAAGCTATTTCATTAACATGCAATGATTATGTCACCATAGTCACAGAGAACAGCCTCTGTTTCAGAGGCCACATGGCCTTGTATAAGTCATAGCCGTAGTGCAGTGTAAAACCAACAGGCTATATGAGGTAGAGGTGAACGCACAGCTGGAAGGGAGTGAACACAAAACAGTATGTTTCAATAATAATGCTACAAGAGTGACTTGCAAGAAAGAACAAAAAACAAAAGAAAAAGATAGGGGGTGACGTAAGGTGAAGATAAGTGGAAGTCAGAAATAAAGAAAAAAAGGTATAAACAGCCAAGTCAAGGATGGTAAAGGTGCAAGCAGAAAGGTTAAAAAGGGGATTTTTTTCCAGAGGTATAAGAAAATTAAGGAAAATAGGAAGAGTCTATGTCAGAAGAACAAGGCACAATATCGAAAGTCTGGTCACTTAGAAAAATAAGCTGTGAGTTCAGCATGAACCAGTACATTCTGAAAGATACTGTTATACATTTAAAGCACTTCTGTATGTGGGTGGAGTTCTACCTCCTACAATCCCAGTGAGGGAGGATATACCTTCATATTCCTGCTACCTGCACACACTTACTCTAATACTGATATAAATTGTATCAAATATCATGCACTGGAGACCATTTCTTCAAATTAAGTTCAGTTTATTTGCACTGCAAAAGTCAAAGCAAAATACATTTTAAACTCAAATGAAAACAAGCACATTTTGGCTTAACAAACGTTTGGTTACTTACACTTCATCTCTGTGTTTACCAGTCCATTTTAAATTCTCACAGTAAAACACAATATTCCCATACACTTCACATGTGTAGTACTGTAGGTCTTGTCAAGCTATGTCACAATCCTCAAATACAATCAGAGTAAGGATCCTGATATTCTTTGAGAAAATCCGCAGTTATGCTTTTGGTGTTCCTTATGTAGATCCATAGGACTTCCAATAATTCTTCTCGCATTTTCCACAGCTGCTTCTTGTCAGAATCTAGTAAGAGCGTTCATTGTTGGCCTTGGAATCTCTGTCTGTGAGAGGCACGGCTCCATCATTGTGAGCCTCCAGCCCTTCTTCTAACATTCTTTCACATGTAATTTTGATTAGACTATGGAATTCCAGGATCTTTTACTACTATAATATGTTGTCTACACTCACTACAACAAGGTCTTATCACATCAAAATAGCGTTTCTGACATAGCAAATAGCCACTGTGTCACAATGGCCCATCTCCCTATATAAAAAACATGCTTCATCTAGTGAATAGGGTGGTTTATGGGACTGGGTTAAACCATCAACAGTCTTGAAGCTGTTGCCAATACATCTAAAGGTAAAATGAAATGGCTGCAGTGATAAAGTTCAAGTACATAACATGGTGTCTACATCCCATTGTTTTTACAGCCACCACAGGGATGTATCATCGGGTACCAAAGCAAAGCTATGTCCCAATGAGTGATAATGTAAAGTTGTGACCACTTGATAATGAATAATTCTCATTTTATGGTGCAATATCCTGCATCAGCTTTACTAAGCTTCTTGCTTAGGTAACATAAGTGGTCTTTGTCATTATCAGATTCCTGAAATAGCACATTCCACAACCATATTTCAGGTGCAACAGTATACATAATAAAATGAATAATTAAAGTCAGAGGTAACCAAGACTGGCTCTGAACATAGGATAGCTTTCATTTGGGAAATGCCAAAACAAAGCAGCCAGCACAAATAGAGGAATCCAAGACTTTATTAAGTTTAAAAGCAGACCAGTTTTGGCCCGAAGAGCCTTTATCAATGCAGAAAAACAAGCCCTCACAGTAAACCGCCCCTTTTATATGTGATGCTCATAAGTTTCCCCACTGAAAATATCAAAACAATTAAGTGATTCCTGTATAAAGAAATCACCTACACCAAAATATTCAGACATCACAACTGTAACATAATTATACATACATCATAAGTATGATGAAAATATTTAAAAAATATTTTGAATGCTAACACAGAAAAAGAGTGAAGAGATATGTTATTACAAGGTCTTAAGCCCTATTGAATCAAAATGAATATACATTGCAAACGGTTTGCCGACATAATGTTGAATAATGTCTAATAGTCATTTGGTTGAAAAATAACATCTCAACCCAAAACGTTGAATTATCAAAATGTCTACAATCATTTCATTGAAAAAGCAATGAGATCAACCCTACTGTTTTGCAGGGGGGCTACGCACCCCTGCACCCCCACACCCCCCCTATTCAAATATATCAACTCAGAGATCACACTACAGTGCAGAAATGGGCAAATTCGATACTTTTGACTTTGTGTGTTTAGACTAATTTTATTTCAACTTTTTCATCATTGAATATAGTGTGTTCAACCAATTCAGTTTCAACCATTTAGCATTCAACATTATGTCAGTAAACCATTGCAAACACCTATGTTCAAACAAAATATGTTAAATGATGGTAATAGTTTATATTAAAGATGTTCGTTCAATCCTGGTGGGAACAAACCCCCCAAAGAAATAATCCATGACCTTTCCTTTTTATTTAAAAGTTCATGCCACTTGGCTTTGCAAAATTTAAAACCCACAACCTTGTCAATAATAGTAAAGTGAAAATTGGTTGTTTTGTGAACCAAAGTGTGTTTGTACAACAAGGCATTAGCAATAACCTTGTTTCTAATATTACTCAAGTGTTCTGAAATATGTAATTTAAAAGACCTAGAAGTTTGGCCAATGTAAAATGCAAAGCAATGGCACTCAGCCAAATAGATCGCTCAACTGTGACTGTATTTTATAAAGGTCTGAATTTCAAAAACACGTGTAGTATTTTTAGTAGAAAATTCTTTGGTTTTGAATACATATTTACAAAAGGCACAATGTTCACAAGGAAAACATCAAAATAATTTAGTACCATCTAAAGTACGTTGAATTTTAACATAGAAAGATGAATCCCTCAGATTTACTAATCTTCCGTGCAGGACTAATCTAGTCCTGCACGGAAGCGGCAGTTTAAGAGGAGGACGGCAGCGCGCTATGCATATTAATGAAGGTGCGCTGCCTGATTTCCTAATGTGACATGGAGTGTGGACAACTGCAGGGGGTGTTTCTGTGAGCAGAGTTCTCAGAATAAACACACCCCTGCAAAGTAGAACAGAAGAATGTGTAAATAAATGAGTGAGACCACTCATAGATGTCCGAATATCCCCACCAACATTCCCCATGTGTTCAACAGCAGCAGTACATTGAAATAAAATGAAGATACCCTTGTATTTATTTTTTTAAAACCCCGAGTACAGCTAACTGTAGGTGCATGGGTTTGCCTATCGCTTAGCTAAAGTTAAAGCAGCTGAAAAGGCTGAAGAGGATAACAAGGAATGTATATGCAAATGAAGCAGCACAGCAGTAGTGTAGTGGTTAGCACATCCACCTAATAAACAGGCATTCCCGGTTCAAGTTCCACTGCAGCACATATCATCTTCCACGTGAAAACTGTATATGAACATATATTTACATCTTTTTGCTGTATAACCTACATAATAACATTTAAATGTGAACTGGAGTACTGCATGAAATGCACATGTGAAGTGTCAGTGTCATAATGAATAAGGCACTAGTAAGCAGGTTTAAGCACAAATAAGCAGTTGTAAGCATGTCTAAGTATGATGGCGTGGGGGTAAGTATTGCCTACACAGATTAAGCAAAGTAGAAGCTAACTGTGTGTAAGAAACTGTAACCGGAGGTTAGCAGTGCTTACCATCGCGCAAACCCACGCATACCCACTTACAACTGCTTTAAAGTGCCTTAATCACTCTGGATCCAATGGTCCATGTTCTGCCCAGCAACAAAAGAAACTGCCTCTGCAAGGCTCAAACTCAGGACCCTATACACTATAGTCACAGTTGTTAACCATTAAGCCAGCATAGCAATTGATATGCATGAGGTATCAGCAAACTAATTTTCACCACAGGAAAATCAAACCAAACATGTGAACTGAATCTATGTACAGTGTGAAGTGGTATAACCTGCTATATAATATAAATATGTGAACTGGAGTACTGCAGTAAGTCCAGAAGTGAGGTGCTATTGCAATAAAGTGTTGAAGTTCCCAGGACCCCATACAGCATATGTACACATGAATCAAGGATACAAGACACATACATAACATGTAATGAAGAAGACATCAATGCCAAAAGGCAAATATCATGCAAATTGAATATTAAGTACCACTAAGCATTGCACAGCACTGCTACCCAGACTACTGGCACGATACTACCAGTAGGAGAAACAGTATCAACCTGCAAGGTCTAATCTTAAACAAATGCATGTTCCACCCTAGTGGGACAACCCCAAAAATTCTGCTAAAAAGTGTCCTCGGGGTAACATACCATGCCTTACAAGTAAGCAAAGAAGGATATGTATGTTCATGGACTGAATGTGTAGGAACCCTGAAGATCCATGGGGTGAGACAACATACATGACAGGTCCCGAGAAGTGGAGAGTGGGCACTGTGTAGTGGTGTGATGAGATTCGGATGGAACCTGTAGGAAGGATGATTGATGTGGTGGAGGGAGGGGGTGGAGGGAATGATGGGTAAGACATTATGGGCTGAGGCGTGCCAGGGTTGGACGGACCCATTCTAATGGGACCGCCCCATGGATTTAAGTGAGAAAGGAGGGGGCACAGGAAGGTAACTGAGATATATCATTTCCCATGACAAAGCACGGTATGAGTAATATGTATGTTGCATAACCCATGGAATAACATATATATATATGAACTGGAGTACAGCTGCCACGAAAGAACATATATATATATATATATATATATATATATATATATATATATATACATACATACATACATATATGACCTAGAGTACTGCAGGAAATGCACATGTGAAGTGTCATTATCATTATGCATAAAGCAGTAGTCAGGTTAAGCAGCAAGAAGCAGTAGTAAGCATATGTCAGCAATAGTAAGCGAGTATAAGGCTGTGAGCGGGTTTGCGAAAAGGTAAGCACTGCTAATTTCTGGTTACAGTGCCCTACACCCAGTAAGCCTCTAAATTTCTTAACCTGTGTATGCAGTGCTTACCCCCGTGCAAACCAACTTAAAACTGCTCGAAAGTACCTTAATCACACTGTATCCAAGGCCCTTGTTCTGCCTTGCAAAAAAATAAACTGCCTCTGCAAGGCTCAAACTCAGGATCCAACACACTATAGTCACAATAGTTAACCACCAAGCCATCATAGCAATAGACATGAATGAGGTATCAGCAAACTAATCCTCACCACAGGAAAGTCAAACCAAACATGTGAACTGAATCTATGTACAGTGTGATGCTGGATAACCTGCCACAGAACATAAATATGTGAACTGGAGTACTGCAGCAAGCATAGATTTGAGGTGTTATTGTAATAAAGTGTAGAAGCCCCCAAGTCCCCATACAGTGTATGTACACTGAATCACGGATAACAGGCACATATATAACCTGTAATGAAGAATAACTCATTGGCAAATGGCAAATATAGCGCTAATTAACTATTAAGCAATGCTAACCACAGCACAGCTCAAGTTAGTAAGTGTAAGCAATGTGTAGGTGAGTCAATTCAATCTGTCTAGTGGTATACCTCTTTAAGCAGTGCCAACCTCATGTAAGCAGGTCTTCCCATAGCTTAGCCTATTCAAAACTGGCGAATCATGGGGAAGTGCAGGAAAATGGCTGTATTTAAACTCCACAGGTGGGAATACTACTCATAACTGGTTGCAGCTTCCTACTGCAGACAGAATGGATGGTGTGGGTGAAGGCACTCGATTTAGAGAGCAGCGCTGGGGCATCTAGGAGTCAAAAATAATGGTATGGCTCCTGGTAAAAGACCATGATCAGAGACTACTGCAGGGCCAGTACCAGGGCTCGCAGTATAAAATGGAGGCCTGGGAGAGTCTCGCCCGTGACCTCACCAGTGCTACAGGTATCCCCCGGACTGATGAGCAGGTCAGGCTCCACCATGCTGATCTGAAGTGGTGGAGGGGGGATGTACTGGAGCAGTGGATCCAGGAGTCTTGGCAAATGCCCAGTGCCCCAGGACTGAGTAAGTACTCATTCTACTAAGTAGTAAATAATTGCCTAGCTTGTGTATACTATGGATAGGTATGGCTAAATATCACTGCATTTCCCTGACAGCTGCAGATGAGCAGGCTGTGAAACAGCAAGCCCATGATGCTAGGCTAGGCTGCAAAGGCTGTGTCGTGAGGCAGGTTAGTAATCAATCTGCGTATACTATCATAACAAATAAATATAAGAGCCTTAGAAAGTGTTGTACCAGTAGAAATAAATGTGTAATAGTCTGTGAATAAAGGTATAATCCATGGAGTGCTTCGGTTTACTCTTCTCTCATATGTTGGTGATCTGTTCCATACTATAAATAGTAATGTTGTATCTTAAGCAGTGTCATCCACACCGTGATATGCAGATAAAATGGGCATGAAGTCCTGCATAACAATGTTGTAAGTGCCAAGAGGTCAGTTATATTGTACAAGTTAGGGAGACTTAGATAGAAACAGTTGAAAGTTTTACATCAATTCCCTGATAACACAGTGTACTGTGATGTTAGCTATAATATTTTGTCTCACACAGCAGAGGTTTGAATCCTGGGAGTGCTACTAAGTTGTATGCATAATCATACCCCATAACTGTACAGATTTTGATACAATGTTCAGATAGAAAGCTGTATGCATACTTACACCCAACAACAGTACAGAATTTGCTAGAATGTTCAAAATGTAAGTTGTATGCATAATCACACCCCACAACTGTTCTAATCTGTCCAGCATGTCCAGATAAATGGCCCATATCACCAGCTTGGTACCCTGCTCCCCTGAAAATCCAGTGTGATGTTCCAAGAATTGTAGGCAGCTGTCAATGACATATAACTAATATTCAAACGTGTACATAGTCAGAGAGAATGTATATGGAAAAAAACTGTCATTCTAGCACCTCACCCAAAGTGTATGACAGCAACTCTCAACATATGTTGCATTAACACCTGCAGCCTGTCACACCTGTATGTAAGACACAGGTCACGTATATAATAATTTATAAACATACCAGTGTACAATATAAGGCCATTGTGTAGTGTAATAATACATGTAAGGAAAAGACCACTGCAGTGATTAAGAATGTTGTGAATACTACAAGGATATATTAGTTGCTAATTGAACTCTCTCTCACTCCTACCATATGTGCATAATAACCCAATGACACTCCTCAACTGGTATGTGTACACTACAAACTTTTGTTGGGACATATGTCCTAATGGTTTATAAATATTCACATTTGTTACTATACATGTGCCATGTGAAAATACACCCATATTGGTGGCCTGTTGCCATCAATGAAACCTGCATCCTTCTGTAATGGCCACTGTTGTTCCATATATACATGTGTTCTGCTTGCTCTGCAACTGTGTTAAATCTGGTGTGTTGGGTTAATGGGAATACTTATGCATGCTGTTATAACTAATCCTGAATGCTGTTGACTGTTACTAACCCATATCTGTCATAAACCTGTGACAACACAGCACGTATGAGAAGGCCGGTCCCAGCGGACCTACCTGTCTCACCTCAGCTGGCCATGGCACCAGGCACCAGCACATCTGGGGCACAGCCTGGGACGTCTTCCTCCGTGGGCCATGTGCCACCTTTGGGTTTAACCACTGCAGGGGATGGGGCTCGCACCCCCCTCAGAGCGGGCACGGAGGGGAACCTTTGGGCCGTGGTGCATAGGGAGCTTGATCTGGAGTATTGAGAGCAGCTACGCCAGCTTGAGGGCCAAGTGGCGCTATTAGAGGGTGAGCCTGCCCCTCCTACACAGCTCACAGCACAGCCACCTTCGGGGCCGAGAAGGTGCAGTGGTGACTGCCCATGGGTGGGGACCTCAGTCCCACTGTTTCCAGTTGGGGGCTCATGGGCTTGTGACTTCCAAACACCCCTCCCTGTCCAAGCACTGGTGAGGTCACAGGCGATACCCCCCCATGTGTCATATACCGGTCCTGTATGTGTCTTGTGTGTCTTGTCTGTTAACCTACCCAACCTACCTCCCCAAATATACCTACTACCCCTCCCCAACATCCCACTCTTACCTGAAATTTAAAAAAAAGCACAATCTGCTCCCACAAAAAAAATCTCGCCCGATACATAGCTGTCCTTTTTGCACATGTGTCCACTGGACACATGTAATCTGGTCTAATTGGCATCACAATAAATATATGTTGTCCTCACCCCTCTCACAGGGGTTTGAGGGTCCAAATGTACCTGCAAATATAGTGTATATGCAGAGCTGTTGCTGTAAAAGAAATGAACAGCTATGGACCTTTCCTATACCCGTCCTGCACATGCCTAGCTATTTTCCCTACTGTCTTTCCCTCTTTGTGCCCCATTTTTCACCACTGTCCTATCAACCCCTTTTTCTTTTCTTTTAAAGGAATTAACACAGGGGTAAGTGGCAGTAAGTACTGTTAAGAAGCAGTAAGCGGGTTTGCGCGAGTGTGCCCGGGGGTAAGCTATGCCTACACAGGTTGAGAAATTCGTAGCCAACTGACTGTAAGATAACATAAGTGGAGGTTGGCAGTGCTTACCATCATGCAAACTCATGCACACCCACTTACAACTGCTTAAAAGTGCCTTAATCACTCTGTAGCCAATGTCCCTTGTTCTGCTCAGCAACAAAATAACCTGCCTCTCCAAGGCTCGGACACAGGACCCTGCACTCCATACACAAAGTGATTTACCACTAAACCATGGCAGATACACATAACTGGAAGTTTTCACAAACATATCATGCAGCACAATCAGTCAACAGTACAAGAAATATATTATTATCACACAACATAACCTGTTAATGCAAGAAGTCTGGACAAAGTATGCCACACTGTGGGTACAAATAGGGATATATGTCAACTAATGCTCTGATACACTTAAAATGTTGCTAGTTACACAGTTATATGTATTAGAACACACATGTAGAAGGAGATGAAGTCTGAAACACCAAAGTGTTGCCACTACTTACTGACTTCAATGCTGCGATCATCCATGACAATTGACAAGTGAATGAGGAGCAGGTCAAAATATGAGCTGAACATGCATGGTCATATGGACAGATATATATATATATATCTGTAAATGTAAACAGATAGACAGCTATATGTAGATATATATATTAATGTATGACTCACAAATAAGCATATAACAGCAATTGTATATAGATACATACATATGTTCATATGTATGTATGTGTGTATATCTATCTATATATATATATATATATATATATATATATATATATATATATATATATAGATTATAGAAGCAGGATTTGCCTTCAGGAAACATAACAATCAACAATTACTTATGTAGTTCAGCAGCCTCCAATTACACCCTGTAGTCAAGCCCTAGTGGGAAAAGTAGTACTTGTACTAATGTCACAGTATCTTGTACATAACATTGCTTAGCCTAACATCTCACTATCACACTGAATGACCCTCTTCTTAACAGTTATATCACTGAAAAGGTGCCATAGCCTAGGTTAATGGCATGGACCCCCCCCCATAAAAGGCTGTACAAGGGCAAGGAACACTGTATACCACACACTTACCTCTGGAATGTACAAAGGCACATATGTGTTCTCCAGCTGTTGCCCCCATATATATGGACTTGGCCCAAGAGTTGGTCTGGGAGTCCATGACATAACTGGGATGATAGCAGTAATGCTAGTGGTAAATAATGATAGGCCATTACCTAACAACCCTTCCTGTATCACAGCAGGACAAAGACTGTCATATATGTAGAGGACAGAGGCAGAAACATAGGGCCATATTTGCATTATTGCTGTTACACACCCTGGAAATTGCTGGTGTTACAGGATTTGTTGCAGCATACCCTTATGCAGGGATACGACATTGAAATACAAATGGATGTAGCCATGTACTGATAGCACTCAAAAGACAGAATGCCACAGATATATTTGTGACAATACCTGTGTGGTGCACAGACAAAACCTAACAGCCACCCCCCCCCTGGTATCATATGGATAGGCCCACAGTTGTGAGCTATGCAGACAGACAACATTCCATGCAAAAGTACCATGTACACAGAAACCCTGTAAGAACAGCAAGATGCATTGCACACAACAACACTTCTCATGCTGTCTGTAGGTCTGGAACCTTACCCAAATGTGGATTTGGCCTGTGTCTGCAGGTTCTGCTGTAAGAGGTATTGCTACCTGCTGTCTGTAACACTGATGTCCACACACAGGAAGGATGTCATCCATACTGTAAAGGTGAAGGGACAAGGCCCACAGAAGGCAGCAATTTATAGTAAAGGGTTGCCATGACGGTGGTTATCTGAAGTACTACACAGCAGGCTGCATGCAATTAGCAACTGGTGGACACTTACTGGTGCAGAGGCCACCACCTGATCATGTGCAATACCAATAAAAGCATGCTGCAATCTATTCAAACCAGTTCAATCACTCTACTGGAGAGACTGAGAGAGAGAGAGAGAGAGAGAGAGAGAGGAAAAAAATTACCTTCAAGAAAGTTCACAAAGCTCAGGGTTGTGTTACAGCAGAAACAAAATAACAGGTATGTGAAACAGATATGCATTTACTGGCATGTAGTATATGGCATAGAATAATAGGATGTATACTGTGAAAGGATGTATATGTGCCATCAGTGCTTGGTCCTGTAATGATGTTGTGCTCAACAACTGCACTGGACAGTAGTATCAGTACCTGTGGGCAGTGGGACATACCTGTCAAATGTGCAGACCAGCAGTGAATGGCAAAGATGTGACCCATGATATCTGTGTTCTGTAAATTACTGTGGCCAACAGCTGGTGGGGGTATTAATACTGCCATGATAGACACATGGGTGAGAGACCCCACCACCTGCAGGACAGTCATGTTAAAGTGTAGCATAGCATGCCCAACTGCCATAGCAGTATAATATGCTTTTCTAAAGTATGTCACCATATATACCCCCCTAATGTTAGTCTCTGTTCACATGTGACACCTGTCTGTGTTGCAGCAAGGCAGAACAGTTCAGCTGTGAAGTAAAGAGGGTACATGAGTGTGGTCCAGATGTTTGTATGTACCCCACATACAGATACATATATGTGTGATACATATTCACAGCTGTGTATGTGTACAGAACCTTGGACAGTTATATATTTATATAGGTATATAAACAACACAAAATTATATCTACACATATATGCACATATGTATATATATATATATATATATATATATATATATATATATATATATATATATACATATATACATACATTTATATATATATATATATATATATATATATATATGTGTGTGTGTATACAGGCAGATATATATATATGTGTGTGTGTGTGTGTGTGTGTGTGTGTGTGTGTGTGTGTGTGTGTGTGTGTGTGTGTGTGTGTGTGTGTGTCAACATATATATATATATATATATATATATATATATATATATATGTGTGTGTGTGTGTGTGTGTGTGTGTAGAGATATAAAAATATATATATATACATGTCAATACATTTCCCCTGCCATGACATGTGTGAGAGAACATCACACATCAATACACAACATACCTACACACCAGTACATGGCTGCAAGATGGAGTGTGGAGTGAGGTGTGTAACCCATGTTGGGAACACATTGCAATTGTATGAGATGGCAGGATATATGTGTTGGTGAAGGGTATTAGGCACATATTGGTATGTAGGTCTGGTTGGATGACAAACAAGACAGCATACAGGGCTGGTATATGACACGTGTGGTGGTTAAACACTGTGTATGGGTAGTTACATTTGGAATGGGGAGGCCATTGAACCATCACATGGGAACAAAGGGAACATGGTGCCACCCATGGACAGTCACGACAGCATCTACATGAACATAAAGGTGCCTGGGCTGTGCACTGGGCAGGAGGGACATGCATGTTGAACCTTGTGTATATGTACTGCATGTCTTTAGGTGATGTAGCACATACCCCATGTCTCTGTGGAGCTCCCTATACCCAATACCCGTGACCTAACTGGCTGACAGACCCATGTCTGTGTGTGCTCCATGGGGGGGGGGTGACACCATCCCCTGAGGTGGTTCCACATGAAGGTAGTGCTGGAACAGTAGATAATGAGGTTCCATGGAGGGCCACGGATGTGATGTGGACTGCTAACATGTGCACATTAGGTTAAAGTGGTGTTCCTGTTGGCAAATAACCCCTACACATACTGGTGTGTAACTGTCATGGAGCATATGTGGGCTGTAATAGTCCACACAATACCAGAACATGTCCAACAGCATGCACAGATATCCCCACTACTACAGAATGGCAAATGTGTAGTAGTCACATAGCAGGCCTACCACATGCATATGTGGAAACATAGTGGCAGTGACAATGGCGTGCAGGTGAAATACCCTGTAACAGCCCTGCAACTCTAGTGTCCCCACAGGGAGCATGTCTATAACCACATAGCAGAAAGTGTTGTAAAATGCAATATTTGGCCCAATGGTACACATGCCGAACACATACCACTAGCGTAGTGTGAACATTATGTTGGAGCTGATATGGTGGTGGGAGACTGATATGTGCATTGTATTATGGTAAACTTGACATATGAGTTGCTCAGACATATTTCCATCATTATGTCTTTCAGGGAGTATAGCACACCCGAGGAACCCTGCCTACAGTGCCGCTGAGGAGTAGATCATTATCACCAGCATCATTCACAACTATCAGCTGTTGTTCTCCCAGACAAGCATGGACCAGCAGGAGAGAACAGCCATGTGGATTGATGTGGTCTGCAGGGTGAATGAAGTGGGGATGCACAGCCGTACTTATGAGCAGGTCTGCCACCATTGTAGTGACCTTCTCCGGCAAGTATGTCATTGTGCTGCTGCCATGTGGGATGACCACCTTGCAAAAGGGGGGGGCCATAACATCCATTCCCCCTCACCAGAGTGGAGAAGCTGCTTATCAGCCTGGTAGCACCTGCCTGCCCACAAGAGCTCCAGACTTATACAGTCATGGAGGTGGGTGCTACTCACACACCACACATTGAGCATGCAGGTAAGGTTCCAGGGCATATCAGTAGACTACTGTAGTGTATGCATCTGTACAGGTAGACCATGCATATGTGAGATGTGGGGTATGTTGCTGTGTAGTACCGATAAGCAGTAATGCATAAACTGTAGTACTGTGGACTTCAGTTGTTGTTGTATAATATTGCAGCCCACCCTGTAGCAATGCCACAGCTGTGGCTACTGACATCAACTCTATCCCATGCCAATGTAGATACCTCTGGGATACCAGTAAGGCAGTGGCCGGATGCTGGTGAGTATGGTTTAAGGTTATGCTTGGCAATTCACTGTGCATGTCATAGCTAAGGTGTAGGCCATGTACACATCTAACACACCTACCCATAATGCATGCTGTACATGTGCACTGACACAGCACACACCTCACTAATGGGATTACCAGCCTCAAACGCATGCAATACACAGTCCATCTCAGACAACTGTGGCTACACTCCAGTGCACATTGCCCAGGCACAGCTGACATCTGCCCAACATACACAGCTATGTCATACACAGAGCAGTTGAACATGCTACATATAATGACATCTTACTCCCTCTGCTAACACACACTCCAGGGTCCGAAACATAATCAACACATTACACAGAACATACTGGAGGGATAGGGCCCTGTCTTGGGGAATCCCCACACTCTGGAACGGACTACCCATACATGTCAGACAATGCTACTCATTGGCCCTCTTGACAGAAACACTTGGCAATTTGATGGGGAATGGGGAATACACCCTGGGTAGCATGTCTGTGCCACAGCCTGATAGGGGCACAGGGGAATAACATTAGTTGGTGGTGCATGGCAGGGATCCTCTGTGACTAGGCTTATGTAGGCCCCAGGACCAATAGACCAGTACTCATCTATGAACCTATGTGTACCACAGACAACATCAGCCAGGGCCCAATCATGGTCAATAATGGTTTCTATACTAACCATAGGTACAATATATTGTCTCTGTGGTTGGTCTAATAGTAGTCTACCACTCATACATGTACCACTGATGATGACATATGTGAATATACATCAATCACTCACTAAACACATGTCCACATGTGATCCAGGAACACATAGAGGCTGTGAGCAGCAGTGGAAACACACCTGACACACAGAAACACATCTTGCAATGGTGTGTATACCCGTGAGGTATGGTGCACAATACATGCCAGGGTGCTGAACAGATGCACAGCAATGCTGTGGACATGGTGCATTGGGTTCCAGAGAGAGGGCCATCACCTACAAACAGAAGCCATGCATCACAGCCATGTATAATGTTGGTAACGGGGATTGACTACAGTTGCACTGCATGCTGTTGAGCCCCACATGTCCTGCATGCTGGCATGTGTGTAATTACAAGTATGTGTGTGATACTGTACTGAACCTTCACCTGCTATTGGGTGTTTTATGGGGTTGTGGGAGCTGTCTGTAGGTGCTGTCTGGTGGAGTGTATGGGTTGCCATGTATGTCGACTGCATGTGTATATGTCTGTGTGTGTGGCCATGTCTGCACACATGTGTGTGTGTGTGTGTGTGTGTGTGTGTGTGTGTGTGTGTGTGTGTGTGTGTGTGTGTGTGTGTGTGTTTACTGTTTAGCAGTGTTGTACAGGTCTTACAGTCTGTTCTCTGTTTTCCCCTCACAGGTGGCGAGGTGGGGCTGGGTCCCCCCTGTAGGGAATCTGATGTCACTGATACAGACAGTGACCATGAAGATAGGTGTGTTGAGGCACAGGAAGGGTCATCAGGGACTGCCGCTGTGCCACCAATTGACAACCCACACATATCCATGCCATCCACGCACACAGTCACACTGCCTCTACACACCTCATCACCATTGGTCCTAGATGAGGAACAGCCTACGGTTGGCATGGGCCAGGGCAGTGTGGTATCTATGGCACATGTGTCAGGACACAGCAGCCATAGCCAGATGTCTGGTGGGGTATCCCATAGGCAGATGTGCAGGGGTACTTGTAGGAGCACTGCTGGTCATCATGCCCCTGGCAGACGTGCCGCATCTATTTCAACCACACGCATGTTTCAGACTGTCATGGAGGCACAGGCACAAATGGAATGGTACACCAGGCAGGGTCTAAGGGCGCAGAGGGCTCATCACACCTCTGTATCTGACAGCATCCGTGACCTAGCAGGTACCATCTGTAATTACACCGAGGTCATGGATAGACAGTGGGGTGAGACATTGGAACTCATCCACAATGTCATGTCCATGCATCAGGACAGGCCGGGATGGTTGCGATGGCCACGTGGACGTATGCCAGCAACATTAGCAGCTGGAGGTCACCATAGACATCCAAACAGTCACAGCCGCTCCCGCAGTGGCAGTATCAGCCCCCGCACTGTGGGTGGGACTGTCCACAACCCATCATAGCAGTCCACTTGCATGTGGCCCTGGCCAGTCCCAGGAGTGACCTGGATCAATTGGACGTCTGTCAAACTCAGGGGACAGTACTCAGTCTGGCTCTGTACCTGATACTGCCTGTAGCACCCGTGCCAGGCACAGGTCCCATGTCCATGGCTGGAGATGGTGAACTGCAAACCCTGCCAGGTACAGTCTGCAGCTGTCCCACATTTCCCTGTATAGGGCAGCCACATGGAGGAACTGTGTGCATGAAGACACACACACATAAACAACAAACCTAGGGCAACCACATACCTGCACATATGACATCACCAGTGGCCCATAGCAATACTCAGCCCCCCCAAACACACACACACACACACACACACACACACACACACACACACACACACACACATGTTGTCAACTGTATGGCTCAGCCTAGGCCTCTGGCAAACCAATAACACACCCTGTGCATATGATGATACATGTGCCACTCCCTGCCATCTGTAACATTGATGCAGGGACAGGCTAACATGGTTCTAATGCACAGGGTGACTGTACAACAGTGTAGCAATGGAATGATTTGTAGCATGTTGTCAGCAGTAAAGTGAAATGCTAATATCTTGGAAGGTGTAGCTGTGCAACCATGATGCATCATAGCTTTAATTAACAATGGTGTATTGTTGTCACCAGTATTTGTTCTGATTGTGTTGTGTTTGTCCATGCGCCACATGACTGATGGGTGTAGTGGTGTCAACAGGCCTTCTACAGTGGACACCAGTAAGTGTAGTGGGTGGTACACATGCCATGGCTGGGTACAACACACAGTGCCTTTGGTTAGGCTGCAGTACAGGTACAGGACTGTACACATGGAGGTATGTCCCCATGCAGGTAACACATCTGTTGCACATGGAATCCCACCAAGACAGGATAGGCACAACAACACAGTGCTATATATGCAGTCTGCAATGTGGATGACATTACACATGCTAGCAGCAGGGTGTATGTCCCCCTCCCACTCTACTGTGATCCTCACCTAAGTAACATGTGTGTGCCAATGCCAGTGGCATAACTCTACCCTTAGCAGGGTGTGAGGCACTTAACTACTGTGAATGGAGTAAACAACAACTAACAACCTGATTACATACACTGTACAGTATTACAGACAGCTATGTGGGGGGGATAGACACAACAGTAACTGCAATTATGGCAGTCATGTCCACAACAGCCACACCCAGTGAGTTATAGCAACCCCAGTAGTGCTGCACACCTCAGCAGTGTGGAGGAGGGCATTGACACATCTATGACCTGTGAAGGACTGTATGCCCACAGGATGGCACCTGTGGTATGTTGGCATATGCCAAGCAGTCCTGGTGGAAACATATCCTGTGAATGGAGGTAGATCCCGTAACAACCACACACATTCCTACAAGTGGGATGGTGTACAAAAGCCTGCTATGATCTACATAGGCATTGTGCACCTCCTAACCCTCATCTACACCTGTAATGATTGGGTTAAGGAGGTATACCAGGTTCAGGTTGTATTCTCTGCCTTTGACAAGTCCAACATTGTCAGGGTCCCATGTGTTGAGATAACCAGTGACATTGGCCATGGGTTCATTGTTGGTAAGTTCCATGTCCCGGCAGACCATGGTCATCAGGCTACTGGGTGGTAGTTCCCAGCTGACATGGTGGGTTTGTGGATGTCCCTGCCAACATTGGTGAATCCATTGTCAGGTGTAGGGCTATTGGATTGTATGAGGGATCCCAGCTACTTACTGCACCTGCCCAGGGGGTTCCCCCAAGCATGACATGTCACTTGACTGTACTGCATGATATATTAGTAATGCAAGCCTTACATCCTACAGGTGGGATGGAGTACTGCTAACATGTACTGCCCTTGTCGTATAGGGTCCTGCTTATGGGATCTGCTAAGGTTGGTAATGTATTGCAGGCCAGATGCATTTGGCTGGGGGGGATACCTATCCATGCCAGATGTATGTGGTTTGGGTCTCTCAAACCCATCAATGGTGCATGTGGACATATATGCTGTGGTTATGTTCCCAGTTCCATCTACAGATGCATGTCCATATATACCTATATTGATATATATATATATATATATGTGTTCACCTTTGACAGGGGGACAATCATTCCTTCGAATAGCCCTTTCTGCAAACCAAAAGGACTAACCCGTCATTTCTTACTGCACCACAGTTAAGAGAACTGCAGTTCTAAAGGCACCTTTGCTGACTCTCAAACTGCAAGTTGGAATACATATCGTAATGGTGGGGGTCATGACTCCCTGCACCCCCCCTCTGGAGGGCTGGGCCCCCCTATAACCCCCCTACTGTGATATACAAATTCCTAGTGTGCACTACAGTGGGGATAGGCAATTATTCCCCATCCCCACTATAGTGGCATCTGCAAACAAATTGCCTAATCTGCAATGAGCGAATGCATAGTGACATTCGCTCATTGCACATTTGATGCATGTATTGGAGGACTGTGCAATGTTGAGAATATACTTTAGGCCTACCAGCTTCCGGACACATGGATCTCTCCCTTTGAAAGGTGAGCCATATATATGCTGACATATATGCATTCCTAGTGCTGTCTATATGTGGACATGTGGATATATACATATATATCGATGGCTGTATGCGTATCAATGAATATATGTATTTATTGGCTTAAATATATATATATATATATATATATATATATATATATATATATATATATATATATTTATATATGTGTGTATGCATATAGATATGTCTATACCTATATCTACATATATAGATATGTTATATTCATTCAGTGATGAATATATATGCACATAAATACATCTATATGGTGGAATGCATTCCCTGTAGTGTTGTATACCTGGCTGGATGATATGTATGTGGAAACATCATGATTATGCATATCTGCCATGGCTTAGTGGTAAATCACTTTGTGTATGATGTGTAGGGTCCTGGTTACGAGCCTTGCAGGACCTGTTCATTTTGTTGCTGGGCAGAACACACAAACCTGCTTACAACAGCTTTATGGTGCCTTAGTTACTCTCTACCCAACAGGCCATGTTCTGGCCAGCAACAAATTAAATAACTCTGGCAAGGCTCAAACCAAGGACCCCACACACCCTAGACAAACTGATGTACCACTAAGCCATGACAGGTACCCAGACATTTAATGTTTCAGAAACATATCAGCCAGTCCTATCATGCAACAGTGCAGAGAATGTATACCAACATCTAGATGTCTGCGTGTGCAACTATAGTGCAACCTTAGCAGATACAACATACCCATATATGTATAGATACACATATATTCAAATATATATATTGTTTTACCAACTCTATATATATATATATATATATATATATATATATATATATATATATATATATATATATATATCGCTATCTATGCACATATACCTATATATCTGTAAGCAGATAAATATATCTATATCGGTATATATGGCCATACATCTTTAGATAGCAATTGCAGATTAACAAATACACCTATGTCCACATGCACCGTTAATGGGGTTGAGAAGCTCCACACACTATATGTTTTGTACGAATAGGCACCCCCCCATAGCTAAACACCTGCACCCTGCAATGCACTACCAAGTACAGTCTGCCTCCCACAGGACATGTAATATGTGGAAGCCATCAGTGTCCCCAGGATACAGATACACATACACATATATGTTAATACAGATATGCACATATATATCTATATATATATATATATATATATATATATATACATGTGACTACACATACACACGCAGGTATATGTACAGTAAGATACATATGTAGGAGGTGCACACAATATGGAACAGCCAATATGCCTACAGTTAACACCTGAACAACTGGACACTGTATGGGCTACACATACTAATGTCAATCATTGCCTGCAGCATATACCCATAGAAAGGTCATAGGAAAGACACCACACACAGGTTTGCAGAAATAGGACTCCTTTAATTGTGTACCATAATGGTCCTATATGCCATATCATATAGCTGTTCAAATACTGACAACCATATAAATGGAGTACTGCAAATGTGAAACAGTTAAACTTATACGGTAGTCTGGAAAGGTTCACAACTGTTACAGTCTAAGCCAAGCCCTTCCGAATGTACAATAGTGCTGACAGACTGGGCCACAGGGCACCACACAATCAACAGTATGTACTGCAGGTATGTAGTTCAGCAGCCTCTATCTACAGTCTGTACAAACCCCGCAGGAGGTAAAGACATTTTGTGATCAAATGGGTTGTACCTGGAACATAACAAGGCATAACGCACAGAACAGTCTGTATTGCAGGAGGCAGTAGGCTTGCAGTATCCCAAGTCATGTAAGTAATGTCAACATTGGTGGAGTATACGGTACTGTACATCCACATACCTTGTGGCAGCACACCCCTGATACCCCCCACAATTGTAACAGCCTAGGTCATTTATGGTTCTCTCCACCTGGACTCAATAATACAAGACCATATACCACTGTTATATACACTGGCCTCTGCAGTGCATAAGGGTGCACATGTGTTGTGTAGGTGACGCCCACACATATATGGCCCCAGCCCCAGTGTATGCATGGGGGATACAACAGCAACGTACTAATGGCAGCAATGGCAGTGTGATATACTCACAGCCCACTACAGAACAACCCCCAACAGCATGACATATGTGCACAGCTTCGTATGTAGATGGGGGATAGAGGCTGGAACACAGGAATATATGTGGAACACTGTTACCATACACTAAGCAAGGTGCTGGTGTTACAGGATAGTCTGCAACATACCCTTAGTCAGGGTATTGAGGTTAGATATAGACATGGATGTAGCCATGTACTGGTAGCACGCAACACACATACTGCCAGTGTCATATCTGACACAGGACCTGCGTGGTGGACAGACAACACATGATAGGCATACCTCTGCCCAGCAAAAGGTTAGGCCCACAGTAGTGAGCTACTGCATTCCAAGGTACACTAGTATGTACACACACACACACACACACACACACACACACACACACACACACACACACACACACACCCTGTAACACCAGTACTATGCAAAGCATTACACAACTCTACCCACAGTCTGTCTGTAGTTCCTGAACCTCCTACAAATATGTGTCTGCTCTAAGTGTGCAGGTTCTCCTGTAAGAAGTATTGCTACCTGCTGCCTGTATCACTGATTCCCACACACAGGACAGATATCCATCACACAGGAAATGTAAAGGGACCACGGCCACATGCTGTAGGGAGTTATAGTGGGTGGTTGCCATGACAGTATTAATTCAATGTAGTACACATGTGTAATTATATATATATATTGCTATCTGGATAAGTATATGTACATATAGCTCCACCATATGTCCTGGACATGGAGTGTAGCCATATGCCAGCCCCTACAGTCCCACAGTAGTAGTGCAAGGGGGTGACAGCAATGTATAGCAGGTATATTACTTGACTGTTGCTACTGTCATTGGGATTGTCTTCACAGACATGGTGTGTGTGGATGCTGACATCTGCTTATAACGTGTACCACTGGCTACTGACAGACATCCTAAGGAAATCATTGTAAGGTACTGCTGCTAGCATGTAATGCCCATGTGAAGTGCAGCAGAGATATTGGCCACTATATGTGGAACTTCGGACACAACCTGTACAGTCCAGAGGTATACACATGATCCCTTAGTGCACCACATGCGTAACACGCCTGACAATATGGATGTAGACAGCCATGTAGATGGGTATAACACATAACTACTGGTATACATTTGGCAACATAGGTGTTGGATTCACACACTCCTGTCTGGCCTGACACATAATGATTGCTGGTACAGGGGTGCCATGGACACATACCACCCACTAGATATTGACATACATCTGTACAGCATCCCACTGCTCTGTCTGACATACATAACATTTAAGGGAGGGCCAGCAGCAGCACATCTGGTGAGTATCTGCACATAACACCCCACTGGTTAAGTACACTAAGCTGTTAGGCATGTAACAATGCACTGTGCAGGCTACAGACAGACTGGCACAACACTGGCCTACTTCTCGTATGGGGTAAGGCACATGTACCTGCACATATAGCAGGCTTGACAGCCATGTCACAGCACAGGGTAAGATACACCTGGGTGACAGTGCATAACCACAACCAGTGTGAACACAGCCACAGCCACATATGGTAAGCTAGCATAATATTACAGTATATGGACTATCTGTTCTACACCATCCTCATATGTGCCACTCACAGAATGACCCTACATATAATGGGGTGCTTCACAGTTTGTCATGATGGCTGTCTGTGGTATGCGACATGTGTGTGTATGGCTCTACAAACATGTACGGCAAAATGGCACTATACAGTGGGGCAGCATGTAACATCTGAGAGAAAGGGAGGTAGAACAATGACATCTACCACAGTCTGTACACAGGCTGAGGTACATATTAACAATACACACACTGCTGACATTCACCATCACTACACAGACCTCAGTACTGTACAATCATCCACAGAATGTCCAGCTTATGTCATGAAATATAACCACTACTGTACGTGACATGTGTAGCAATCTGATATATCACTGACTTGTTTTCAGATATAATGACAGTATTTATGGTGTACAGCACATATGCACCACTTCATGCACGCCATATGTACAAAGGTTGACAGAGGTGTGGCTGACAGCGCATACACAGGACCAGTATAGACATGTTACTGTGATAACCCCATATAATTTCCATTGTAACAGGGTTTGTTGCAACATATGTCCTATGAGGGATATGACGTCAGTAACTGTCATGGCCTTCGCCATCTACAGACTGCAATCCTCACACTACCTTTTGCATTCCACAGATTGATGCACTGTGGCTAACACCTGAAACCATAGGCACAACACTGCACAGTCTGCAGATAACCCTGCAGATGGAGATTCCTCATATACATGGAAATGACATGGGAGGAATTGCAACATGTACGACAGGCATATCCAGACAAACACTGTTAAACCAACATTACACCAAACGCAGTATGGCAGCACTTACAGTCTGTAGTCAGGTCAGGCACACCCCCCCTTCTGTTGGTTGCCCTCTTTCCACAGTGTATGTTGCTAGAGGTAATTCCCCAATCCATCTGGGATGCTGTTTGACAAGCATCAAATCTAGTTCCTGCTCACAGTGACTGCAAAGGCCCAACACCACCATGATGTTCCTAGGTACTGGAGTGTGTTTCCATGCTATAGTCTATGGGATTGTTACCACAGCTGGTCCACATGCAATCAGCTAGGAGAGGGCTGATATTCATGCAGTGGCCATCAGCTGATCATGAGCATCACGTAACATACACATGCTGCTGCCTAAGCAAGGCAGGTGTGGGTCTCCACATCCACCAGAGAGGGACTGGGGGAGGCAGACAGAGGCAGATACATGTCAGGGAGGTGTGGGAGAGTAAAACTGAATCATGTTTGTGTAACACACCTACCAGCACAGGGTATCAAATCCCCAACAATTATGTAGTGCTATCACAGTTCGAAGCAGCACATGGGTTACCTGATGTGGAGCTCTCAGAGCATATATGTCAGGGTGAGTGACATCTGAAACAGGGATATGGTAGATATACAGTAGAGGTCGTACACATGCCTGTCTGCATGAACATGTGCCAGGGTCAACACAGGCACACTCACACAGGGATGCACACACATTGACACACTTGGCAGGGCCAGGAGTGCAAATCATCAGTAGTGGGATTGCCACAACACATCAATGTGCAGGTATCACATGCACCACATGGGTCATACGGAGGCCGTATGGGAAAAGAGTATGAAGAGATGTCAGACATCAGACAGCATGCTTCATTATGCCCTGGGGGAGTTGTAGTGAGTGTGTTTGTGGACATACAACACACACACACATGTACACACAGGGTGTCAGTTCTAACATGCATGGGTGCATGTCTACACGGGTGTGTGGTGGTCAACTGTGCCAGCAGGCTGTACATGGGTAGGCAATGGGTATAGCATGGCATCAGGCCACATGGAAATTATCTGCATTGTGGCTAAGGGCTCTAGTTACTGCATTTGTCCACACAGGTTGGTATTGAATCCCCCATCCAGTCAGCTGGGTGACTATTGTGTGTGACCAATGCTGTACACCACATGCCATGTATGTGTTCCTTAGTCCATGACATGGATGGTGTCTGGGATGTGCACACCTCCCACATGCATGTACAGTGACATGTGGAACTGTACTTGGGGTGTCTGGCCCATGTTGTGAACACAGCTTATCATCAGTTGTGCCAGTCTTGCCCACCTGTGGCAGGAACTAGAAATGGGCAGCAGGTTTACCCTTCACCTACATTGATGGCATGCCAACAGCATTCCCTGATGTCAGTGTCATCTGTCCATACAGGGCATGTTGTCAGGCATGGTATGTCCGTTGTGAGTCACATGTGATGGCACCACAGGTGGTGCAGGTGTCCATTGGGGAACATGGTAGAGGTGCACTGTCTGCATGTACGTGCATATTGGACAGATTGGCAGGGTGACATGCCCTCTGTAGCCCACTGCTATCACTGCATAGTTACTATCAGTGACCAATATGCAGTGTACTACCCACATATTAGCTGTTGCCTAGGCATGTGTGTGCATATGACACATAGGTTGAGTGTGTGCTCTAGGTAATAGTGTGGTTACTAATTTGGATTGGCTGGCCTTGATGTCACATGTATGGTTATGGCTTTGCACCATAGCCTCCCAGCTATTTTACATCTGTTATCCCTGTATAGTTGACATTGTGATATATAGTAGGGCAACCATAAAAGTAGTAAGCAAAACTCCCTCCACATTGGCCACAGGTGTCACACACTCACCTCTACACAGGATATGAGTTACACACCCACACACCTGTTATGTCTGGAAGTTGAACCCCTACCTAACTAGTTTATTACACTATAGCACTACACAGTTACACTACACACCACAGTCATTACTGGAGCACTTCTTCCCCAAAGGTGTATTTCGCAGTGACTGATATCAGCAGGATTGCCAAAGTAGGGCATTTCAACTGTACTGCGAGTGACTAGCCTAAAATGCATTGCTCCCTACACAGACAGTGAGACACATACAAAACACCCACAACTGTCATGTGTGGGTATAGAACCTTTGATCAAGGCCTCTATTATACTTCAGCATGAAGCAGTTATAGGTCACACCACAGGGATTACAGGGATTGTTCTCCCCACAGTTGTATTTCGCAATGAATGACATCAGCAGGATTGGCAAAGTAGGGCCTTTGAAATGTACTGCAAGTGAGTAGCCTATGATGCATTGCTCCATACACAGACATTGAAACACATGCTAAACATCCAGAACTGCCATGGGTGGTGCTGGAACCCTACCACAGTTCTAAATCACACTACAGCAGTACATATTTACAGGATGCGCTACAGACATTACTGGGCGATGACTTTCCCAGAGGTGTATTTCTAGGTGAGTGACGTCAGCAGCCTTGCCAGCATTGGGTATATGAATTCTAAGGAGTGTGTGTGACCTAAAAAGCATTGTTCATCACTCAGTCAGAGACACATAGATACACAGATTAACACACAGTTGCCAAGTCTGGGGTTGGAACACCTACCTAATTACTTTATCACACTACAGCAATACACAGTTACAGGACATACTATGGAGATTACTGGGCTATGATTTCTCCAGAGGTGTATTTCTAGGTGAGTGACATCAGCAGCCTTGCCAAAGTTGGTATATTAATTGTACGGGGTGTGAGTTGCCTAAATAGGCATTGCTTTCTACTCAGTCAGACACACACACAAGCACACAGTTACCAGGTCTGGGATTAGAACACCTACTTAATTACTTTATCACACTACAGCAGTACGCTGTTACAAGATGCATTATAGAGATTGCTGGGCTATGATTCCTCCAGAGGTGTATTTCTAGGTGAGTGACATCAGCAGCCTTGCCACTGTTGAGTATATGTATTGTACAGGGTGTGAGTGGCCTAAAAAGCATTGCTCTCTACTCAGTTAAACACACACAGATTCGCACACAGTTGCCAAGTCTGGGATTAGAACACCTATTTAACTACTTCATCACACTACAGCAGTACGCTATTGCAGGATGTGCTATAGAGATTACTGGGGTATGGTTTTCCTAGAGATGTATTTTTAGGTGAGTTACATCAGCAGCCTTGCCACAGTTGAGTATATGTATTTTATGGGGTGTGAGTGGCCTAAAAAGCATCACTCGTTATCCAGTCAGACACACAGCTGCCAGTTCTGGGGTTAGAACACCTACCTAATTAGATTATAACACTACAGAAGTATGCAGTTACAGGACGCGCTCACTACTCAGTCAGACAAACACAGATTCACACAAGCACACAGTTGCCAGGTCTGGGGTTAGAACACCTATCTATTTTATCACACTACAGCAGTACACTGTTAGAGGATGCGCTACAGAGATTACTGGGGTATGATTTGCCCAGAGGTGTATTTCTAGGTGAGTGACATCAGCAGCCTTGCCACAGTTGAGTATATGTATTGTACGGGGTGTGAGTGGCCTAAAAAGCATTGCTCTCTACTCAGTCAGATGCACACAAACATACAGATTCCCACACTAGCCAGGTCTGGCGTTAGAGCACCTACCTAACTAGGTAATCACACTACAACAGTACACAGACACAGGACACGCTACAGAGATTACTGGGCTATGATTTCACCAGAAGTGTATTTCTAGGTGAGTGACATCAGCAGCCTTGCCACTGTTGAGTATATGTATTGTACAGGGTGTGAGTGGCCTAAAAAGCATTGCTCTCTGCACAGTCAGAGACAGAGAGACATGCACACAAACACACTCTCATACAGTTGCCAAGTCTGGGGTTAGGACTACTACCTAACTAGTTTATCACTACAGCAGTACACAGTTATGGGACGCGCCATGGGGATTACTGAGCTACAGCTCTCCCAAAGGTGTATTTCACATTGGATGACCTCAGCAGGCTTGTCATGATACTGCTATAGGGAGAGTGGTGTGTGCATTGGCCATAACCCATTCATGTAGGGCTTGACATGCCCCATGCGGGTTCACACGGGGTCATATGACATAGGTACGTGTATACAGCTACTAGGTGACTACTTCCTTGTACAGTCATGTTGCAAAGCTGGCACGTGCAACACGCTGTCATGCTGACAGATACTGGTGGCTAGTATCTGCAGTGAGTGACACCTGCACCTCATGTGTTTGGGGGGGGGGCACTTTGGCTGTGTGCTGGGTGGAACAAGCCCAGATGGCTCCTTGTCACGGTCACCCTCTTCCAGACATCTATGTCCATCTAACTTTGGCTTATTATAGTGTGTTGTCCTTACATATATGTCTGTATTCCTATCCACCTTGTGTGCAAGGCAGGAGTGGTGCATACTGACATGTGTCTGCACTAAGAACTCCAACTGCCAGATATGTCTGGTCCACTAGTGTTTGCTGACAAAGCCTTCATGTGTTTAAGTGTGTTAGCATGCCCAGTATGGCCTTTTATTATGTTGTTGACTGACATTGCCTTCATTCCTTTAAGTGTGTGAGCATGCCCAGTATGGCCATCTATATTGCATGTGTGGATCAAGTCCAGGTAGTTTGCACTGCGGTGCTGACCTTTTTGTTTTACACCAACAGATAGCATGCTGTGTCTGCAGGGTATACATCGGTCATTTGGCATAGACTGTTGCTACATTTCTACATAGCGGTGGGGGGCACCTGACTGTTTCTACATTTTGACACAGGGGTGGGGGGCACACCTGACTGTTACTACTATAAGTGTGCGTAGGATGGTGGGGTACGCCTTACACTTTTACACATTTGCTAGGACTGTACTAGTATGTTGGGTACACCATTTCAGTCTGTAGTCTTACCTATCATGCTGGCTAGAGGCATACCAGTGTACTACAGATCTTAGCTTTAACTACCTACATATTAGTTTCTGACTTCCTAGCCTTCACAACTTACATCCCACTGACTGGCCTACTATAGTCTGTCTGTGTAGGCCTGAGGTAGGGGTTACCCATAGGGCTCATTCAGAGGCCATAGTACAGCATTTGGTTGTGTTTGTCTACACCTATCCTGCTGGCTGTGACTGTTGTTGGGTATATGCCCCTCCAACTGGCATGTGTAAGTCACTTATCTTGTGGGTGTCCCAGTATTTAGAGTGGTGCTGCAGGGCTGCCTATGTCGGATGCACATAGTACACTCCCTATACATGGTTGAGCACAGGTAGTGTCATGTTTGGCATCCCTTTTACTGTATGTGTGAGTCGGAGAGAGGTGTCATTCCCTGGGTCCCTACAGTGTCAGTGCATGTCCTATGCGTTACCTCTTTGCCAAGGCCAGGGCATACTGGGCATGCCTCCTTCTGTCTACTGGGAAAGGCTCAGGTGGTTCCTCTTCCGAGTCACCCTGCACCTGTGCAGGCCTTAGCACTGGTCAGGGGCTGTGTGGCCCTGCCCCATGCTGTTCCTGCTGCAGCTGTTTCCGCAGCATCATAATGTGTAGCATGGCACATACAAGGACAATTTGGGTACATGTAATTGGTGAGTACTGCAAGGCTCCACCGGATGTGTCCAGGCACCGGAACCATGACTTGAGCATCACAAACACATGCTCTATTATGATTCGTGTTTGTGCATGTGCCTCATTATGGAGTTCATGTTCGGGTGTGTGTGCATTTCTGATGGGTGTCATCAGCCATGGCTCCAGTGCATATTCAGCATCCCCCACTAGGTGACCGTCTGGGATGTCCCCACTGGCAAATGTCTGGTACAGCTGATTCAGATGCCAGATGTGGGAATCGTGGTAGCTTCCAGGGCAGCCAGCGCACACATTCATTATTATGCCCTGGGCATCGCACACGACCTGGCAGTTGATGGAGGGGAAGCCCTTGCGTTTGATGTAGACCCTACCCTGCTCACCTGGTGGTGCTTTAATGCATATGTGTGTGCAGTCTATTGCACCCACTACCTCAGGGTATTCTGCTATTTGGTGGAAGAGAAACATATTGCTAGCCAACGCCTCACGGGTTATGGGGAAATATACATGCTCACTGGCATGTGCTGACATGGCATCCAGGAACTGGTGGAGTATCCTGGATGCTGATGCCTGTGAAATCCCCATCATATCCCCAGTTGGCCTTTGGAAGGTACCTGTAGCTAGTATTCTTAGGCCTACACATACCTTGGTATCCACTGGGATGGGTTCCCCTCTGTTAGTTCTGTGTCAGGCATGGCCAGCACAGCTCAACAATTTACTGTAGGAGGTCCCTGTCCACCCTATAGCGCTCCACTATCTCCAGCTCATATAGCCCTTGGAAGGTTACCCTGGGTCTGTACACTCTTCTCCATCTCCTCACTGTGGGTTGCTCAGCAGCATTCACATCCTCAACACCATCAGCCTTTTGCACATGCTGGTTTATGATAGCAAAAGCAGCCCCTAACATTTTTTCTCTTGCTTTCGTTTTGTAAAATTTCCCCATCTGTATACACCGGTTGTGCAGAATGTTTGGGAAAAACAAGGGGGAAAGGTGTTTGCATAGTTTATAGTGGTGTACTGGGCTGGGCTGGTCTGCTGCCTGTGTAATTGGCTGATTCTGATACATTTCACCTATCAGCTAAGCTAGTTCTCCTTGATTACCTTCCTACTGCTGTTTTCCCTTCCCATTGCCTCCATGTTTAAGCCCGTGTGTGCGCCGCACAAACAGAGTGCTCAAATGTGCACAGAGCTGCTTTTTCCTGGTTTACCTTCCTTTTTCTTCCTGTAAAACGTGGTGCGTGGCACGCACATCCGCTTACACTTTGTAAAAAGTGCTAGGCAGGTTTAGACACACCCCTAGCTTAGCTGTGCTAAGCTAGGAGCAATCCCGAGCCACAGGTCACCAATCCGCTTACAGTATGCCTGACACCCCCCCACATGATGTCACCTTTTTCCTAGTCTTGAACCCAGCTATTTATACTCTTACACTCTTGGGACCTGCCTCACACCCTGGGAAAATCTGGGATTCACTAACTTTTCCCCTCATTTGCATAGGATTGCCTGCTAATGCATAATTACATGTCCCACACTGAGCCACCCCCCCCCCCTTAGCTACCACTACTCACTTGCCAGGTTGTCTTCTGCCTGCCGTTGACTTGCATGGCAGAATATTGATTTTTGTTAGAATGCTCATTTTCAGTTTATTTTCTTATTTTCCCCCCGATCCCATTTGCGCACTGCTGCCCTATGCTTAATAAGCCGAGATCGGCGAAAAAAAAATTAAAAGTTGATTTTTCTGTTTTTTTAGCAGTTTGCAATGCCAATGGCCTTATACTTGGCCATTGACATGCTTCCTCAATGACATGCAGCCTTTATTTGGAGCTGTCATAGCTCCGTTTTGGAATTTGAAGAAATGTACTCGGTTACTAACCGAGTACATTTCTGCAAATTGCACTAGTCTTGCACGGACTATTACAAGCTTCTTGGATTGCAAAATCACCTCATTTGCATGGATTTCTCCTGCAAATTAGGTGATTTGCATACCAGGGCTTAGTCCATGCAGGATTAGTGCTGGAGCTCTCATGCACATCCCTGCCGGCTGTTCCTGGATTGTATGGCAGACATATTGCCTGCGTGAGCTCCTGCACTCATCTTGCACTCTGTGCAAGCTTTTGATAATCCGGGGGAATGTCTTTTGTAAAAACTTAGGTGTCTGCCTAAAGTTATCCCTCTCCAATAAGAAAAAGCACATCTGTTGTCCAATATTCCAGCTAGATACTCATCAGAAAGTAAAATGTCCCAGTGCATCTGTATTAACTCAGTAAGATGCTTAGCATTCCTCCCAAATGTAGTTGTAAATCTGATTTTAGATCCTTAGTGGGATCTGGAACCCTAATAGGTAAGTAATTCCTCCCTAGGTATTTTACCAACTGTAGAACTGGTATGTATCAGATGCTTAGCAAGCCTGTGAGTTAAATCGTTATTGAAGTGTGCAAGATCTGCCTCCCCTGAGCATATCCAAGCTTATCTGAGAGGGGTAACTTTAGGCGGACACCTACGTTTTTACAAAAGACATTCATCTTCCTATTTTAAAATCCAACGTACTTTAGATGGTACTAAATTATTTGGATGTTTTCCTTGTGAACATTGTGCTTTTTGTAAATATGTATTCAAAACCAAAGAATTTTCTACTAAAATACTACACGTGTTTTTGAAATTCAGACCTTTACGAATTGCAGTAGCAGTTGGGTGATTTATTTGGCTGAGTGCCATTGCTCTGCATTTTACATTGACCAAACTTCTAGGTCTTTTAAATTATGTATTTCAGAACACTTGAGTAATATTAGAAACAATGTTATTACTAATGTCTTGTACAAACACACTTTAGTTCACAAAACGGCCAATTTTTACTTTATTATTATTGACAAGGTTGTGGGTTTTAAATTTTCCAAAATCAAGTGGCATGAAATTTTAAACAAAATGGAAAGGACATAGATTATTCATTTGGGGGGTTTGTTCCCACCAGGCTTGAACGAACATCTTTAATATAAACTATTACCATCAGTTAACATATTTTGTTTAAACATAGGTGTTTGCAATGCATATCCACTTTGATTCAGTAGGGCTTAAGACCTTGTAATAACATATCTCTTCACTCTTTTTCTGTGTTAGCATTCAAAATATTTTTTAAATATTTTCATTATACTTATGATGTATGTATAATTATGTTACAGTTGTGATGTCTGAATATTTTGGTGTAGGGGATTTCTTTATACAGGAATCACTTAATTGTTTTGATATTTTCAGTGGGGGAACTTATGAGCATCACATATAAAAGGGGCGGTTCACTGTGAGGGCTTTATTTTTCTGCATTGATAAAGGCTCTTCGGGCCAAAACCGGTCTGCTTTGAGACTTAATAAAGTCTTGGATTCTTCTATTTGTGCTGGTTGCCTTGTTTTGGCATTTGGATCATTTTGGTCTTTGCACTTGCCGTCCTTGCATGGATCTTTTAGACTTAGACTGGTTCATTTGAGTAAAGCCTCATCTACTGCTAAGGTCTGTAGCTTGCTAGTCCTAATTTTTTTCACTTGTCGTTTAGTACTAGGTACAGGCTAACATCTGACAACTTCTGCTTTATCTGTTTGGAATTTAATTATCTTTTTCTCAGTCATATAGCCTTGATATCCAACTTCTGCCATAGAAAGTTTACTTTTTTGTGTGTGTGTGTGTGTGTGTGTATAATAGTATTTGATCGCTCAGAATTACTTAACAAGATAAGATGCAAGAACATAGCTTTTCAAATATTTAGCAATAAAACACAGTTACGGAATGACCATAAACCAAAGATGAGATCTGCAGCAGAAATGTCATCTACAGTGAAAGGCTAAACATCCTAAGAAAAAAGGAACAATAACATATCAGTGAGTAGTCATAGATCCTTATCAACATGAACAAACAAAATACCCCAAGATGCTTGCATCTCTTTTACATTGTTAAAGTTTTTATAACAGCTCCATTCTATATGTATAGCATTTTATCCCCTTATAAAAAGTCCTTTCCATCCTTGAATTACAGCTTCTAAGCTAAACAAAGGTATAAAAAAAATTATAAAAACAACCCCTCCAAATATTTACGTCTTTCACATCATGACTTCATGTCTTTCTACAGGCAATCCACTATTCCTTTTCTTGTTTCCTCTTTTTTACCTTATTATTTCATACTATAATATATATATATATATATATATATATATATATATATATATATATATATATATATGTATGTATAAAATAAAATATAATATATTATGAATCGTTTTAGTTGGATGGGCATTCCTCCCCCTCTCCATTCTCCTTTCTCTTCTTGTAAATCCACTTAAACCATTTTGCAGCATGTCATTTCCGTTCTCTGACCATATCCACTATATTTATTTATGTATTTATTTACTATTTATGGACATTTGTTTACTGGGAAGTCCAACTGATTCCAGTGTACCCATTTTCAACAGAGGTCTGGGAAGAAAAGCTCCAAGCAAAATTTACACACAAAAGTTAATTACAATAGCATTGATTTTGGAATTCTACTTGTAGAGGTAAAGATACATAACTTATTAAAAAAATTACAGTAAGACTTATATATTTAATATCTACATTTAACATGGTTGGGTGAGATTTACAGATTTACATACTGAACAAGGTTATTAGCTGAAAAAGAAAAAAACTGAGATAACAGAGAGAGTAAACTTGAGGTTGTGGAAGGGGAAACAGTGGGATAAGGAAGCGGGTGAGAGAGATGGTAAGATTTAGGTGGGAGAAAAAATGGTGAATGAGTCTTAAAAGGAGATAGTTGAGATTTGATAATGACACACAGTGAAAGCAAGAGAGTTCAGAAAGAGAGAATAGTGGCTCAATGATTATATGAGGGTTTTATTGACAAAAGGTTGTATATTAGGACAGGGCTGAGTAGTAAGACTTTTCAGCCAGATTTAGAACAGGAGCAATTCCAAGATTTAGTAAGATATTCTTTTAGTGCATGTTTGAAAGCTAGAATGCTAGAGTTGATTCTGATGTTAATAGGTGGGATGACCCATCTTTTGGCTACTGAGTAGGAGTACAGGCCATGACCTGCCTTTTATTAGGTTTCTCTACAACAATAAATTGCTTATTTTTTAATCATAGGGGGTGTTTTGGGTAGGTAGTTGTGGAGTATGGAATTTAGAGCTATACAGTTATTAAGATTATAAATTATTTTATGGACAGTTAAGAGTTGTAAGTAACTAAGGTGTTGTGGAAGTTCAAGCCATTTGAGAGTTTGAAGGGCAGACAGTGATGGCTGAAACAGGTTGCATGTGTTGCAAATTTTACAACTTTTTATAGTATAATTCTAATTTTGATTTTAGGGAGATGTAGCTTGTTAGAATAGGAGCTCCATGTAAGAGTGAGGGTAGCAGATAGGTGGTGGCTGTATTTAGAAAGAATTTGTGTCTATACAGCATATCTAGTTTCTGATGAGTTTCTTTTTGATGTTGCTATGAATATGAAGATCACATTTAAGATTCTCAACTGCTGTTACACCTAGGAGTTTGGTATAGGCTACTACTTCAATTATGATATTATTCTGAGAAATTATCTTAAATTTTATTTTATGTAGAACAAGTGTTGTAGGGGTGAACAGGAGTAATTTAGTTTTTGGGACATGGAATAATAGTTGACAACTAATGAATCAGAGTTCAGTAGATGAAAAAGCTTATTGAATAATTTGTCATAGGCAGGAGAGACCATTAGAAGACCAGATGATAGCTGAATTATCATTGTATTGTATTAGGGAGCCTATATGGGATGAAATGTATTGATCATTGATAAAGACATTGAACAGGACTGGACCAAGAATAGAGCCTTGTGGTACTCCATGACATTGATAGGTATGGTAAGACAGAACCTTGCCATTTTACAAATTGTTGTCTGTTGGATAGATAACTGGTAAACCATTTGGGGAATAAGGTGGAAAGACCCAGGTTAGAGAGCTGGTGTAGAAGTTTTTAATGAGAAACAGTGTCAAATGCCTTTGATGGTTCCAGAAATAGCGATGAGACAAGCTTGCCAGAATGTCTACCATTGTTGACAGTTACTGTGAAAGAAAAGAAAGGAGTTATTCTGCTATGTGCTGGCCGAAGACCATGTTGAGTTGACATTAGGTAATGGTATTGTATAAAGTGTCCAAGACGTTGCTTATGGACATGTTTTTTAGTACTTTGGAGAGGGGGGATAAGATAGTGATGGTTTAAAAGTTAGAGACTAGAGTGGAGCTACCTCTGTTATGTAGAGGAATAATGAATGCTTTTTCCAAATTGCCGGGACATATGATTCAGTGATCGTTCTATTGATAAGTATACTAACAGCATACACTATGGATTCAGCAGCAAGTTGTAGATACTCTGCTGGGAGGTTGTCTGCAGCAGAAGAGCTGGGTTTCAGTTTATAAAGAAGTTTTTTTTTTTACATTGTTGGGTACAGGTTGTAGAAATAAACAGTTTATGGAGGCAGTTTGGTTGTAGTCAGGTAAGGGAAAAGATGGATTAGAATTGATAGTTGTACTTGGAAAGGTAGGTGTAGTAGACAAGTGTTTTGAGTGGTGGTTTAAAGTGGTGATTTATTGGGATGAGAGTTGGGGTCATGACTGGAACTTGGACTAAAAAACTAATAGATGACCAGAATTGTTTGGGGTTAATTTTATGTTTGTTTTGGAGAAGAGTGTGGAATTGTGTTTTTGTCTTTATTTACTTGTTTTCTGACCTGGTTATGCAGCTATCTAAAGATAAGTAGTTGAGTACTGGTTTTATACTTTCAGCATTGTTCCCATGCTTTATCTCTGTTACTCATTTGTTGTTTACTTAGGTTTTGATAACCATGGGGCATGGTTATTAGGTTTGGTTATTTTCTACAAATGGGAGGTACACTAGTGAGGGTATCTAAGAAAGTTGTATTAAAGTAGTTTACTGCTTCATCTAGATGTATATTTTAAGGCAGACCATTTCATAGCTTTTAGTAGGTTAATGAAAGAGGTGTGCTTGAAATGTGATAGGTTGTGGGTCATTTTGTAATGATGTTCTTTAGATAAGGTATTGTGCCTACTGCTCCTTAGATATGTGGAATACTTCTCTATAAGTATAGGCTAGCAGGAGAAACATTTAGAGCATTGGGAAGAGTGCAAGCTTTTTATAAATGTATTAGGGTCCGATACAAGAAGCCCGAACAGAAGGAGGGAGAAAAGAACAGGTTGCACCTGAACTTAATGCTAGTCCTAAAAAAACAAACAGTAAACTTTGTCCTTATACATACCCTTGCAGAAAACTTGAGGGCATATGCTGAAAATGTTTAGAATGAATTCATACTCTTATGATGAAAGTGACTAGTATAAGTCAGAATACTCAAGCTGTATTGGTAATTATGAGACACACACACACACACACACACACACACACACACGAACAATGCATAATATATAATATGAAAGAATTACAAAATCAATTGAGATTAGTTGGATTTCCTTTTTATTTATTTATTTATTTGTGTATTGTTTATTGAGCTTGATGTAGTCTATTTGTTATGAGGAAGCTATTTAAGGTAACATGAAGACATTACTAAGGTGTTACTTTTAGATTATATAAACTAAATGAATTCTAGCATCTGTTTCCCAGTGCAGTGTACATCCCATCAAGAATTATTATATACAGTATGGTGAGGTATAGCTTATTTATTATCTACTACTTAATATTGATGTATCGCTATATTAGAAACATATACTATAGTATGATGAATACATACATCACAAAACATATACTGTAGTATGATGAATACATACATCACAAAACATATACTGTAGTACGATGAATGCATACATCACAAAACATATACTGTAGTATGATGAATACATACATCAGAGACAAACACAGCTGAAGCAGACTGCATTGCCTTAAGCATCCTTGGAGGAGGCAGTCTTTCTGGAGATGAATCTTTTGGGTTTCTTGGTTTATCTGAATGGGTTGATGTCTTGTGAGTCTGGTAGGTCAGGAAATTAGAAGATGGTCAGGGAGGACTAATATTTCTACATATGAGTAGAGTGAATACAACAGATGAATAGAGAAAGTGTTAATTAATTAGAGATATAGAAATAAAATGTAAAGTTAAAAGAGAAATTGGGAAAAGGACTCTGACAAATATCAGCCTACTCAGTCAACCACTGAAACTGCATACCAGTAAGTTAAAAGCCTCAGAGAGGCACAGGGAATGACATTTAAATACAGTACCTGAGGCTGCATGCAATCAATGAGAATGACTACCTCACTATAATTACATGTATCTAAAATACATTGTTTATGGCCTCAATGGCTGACAATGAGCACCTGGTTATAACATATGTGTACATGGCAGCAAAACAGAAGCAACAGCTTTCTCTTCAACATTGACATATGCTTATTGTGGCTTTGATACATTTGGCTGCATTAGCAATAAAGTTATATTAAGGTATAAGCAGGCAATAGACTATCTAAAAAATGCTGTATATTTTCTAAGCCTTTCAACCCTCAAAGGTTTGAGCCTTCATGCTTATAATTTTGTCTGTGGAATTTATAGGTATATGAAGTTGTGTTATTACAGATAAAATATTCATGTTAAATGCTTTGTCAAAATAAAGCAGCCAGAACAAGCACCTTAGCACACAATCACAATTGAAGGTTACTGCAGCATTGGTGAACTACTGGTATCTAAATAAAATAAAATAAATAATCTAAGCATCTTAAGAACAAATACATACATTAAAGATGTAGAATATGGGCAGGAATGTCACAGTGAAGGCTAAATGGCTTGCAACAATTCTACAAACTCCAAAATAAAGTCGGTGTATATTAATGCTCTGAGCAGGACACTACTGCTGAATATAAATTCTGTGAGAACTAAATGCTATGAACAGGTCACTACAGGAACTTAAAATCATTTCTAAGACACATTGAATCAGTAACAAATAAAACTTAGTAACTGGTGACAAACAGCATTTCTTTTATCTCAGCAGACTGCGCTTTAGTATATGGTATTGCCATGGCACCAAGCCACAAAGAATCCGAGGAAAGGCAGGCACTATTATATAATTCAATAATAGATTAATTAATGAGATAAAGCATATAAAATGCCATAAGCAACTACTGTACAAGCAGCAGGGAAATAGCTCTCAATAGAAACTAGTACTAGCACACATTTTGAAAGGGTACTAGTTTCAGTCTGCAGAATAAACAATAATGTATTTCATAATATTGCAGTTAAAAGTAAAATCATGTATATACAAAATAATCAGCATTTACACAGTTAGAAAATTAACATATAAGTATAGGGAGGTAGTCTTCGGGTACAAACAGGAGATTCCCTAGGCTAACTAGAAGTTAAAAATAGAGAATCAGAAACAGAAAGCATTTGTACATGCTGCAAAGCACCATAGGAGTAGTTAAATTAAAATTAAAACATCACCAAGGTTACAGGAAACATAATAGCACCTGGCCTCTATATTAGCCCTTGAAAAAACAGTCAGTAACATTTATCCTTTTACACACCCTCATAGAAACCTTGAAGGTGTATACTGAAAATGTTCAGATTGAACTCCTAATCTCATAATTATTTTAAGTGACTAGTATAAGTTAGAATACTCAAGCTACATTAGTAATTATTTATATTTGTGTGTGTGTGTGTATATATATATATATATATATATATATATATATATATATACATGTGTATTATATATACACACACATATATATATATATATATATATATATATATATATATATATATATATAAAATGGGCCGGATTTACTTTACGAAAGCTTGCATGGAGTGCAAGAAGAGTGTAGGAGCTCATGCTGGCAATATGTCTGCCGTGCAATCCAGGTACAGCCGGCAGGGGCGTGCACGATAGCTGCTAAAGCTACTCTTGCACAGTCATTGTCATGGTATGCAAATTACCTCATTTGCTGGTGAAAGCCATGCAAATGAGGTAAATTTGTGATCCAGGAAACACAAACCTGTCCGTGGAAGATTAGTGTTAGCTGCAGAAATGTACTCCATTGGTAATGGAGTACAGTTCTGCAAATAGCTAAACAGAGTTATCTTATTCTTCTTCTTCTTCTTCTTTCGGCTGCTCCTGTTAGGGGTCGCCACAGCAGATCAACTGTTTCCATTTCTTCCTGTCCCCTGCATCTTGCTCTGTCACACCAACCACCTGCATGTCCTCTCTCACCACATCCATAAACCTTATCTTCGGCCTTCCTCTTTTCCTGTTACCTGGCAGCTTCATTCTTAGCATCTTTTTCCCAATATACTCTGCATCCCTCCTCAGCACATGTCCAAACCAACGTAATCTTGACTCTCTGGCTTTGTCTCCAAACCTTCCAACCTGGGCTGACCCTCTAATATACTTATTCCTAATCCTGTCCATCCTCGTCACACCCAGTGCAAATCTTAACATCTTCAACTCTGCCACATCAAGCTCTGACTCCTGCCTTTTTGTCATTGCCACTGTCTCCAACCCATATAACATAGCTGGTCTCACTACCCTCTTGTAGACCTTCCCTTTCACTCTTACTGGTACTCATCTGTCACAAATCACTCCTGACACTCTTCTCCACCCACTCCATCCTCCCTGCACTCACTTCTTCACCTCTCTTCCACACTCACCATTACTCTGAACTCTTGATCCCAAATACTTAAACTCATTCACCTTCACCACCTCTACTCTCTGCATCCTCACCATTCCTCTATCCTCCCTCTCATTCACACACATATATTCTGTCTTAGTCCTGCTGACCTTCATTCCTCTTCTCTCTAGAGCATATCTCCACCTCTCCAGGGTCTCCTCCACCTGTTCCCTACTCTCACTACAGAACACAATGTCATCTGCAAACATCATAGTCCATGGGGACTCCTGTCTGATCTCGTCTGTCAACCTGTCCATCACCATTGCAAATAAGAAAGGGCTCAGAGCTGATCCTTGATGTAATCCCACCTCCATCTTAAACGCATCTGTCACTCCCACTGCAGACCTCACCGCTGTCACACTACCCTTGTACATATCCTGTGCCACTCTTACATACTTCTCTGACACTCCTGACTTCCTCATACAATACCACAACTCCTCTCTAGGCACCCTGTCATATGCTTTCTCTAAATCCACAAAGACACAATGCAACTCCTTCTGACCTTCTCTGTACTTCTCCATCAACACTCTCAGAGCAAACATCGCATCTGTAGTGCTCTTTCCTGGCATGAAACTATACTGCTGATCACTAATCATCACCTCCCTTCTTAACCTAGCTTCCACTACTCTTTCCCATAACTTCATGCTGTGACTGATCAATTTAATCCCTCTGTAGTTACTACAGCTCTGCACATCACCCTTATTCTTAAAAATCGGTACCAAAACACTTTTTCTCCATTCCTCAGACATCCTCTCACTTTCCAAGATTTCATCAAACAATCTAGTTAAAAACTCCACTGCCATTTCACCTAAACACCTCCATGCTTCCACAGGTATGTCATCGGAACCAACAGCCTTTCCATTCTTCATCCTCTTCATAGCTATCCTTATTTCCTCCTTGCTAATCCACTGCACTTCATGATTCACTATCTGCACATCATCCAACCTTCTCTCCCTCTCATTCTCTTCATTCATCAACCCCTCAAAGTACTCTTTCCATCTGCTCAACACACTCTCCTTGTTTGTGAGTACGTTTCCCTCATTACCCTTTATCACCCTTACCTGCTGCACATCCTTACTAGCTCGGTCCCTCTGTCTAGCCAATCAGTACAGGTCCTTTTCTCCCTCCTTAGTGTCCAATCTTTTACACAACTCTTCATACGCCTTATCCTTAGCCTTCACCACCTCTTTCTTTGACATGCACATCATCTCCTTATACTCTTGTCTACTTTCTTCATCTCTTTGACAATCCCACTTCTTCTTCGCCAACCTCTTTCTCTGTATACTCTCCTGTACTTCTTCATTCCACCACCAGGTCTCCTTGTCGTCCTTCCTCTGTCCAGATGTGATACCAAGCACCTTTCTAGCCATCTCTCTTACTAGCTCTGCTGTAGTTACCCAGCTATTCAGTAACTCTTCACTGCCACTCAGTGCCTGTCTTAACTCTTCCCTGAACACCACCTCACAATTACCCTTTTTCAATTTCCACCATTAGCTAAACAGAGCTATGATAGCTCCAAATAAAGGACGTATACAGTTGAGGAAGCATGCCAATGGCCAAATATAAGGCCATTGGCATTTATAACTGTTTAAAAATATAAAAAATTTGCTGTTTTTTCCCCGATCTTTGATGTTTAAGCATAGCGCAGCACCGTGCAAATGTGCGGCGCTTATAAAAACAAGAAAATAATTACAAAAAAGCCAAGAGTAGGCATTTTCACTAAAAAGCTTATTCTGCCATGCAGGTGAATGGCAGGCTGAAGACAACATGGCCACTGAGTAGTGGTTTCTAAGGGGGGGAAGCTCAGTGTGAGAAATGTAACCATGCATTAGTAGACAATCCTATGCAAATGAGGATAAGGATAGTGAATCCCAATTTTCCCCAGCATGTGAGCAATGTCCCAAGAGTGTAAGAGCAGGAGTAGGTGAGTAGTAGAGTAGAATATAGGTAACATCATGAGGGGGTGTGTCAGACAGGCTGTAAGCTAATTGGAGCACAGTGGCTTATGTTTGCTTTGAGTTGCTCAAGATTGCAAGAGGTGTGTCTACAGTTGTCCTATTTGAAAACCTCAAACCAAAGGTGCACAATGTTAAAAAGATAGGAAACTCTTTGCAAACATGCACACAGCGTGTGCTCGTGTTTGCACTTGTTTGCGCAGCGCTTCCCCCGGGTGGAAACAGAAAGGCAAAAGGAAGGAAAAGAAGTAGTAGGAAGTTATCCAAGGAGAACTAGCAGAGCTGCCAGGTGAAATATATCAGAATCAGCCAATTACACAGGCAACAGGCTAGCCCAGCCCAGCCGAGCACTTTAAACTCTGCAAACAGCATTCCCCCCTGTTTTTTTCCTAAGAACTCTGCATCACTGTAGTATACAAAGAGGGAAAGCTTAAAAAGCTTAAGTCAGACAAAATGTTAGTGGTTGCTCTTGCTATCATAATCCAATATGTGCAAGGTGCTGAGGGTAGTGATGTTGTGAATGCTGCTGAGCAACCCACAGTGAGGAGACAGAGAAGAGTGTACAGACCCAGGGTAACCTACCAGGGGCTACATGAGCTGGAGATAGTGGAGTGCTCTAGGGTGGACAGAGACCTCCTACAGCAAATTGTTGAGCTGTGCCGGCCACGCCTCACACACAGAACCAACAGAGGGGAACCCATCCCAGTGGATACCAAGGTATATGCTGGCCTAAGAATACTAGCTACAGGTACCTTCCAAAGACCAACTGGTGATATGATGGGGATTTCACAGGCATCAGCATCCAGGGTACTCCACCAGTTCCTGGATGCCATGTCAGCAGATGTCGGTGACCACGTATATTTCCCCAAATCCCGTGAGGCATTGGCCAGCAATATGCGTCTTTTCTAGGGTTACCACCTGTCCCACTTTGCGAGGGACAGTGCCTCTTTCGGCAGTTGTGTCCTGACAAAAAATTGTAAAAATGGCAAATGTCCTGAGATTTAGGACAAAATTATTTCCTATATTTTATGTAATAGTTGCATAAAACAGTTATTTTGTATATAAAATACCTAAATGTTATAAGAAGCAGATTAAGCAATTAAAATGCTACAAGAATAAGCTTTTATTTAGGCCAAAAAGTTAAGTTCTGTCCTTTGTACTGACCGTGGGTATGTGTCGGCCTGTAAAATCTGATGTTTGTACCAAAAATGTCCCACTTTGGCCATTTGAAAAGGTGGCAACCCTAGTCTTTTCCACCAAATAGCAGAATACACTGAGGTAGTGGCTGCAACAGACTGCACGTAGATACGCATCAAAGCACCACCCGGTGAGCGGAGTAGGGTCTACATCAACTGCAAGGGCTTCCCCTCCATCAACTGCCAGGTCGTGTGCGATGCCCAGGGCATAATAATGAATGTGTGTGCTGGCTGCCCTGGAAGCTATCACGATTCCCACATCTGGCATCTGATGCAGCTGTACCAGAGATTTGCCAATGAGGACACCCTGATGGTCACCTAGTGGGGGATGCTGGATACACACTGGAGCAGTGGCTGATGACACCCATCAGAAATGCACACACACCTGAACAAGAACTCCATAATGAGGCACACGCACAAACAAGAAACATAATTGAGCATGTGTTTGGGATGCTCAAGTCACAGTTCCGGTGTCTGGACACATCTGGTGGAGCCTTGCAGTACTTACCAACTACATGTATCAAAATTGTTATGGAATGTGCCATTCTACACAATATGATCCTGTGGAAACAGCTGCAGCAGAAACAGCATGGGGCAGGGCCAAACAGCCCCCCACAATTGCCAAGGCCTGCACAGGTGCAGCGTGACTCGGAGGAGGAACAACCTGAGCCTGCCCCAGTAGGTAGAAGGAGGCATGCCCAGTATGCCCTGGCCTTGGCAAAGAGGCAACGCATAGCACATACACTGACTCAGTAGGAACCCTGGAAATTGCACCTCTGTCTGACTCGCACATACAGTAAAAGGGATGCCTAACTTGACACTACCTGTTTTCAAACATGTATAGGGAGTGTACTATGTGCATCTGACATAGGCAGCCCTGCAGCACCACCTGAGGCATGAGTGCCCTATTTTAAGCAATATAAAGCACTGCTAAGCACATTTTACCAGTATTGAGCATATTTAAATACAATTGTGTGAAGCTGTGCACTGCGCTAACCAGTGCAACATCGGGCAACATAGGGCAAAGTCGAGCAAAGTCAGGTAAACACTCTCACACCTGCTTTACTGTTCCTTAACCAGTCAGGTCTGCCCAGCAGGAAAATAAAAAACAGTGACAGGGCTCAAACTCAGGATACTGTGCACTATAGTCGCAGTACTGAACCACTAAGCCATGACAGCATTTCACTGGCACAGACACAACTTAAGTCGTTCACACATACCAGTTGGGGGAGGGAGTCACATACCTAACAGTCACAGCTAGCAGGACAATTACAGACAAATGCAAACACAAGCAAATACTGTATCATGACCTCTGAAGAGGCATATGAGTAATTTCCCCCCAGGCCTATGCAGACAGATAACAGCAGGCCAGGCAGTGTGATGTGGGTTGGGTAGGCTATGAAGTCACAAGCTAATATGCGTGTAATTGGAAGCTAAGGTCTGTAGTACAGTGGTATGCCTCAAGCCAGTATGATAGGCAACAGTACAGACTGAAATGGAGTACCTGACATAGCAGTGCAGGCATAGCAAATGTGTATAAGTGTCAGGTGTACCCCTCATCCTATGTACACCCACAGTAACAATCAGGTGTGTCCCCTGGGTAGAAATGTACAAATAATAGCTGCCCCCCCCTGTATGTAGAAATGTTGATACATTTATGCAAATTCACTCATGGAAGCCCTGCAGGCACAGTGTGCTTCCTGTCGATGTACAACACAAAGGTGAGCCCTAGTAAAAAACAACTTGAATTTTCACACACATATATAGTATATATATATATATATATATATATATATATATATATATATATATATATATATATATGCCTATAGTGGGCATGCTCACACACTTAAATTTAGCAAATGTCAGTCAACAACATACTGAAAGGTCATACTGGGCATGCTCGCACAAACAAACGAAGCAAATGTCAGTCAACAACATACTGAAAGGTCATACTGGGCATGCTCACACACTTAAACAAACAAAGCAAATTTCCGTGAACAACATACTGAAAGGTCATACTGAGCATGCTCACACACTTAGGCCATGTCTGAGTACAGCAGTGGGCCACACATATCTGGCAGTTGCAATTTTTACTCCAGACACATGCCACTATTTACCAATCATGCCTTGCGTCCACAGTAATATGAAAACAGACCCATATAATATATTCGACCCCTGTCATAATCAAACTATTTAATACAAGTACTTAAGTTGTTCAAAGAAAGTGAAAATCCAAAGAAGATCAATAAATCTCCGATCAGTATCATCAAGAAACAATGAGCACTCCTAACATTATCCAAGCCATGTTCTGGCAAAAATATTGCCAAAGAGTCCATAGAGAACCATGAAGCTTTCTTTAGCTATGTCATAAATATCAATGTAAACTCATATATGTTCTGAGTCAGTGCAAAGTGTAAATGAATACATGCACATGACTGACATTGCCAACATCTTGTCAGACAGGTTCATGCACATTTACCCCCCTCTCACTGACAAAAGGGACCATTACCATACCTGGAGATTGTGAAAAGCCAGAAATCACATATACAATGGTTAAACAGCTCTATCCAAACCTAAAAACATGGTGTCTATGGGATGACGTGGTGTCCCTGGCTTTGTCATATGTGAACTCCAAAACAAACAGACCCTGCACCTGAACAGTCTGTTGAGACTCACCCTCTGTACAGGATATGAAACTGTTGAATGGGTTACAGCAATGTTTGGCACACTCCACAAGTGTTGGTGCACAACAGACCATGGGAACTATTGTCTTATAAGCCTAATAAGCCTGATCTGCAAGGCCATGGAGTCCATCATTATGGAACTCATAAACAAAGCTATTGGGAGCCTACAAACACCCAACCCTACCAATTTTGGTTTGGTCAGGGGCAGATCATGGTCCCTTAACCTGCTAGACAGCTTTCAAGGCAGTTACCCAGGACATACATCAATGAAATAAGCTCCACACACCCTACATAGACCTTGAAAAACCCTTTTCCAACATCCCACACACATATCGTATCCACAAAATCAACAACCTGTGCATAAACACGTATGTCATCTGATGGATTGCCAACTGGGGCACAGATAGATCCCAAAAGGTAAGAATTGTGGTCTCCCTGTTGGACTGTAAGCTAGTAACAACTGCTGTCCCCCATGGCTCAGTCCTGGGACCCCTCCTGTCTGGTGTATACTTTTCAGAAATACAGTCAAACACATGATGGCTATGGTTAGCAAAGTTTGTGGATGACTGCAAAAAGGTTGTCATAATCGATGTTTGGGACAACAGAAACATCCTTAAAAAGGGTCTCAGTCAGACAGATGTGGTCTCAAAATTATGGCCTTGAGCTACAGTCATATAAATACCACATAGGTGCCAACACCCTAAATATGGAGGTAATAATAAGGGATCTATGGACACACGTGGATAGGCATTACTACTTCCAGAAACACATTTACAAAGTGGTTAGAAAATCATGCTATGTGTTCCCACAAATTGCCAAAGTCTTTGCATGTAGGTCAAAGGAGGTTTCCTCTACTCATCAGTCATCAGACCGATCAGAGAGTACCATGACACACTTGCGATGAATCTGACTAGGCACCTTCAGCAGCTGGAAAGACCATTGAAGTACCTCAACAAGAGGATTACTGGCCTCAAACAGTTGCCCCATACAAGACTGAAGTAACTCAATCTATACTTTGTTGCATACTGTCTACTCAGGCGATCTCTGCCCAACAGACAGGTCCATGGTCCAATGCAGAACTGATGTACATGCTCTATCTGAAGTAAACCCAAGCTCACTGTGCCACATGCTCTAGGGATATAATCATCACAGCAATAAATAGAACATGGTGGAGGGATACATTACTAATTCATAGACTTCCCTTGCTTTGGAACAGGCTCCCAACCTACATTAAGCTGAGTCCCTCATTGACACTCTTCCAGAGGAACCTTGATGAGTGTATGTGAAACTGAACTGTCACACCATGGATCACTTCATCAGCTCTACTACACAGAGGCATAGGGAACTAACCCCATGTGTGGTGATAGCTGCACACTCTGGCCATACTAATATATGCCTTCAGGCAGATAGCCTATTACCTACCTATGTACCTATATATATATGTAGGGGAACACAGTATAATAAGCCAAAGATGGATGGGCAGAGATGTGTGTAAGAGGGTGACCATGACAGGGAACCATCCAGGACTGTCCCACCCAGCATACATCCCAATGGCACAAAAGACATGAGGCGCACATCTCACCCACTGTACATAATAGCCACCAGTATCTGTAAGCATTACAGTGTATGTGGTGCATGTGCCTGCTGTACAACATGACTGTACAATGAAGTGCACATCTACCATCTGTAGACATGTACCTGCCACATAGGTTCTTAGGTATGTAGTAGACTATCTTCACGAAGACATATATTAGCCTAGGCAAGTTGAGCAGCTTTCACCACCCCATTGGTTAGTCTCCTAAGCCCTAGTTCTAATAGTTAGTACCCTAAGCCCCTTTCTAGTGAGGCTGCTGATGTGGTGCCTGGCGTGAATTATCTGTTTCCCATCCACTCATCAAGGTTCCTGTTAAAGAGTGTCAGTGAGGGGCTCTGTCTGATGTATATTGGGATTCTGTTCCACAGTAAGGCAAGTGTCTGGGATGATACTCTATCCCACCAGCATGTTGTATTCATTGTTGTGATGAGGTTCACATCCCTGGAGTGTGTAGTGCGACTCAATTTTGTTTTCCTTAGATGGAGCATGTTCAACTGTTATGTGTTGGAAATGGCTCTGTAAGTTAGGCAGAGTGTGCCTCTGAGTAGGTGGTACGCAGCGAACAACAGATTTAGTTTTACCAGTTGCGTTGCATAAGACAACTGTTTGAGGCCAGTAATCCTCTTGGTGAGGTACCTCTGTGGTCCCTCCAGCTGCTGGATATGCTTAGTCGAGTACATCCAAAATGGTGCATTGTACTCAATGATGGGTCTGATGACTTAAGAGTAGAGGGCCACCACTAACTCTTTTGATCCTGATGCAAACCCTTTGTTGATTAGGTGGGCCACATAGGATTTCCTAATCACTTTGACAACATGGTTGTCAAAGGAAAGATGACTTTCTACTTGTGTCCCCAGATCCCTTATTACCTTGTCAGTTTTTAGTGGGTAACACCTATGTGGTAGTTTGTGGGTACTTTGTTTTCCCCAAAGGGGATTACTATGCATTCTTTCACATTGAGCTTGAGGCCATGATTCTGACACCACACATCTGTCTCATAGAATCCCTTCTGGAGAATATTTGTGTCATCCGGGGAATCTATTATGGCAAACACTTTACAGTTCCCAGCAGACTTAGTCAACCATAACCCTCCTGTGTTGGCATGTACTTTTGAGAAGTCTATACCAAACAGGAGGGGCCCCAGGACTGAACCCTGGGGGATACCAGTTGTTACCAGTTTAGAGTCTGACATGTAGCCAGCAACTCTTAATTTGTGGGATCTATCGGTGAGTCAGTTTGCAATCCATCTTGTGATGTATGGATTTATGCCCAGGTTGGTGAGTTCATCTATGATACCTGACTGGGGAATGGTCTCAAAGGCCTTAGCGAGTTATTGGTAGGCTGTGTGGAGCTCCTTTCAATCATCTGTAGCCTGGGTAACTGTCTCAAAGAAATCCACTCAGTTCAGGAGGAGTGATCTGCATTTGACGAAGCCAAACTGGGTGTGCTCAACTGTGTGAAGGCTCCCAATGTCTTTATTGTTGACTTCCATTATAATTGGCTCCATTGCCTTGCAGATCAGACTCATCAGGCTCATAAAGTGTGAATGCCAAGGGTCTTTTGTGGACCCACCACTGTGGAGTGGGAAGAATGTTGCTGTGCAACATTTTATGGGTTCATATCCTGCAGAGAGGATGTAGAGAGAGGTGTAGGTATCCTTGATGAATATGGATACATCCCCACCCTATGTGCTATGATCCAGGTTCTGATGCTGAAAGCTATGGAATGAGTAGTATCCTGGTAGTGCTGGTGTGCTCTCTGGAGCCTTGAACTAGGTTTCTGTTACTGCACAGATATCAATATTCTCCATAATGAGAAGTGCCTCGAGTGTGTGCATTTGGAGGCTGAGACTTCTGGCAATGAGTAGCATTTAGCTCAATTTGTGGTTATTTGTATTGGTTATGGGGTTTGGTTTGTCCTGAGTGACCGGTGTTCCACACCTGATGTCAATGCCTCATTGGTCCGATCTGACCATAAGCTAATTACCCTACATATCCACATTCTGCCCCCTCTCCCCATTAAGGAAACCATGTTAAAAATTTCTCCAAAGCCAACTTCATGCTTCTTAAGACAGAAGTGGTGAACTTCATGACACCCATGCAGATGGACAATACAGTTACGACTACTGAATCCTACACAATTGCACTTTATAAGCACTTACATAAGTGTGTGGATCGTGCTATCCCAAACAGAACCAAGATGCTATCCTCCAAAAAAAGGAACCCAATTTGGTGGTCTCCTGCCATAAACAAACTGTACAACAGAAGGAAGAAACTGTTGCAAAAGAGAGTAAAATCCCACGAGTGGAGGAGCTCCCTGGTCAGCCTCAGTAAGAAGCTGTGATCTCTGATAAAATCCTCCAAAGCTAGTTATGAAAACAAAATCACCACTGATTCTAAAGACAACCACAAAGCATTCTATAGCTATGTCAAGAACCTCAATGGCAACACTCAGATATGCTCTGAGTTACAGCACAATGGCACTAAATATACAGATCCAACTGATATTGCCAACATCCTGGCAGATAGGTTCAGTGCTAACTTTACCCCTCTCTCACCCATTAAAGAGCCCATCTCTATACCAGAAGAATGCAAAGTTCCTGTAATCACGGCTGCACAGGTAAAAACCATACTCTCCAAAGCCAGGAACACAGCATCCATGGGACCAGACAACATCCCAGGCTGCATTCTACATGAACTGAAGAACGAACTGCCACCACACCTAAGTACCATGTTCAGTCATAGCCTCACCTCAGGCTTTGTGCCTGCTGAATGGCTCACAGTGACAGTTATCCCACTACACAAGGTCTGAGCCACCACGGACCCCGGGAACTAGCACCCCATTAGCCTGATGAGCCTGGTCTGCAAGGCCATGGAACGTATCATCATGGAACTTATAAACAAAGACATTGGTAATCTCCAAACTCTGGACCCCAACCAGTTCAGGTTTGTAAAATGCAGATCATGTCTCCTAAACCTGATAAACTTCTTTGAAGCAGTCACCAAAGCCGTAGACAAGGGTAAGGTGGTTCACACAGCCTATCTAGATCTTGCCAAGGCTTTCAACAGCATCCCCCACTCTGGAATTATAAACTCACTAAACTAGGTATAAATCCCTATGTCACAAGATGGGTTGCCAATTGGCTCACTGACAGAACCCACACTGTGAAAGTAGCAGACTCCAAATCCGACTTCAGACCAGTGACAAGTGGAGTACCACTGAGTTCAGTCCTGGGTCCTCTCCTGTTTGGTATCTATTTCCCTGAAGTACAGGCTAACACAGAAGGTCTTTGGCTAATGAAGTTTGCAGATGACTGCAAACTAGGAGCCATAATCGAAACTACTAACGATGTGGACATCCTAAAAATGGGCCTTACTAAGACAGATGCCTGGTGTCAAAGCCATGGCCTCAAGCTCAATGCCAAAAAGTGCATTGTCATCCCCTTTGGTAAAAACTCTGTACCCATGAACTACAACATAGGTGGTAGTATACTTAACACTGAAAGTGTGATAAGAGACCTTGGGACACAGGTGAACAGTATTCTCTCCTTTGATAATCACATCGCCACAGTAGTCAAGAAATCCTTCTACGTGGCACACCTCATCACAAAATGTTTCTCATGGAGAAAAAAAGAGGTCATTGTTCCCCACTACTCATCACTCATTAGATCCATTATAGAGTACAATGCCCCTCTTGGTATGTACCTCACAAGACATCTACAACAACTGGAAAGGCCGCAGAAATACCTCACAAAGAGGATTACCAACCTCAAACACATGCCATACACAGACTGTCTCAAAAAGCTCAAGCTTTACTCCATCGCATATTGCCTACTCAGAGGTGATCTCTGCCTAACATACAAAGCTATGTCAAACCCAGAGCTGTTGGACATGCTCCACTTAAAGAAATCCAAATCCCTCCGAGCTGCACGCTCTAGGGACCTAAACCTTGTCACCAAAGTAAACAGAACATGCTGGAGGGATAGATTCCTGTCTCAGAGACTTCCCATACTCTGGAATAAACTACCTATCTATATCAAACAAAGCTCCTTATTAGCACTCTTCAAGAAAAATCTTGATGATTGGATGGGAAATAGGAAATTAACCTTGGGGATCACTTCTGTGTCTCTGCTCGACAGTGGCACAGGAAAATAAATTTCTTGGGTGGCAAAAGCCAGGGTACCTTTTTGGCTGGGCTTGTATAGGCCCCAGGGCCAATAGCCTAGTACCTACCTATGAACCTATGAACCTTTGAGCCTTGCCTAAAAAAGGTAATATGGGGACAGCAAGAGCCTTGGCCAATATTCAGAAGCATAGGGGTGACAGGTGCAAGCCATCTGTAGCGAAGCAATGAGGCTTGTCTATCATGTCATCACAGGCAGACAGAGACTGGATTCCCTTTGAATGACACCAGAAGCTCAGCCAATTGTTGAAGTTGATCATCTTTCTGTTATATTGCAGTATCATGTAGGTGAAGGTAAGATGCTACTCAAGGTCAGGGTCATACCAGCCTGGGCTACATGATTATAGAGCTACTATATATGTCTTGTCATGTGTTCCTGGGAGGTATGTCTCAGATCATTCACACTGATATGTACAAAGAACATGTCATATATGTACCTGTTCTGGAGTGATATAAGTGTTTGTGTTATGTGGTGGATCATAGCACCTGACAGACAACTGACAGTATCCTTCCCCTTGTCCAGCCAAGTGAGTGGAACATCTGCATGCCTGACTATGGAGTCACTTATTACTAGTGTGTTGGGTATGTTATTTTGCCTTAGGGCCTGTTGTGAGGCACACTGCTTTGGTGTATTATGTGTTTTCTGGCATGTGCTTGGAGGTGCATGTTGCTTGCTTGTCTACTTAGGAGACACTCTCTCTTTTTCAGATTAATATTTGTATTCTCCGAGTATGGTAATGTGTATTTATGTGTGTGTTTTGCTGGTGCTTATATTGAAGGTCTATGTGAGACTATTGGTGTTGTGCTTGTATGACACTACTCCTCTTGACTGTATTGTCCAGTAACGGGTTGACAGAGCTTAGCCACCGGTTTGACCCTGTGTGTGCCAGCATGTGGTGCATCAACCCATATATAATATGATCATGGCCTATGCATACAATACACTCACAATACACCTAGTATGATAAGCCTGCTGAGGTTAGCAAATGTGAAAAAACCTTGGCCAAACTGTCAGCAAGTAATGTCTGTATTGCACCCTGTAACTCCATATTGCTTGCTGAAGTTTAAAGATGTATTTAGTTTGGATTAAGAACCCCGCACTTGCCAACTGTGTGTGTGTGTGTGTGTGTGTCTGTCTCTCCCTGGGGAGAGAGCAACCTTTTTGGAGACTACTCACACCCCTTAAAAGTGTATACTCATCATTGTCAAGTCTGATGATGTCACCATCCTACAAATATACCTGTGGAAAGGTGAAATCCTAGTAATGTGTATAGTGCATCGTGTAAATGCATACTGCTGTAGTATCATAATGTAATTAGGTAGGGGTTTTAATTCCTGCACTTGCTGAGTGTGTGTGTCTCCGTGGGGGGGGAACAACCTTTTTGGAGACTACTCACACCCCTTAAAAGTGGTTTACTCATCTTTGTCAAGTCTGATGATGTCATCATCCTACAAATATACCTGTGGAAAGGTGAAATCCCAGTAACGTGTATAGTGCGTCGTGTAAATGCATGCAGCTGTAATTTCATAATGTAGTTAGGTAGGGGTTTGATTCCTGCACTTGCCAACTGTGAGTGCGTGTGTCTTCCTGCGAGGACCAACAGTTTTGGAGACTACTCACACCCCTTAAAAGTGGTATACTCATCTTTGTCAAGTCTGATGATGTCACCATCCTACAAATATACCTGTGGAAAGATGAAATCCCAGTAATGTGTATAGCGCTTCATGTAAATGTACTGCTATCGTATCATAATGTAGTTAGGAAGGAGTATGAATCTTGCACTTGCTGATTGTTTGTGTTCCAGGTGTGTGACACTGTTGGTCAATGTGGAGTGGGTTTTGATTTTTCTAGTGTATGACATATCACAATGACAACTGTATGTGCATTACACATGTAAGGTAGCTGTGGGGCAAAGCCATATACATACATGTGACCTAAATTATTTCATAGATGGGTACTCTGCTTTCTCTATGAAAGCATCTGTTATCTTTGCCAGAGTGTGCTGGCACTTTCCAGACCTTAGGTCACTTCTGTATGCTCGTGACAAGCTTAGCCACTGCAATGATCCCTGGGATACATCTTCTGTTTCACATCCGCTCATCACGGTTTCTATTGAAGAGTGTGAGTGAGGGTTTATGCTTGAGGTATATTTGAATCCTGTTCCAAAGCAAGCAAAGTCTGGCAAAGATGACTAATCATTATAGGTGTGCAACAACCTCTGTGGATCTGCATGCAAACCCTTTATTGCTTATGTGTTCCACAGAGGGATGTCCAAAACCCTTTGGTAATGTGATTATCGAAGGTGAGATGATTAACACATGGCTCTATGTATACATTAGTATCTGTTCCACATTTTGGGGGCTACTACCTATGTGGTACTCTGGGGATACTTTGTTTAAAAAAAGTGGATAATTATGCTTTCTTTGGCTTATAGCTTTACAGCATGATTTTGACACCAAGTATCTGTCTCTATGATACCTTTTTGGAGGATGTGTGTGTCATCTGGAGAATAAAGTATAGCCCACAGTATGCATTTTCATCAACCGTGGGCAGATATATCCCTACTGTGTTTTCTTGTACCTAAGAAAGCTATATGCCAAACAGGAGTGGTCCCAGGACTGAGTGCAGGTGAATACCACTTGTTACTGACATAGAATTGTACATGGAGGCTGCAAATGTTACTGTGTGTCCTACATCTGTGTGTCAGTTGTCAATCCATCATCTAACAATCGTTTATGGTCAGTCTGTTGAGGTTATGTATAATACCAGAATGTGGGATGGGTATGAATTGCTGGTAAGCTATAGCTTGGCTGTGTGGACCCCACACCTCCCTTACCTATAGCCTTGTTAACTGGCTTGAAGTCTACTAGGTGTAGAAGCCATGATCTGGCCTTTAGAGAACCTAAGTGGGTATGGTGCAGTGTTTGCAGGTTCATAATGTCTCTGTTAATGAGTTCCATAATGCTGTGCTCCATAGCCTTCCAGATAACATTTGTCTGGCTTATAGGGTGAGAGTTTCTAGGATCTGTTGTAGTTCTACCCTTAATCAATTTATATTAACATTTGCACTGGCTGTGATGAGGGTGGACAGGATTAGGAATAAGTATATTAGAGGGTCAGCCCAGGTTTGAAGGTTAGTAGACCAAGCTAGATAGGCAGGATTAAGTTGGTTTGTACATATGCTGAGGAGGGATACAGGGTATATTGTGAAAGATGCTAAGGATGAAGCCGCCAGGTAACAGGAAAAGAGGCTAAGATGAGGTTTATGGCTGTGGTGAGAGAGGACATGCAGGTGGATAGTGTGACAGTGCAAGATGCAGAGGGCAGGAAGAAATGGAAAAAGATGATCTACTGTGCCGACCCCTAATGGGAGCATCTGAAAGGAGAAGAAGAAGAAGATGTTGTAGCTCAACCCTTGTGGACTGTGAACACCATTACCGTGCATCATTCCACAAGTATGTAACCTGTATAGAGGCTGCATCTGGACAGAGTGTTTAGGTGAGTGGTGACTTCATATGTCAGTTTGTGTATGACACAGCCAGGGACACTGTCCAGTACCATTGCCACTGTGGTTTGGACTTTGGTAAAGAGAAGTTTTAACTAGAGTGTCTGTGAATCATCAGGTTTTACATTCTTCAGGTCTGGAAATGTGGCCCTTGTGTAACGACAGGGTGGTGAAATCCGCATTCAAACTGTCTGACAAGAAATTGGTAATGTCAGTCAGATAAGTGTACTTTGTGACCATTTACATTAACTGTGACCCGATCTGAGATTTCCACTGTAGATTATAAACAACACTAAAGAACGCTTTAGTGTTGTCTTTGGAATCCTTGCCATTTTGTATTTTGAAGCTTGCCTTGTATGTTTAATGAGGGCTTTTATTTTCCCAATGATACTGACCAGAGAGGTTATCCCTTCTTGGTATGTAGCTCTTTTTTGGTACAACTTCACACCTTCTATTATATATTTAGTTTATGGCAGAGGTCCATGAGACTAATGCACTTTTACTGTATAAGTGAGAATTTCTTGTGTTTGTGATAGCACGGTCCATGCAACCCTGTAGGTGAACAGTGTGCATTAGTAAAGGATTATGCAGCTGGGACAGTGTTAACCTTAGTAATGCAAACCAATGACAGATAGCAACAACAGCATCACCCACAGCACAGTGTCAACCTGTGTCATACACACACATGCGTACTCAAGTTCCAAAATGTGTGTAGTACAATGCATACTGGCCACCAATAGAAACTATGGAGTGTTAACACTGGCCAATACAGGGCATGTCACCCTGACCATGTGTCCAATATGCATGTACATGCAGACAGTGCACCTCCACCATGTTCACAAATGGACACCTGCAAACGTGTGTTGCACACACTCCAAACTTACTGTCCACTGTATAATGCATGCTGACACAAATACACACATCAGCCAAGTGGCACATGGGCAAACAAAACACAATTGGAATAAATACTGGTGAAAACAATACAGCATTGCTAATTACAGCTTTAATGCATAATGCCTGCTCAGCTACACCTTCAAGGATAACATTACACTTTACTGCTGACAACATGCTACACATCCAACCATTGCCATACTTTATTAAAGTCACCCTGTGCATCAGCACCATGTTAGCCTGTTCCTGCATCAATGTTACAGATGACAGGAGGTGGCACAGGTTTCATCATATGCACAGGGTGTGTTGTTGGTTTGCCAGAGGCCTACACTGAGCCATACAGTGATGATGAGGATAGGTGTGTTGAGTGTGTGTGTGTGTGAGGGCCATGAGTACTGTTAAGGGGCAATGTTGATGTCATGTGTGTGGGTATGTGTTTGCCCTAGGTTTCTGGTTTATGTGTGTTTGTCTGCATGCACACAGTTCCACCATGTGGCTGCCATATACAGGGATTTGTGAGACAGCTACAGACTGTACCTGGCAGGCTTTACAGATCACCGTCTCTGGCCATGGATATGGAACCTGTGCCTATCAGGGGTGCTACAGACAGTATCAGGTACTAATCCAGATTGGGTACTATCTGAAGAGATTGACATATGTCCACTGGATCCAGGTCCCTGCTCAGACTGGCCAGAGCCACGTGCATGTGGTTTGCTAGGACGGTCTATGGACAGCCCCCCCAACATTGCTGGGGCTGGTACTGGCACTACGGGAGCAGCTTTGACTTGCTGGATGTCCACGGTTACATCCAGCTGGTGATGTTGCTGGCATACGTCCACGTCTCAACCATCCCGCACTGTCCTGACACATGGACACGACATTGCAGAGGACATCCAATGTCTCACCCCAACGTCTATCAATGACCTCAGTGCAGTTACGCATGGCACCTGCTAGGTCATGGATACTGTCATTTACAGAGGTGTAATGAGCCCTCTGTGCCCTTAGCCCCTGTCTGGTGTACCACTCCATTCATGTCTGTGCCTCCCTGACAGCCTGGAACATGCATGTGGTAGAAAGAGGTGTGACAAGTCTGCCAGGGGCATGATGACCAGCAGTGCTCTGATGAGAACCCCTGGGCATCTGCCTATGTGGTACCATTCCAGACATCTGGCTATGGCTACTGTGTCCTGATACATGTGCCATAGATACCACACTGTCCTGGCCAGTGCCAACCATACACTGTCCCTCAGCTAAGGGCAATGGTGATGATGGATGTACAGGCAGTATGACTGTGTGCATGGATGGGGTGGAGACTTATGTACTGTCAATTGGTGGCCCAACAACAGACCCTGACAAACCTGCCTGTGCCTCAACACACCTATCTTCATCATCACTGTCTGTCTCAGTGACATCAGGTTCCCTGCTGTACTGAACTAGCCCACCTCGCCACCTGTGAGAGGAAAACAGGAAACACACTTTAAGACCTGAACATGACTTCAGACCACATGCACACATGCGCACATGCACACATGCACACATGCACACATCCACATGCACACATGCACACATGCACACACACAAAACTACACTCCTCCCGAAAGCAGACACACACAACACCAGCAATCACAGAACATACACAATAGCAGGTGATGGTGGGGTACAGTATCACAAGCAAAACAGTCATATCACACATGTCAGCATGCAGGACATGTGTTGCTGAACAGCATGTAGTGCAAGTGTAGTCAGTCCTAACAGTATACATGGCTTTGATGCATGTGTTTTCTTATTAGGTGATGGCCCTCCCCCTGGAACACAATGCATACATGGACAGAACATTGCTGTGCAGGTATTCATAACCCTGTGATGTACTGTGCACCATAACTCACAGGTGTACATACCATTGCTGGATGTGTATCTGTGTGTCACATAGGTATCCAATGCTGATTACAGCCTCTGTGTCTTTAGCAAATAATTGTGGACACATTTTTTAGCACATGCATGATGAGTATTCACACAACATCATCTGTGGTGCATGGATAATTGATGGAATACCATTCGGCCACATACCCAATGTACGGTTCTTATGGTGAGTGTAGATCATATTGTGGACATGCCAGTCTCATCCATGACATGGCATGCTAAAACACAACTGCATATTTAAACACTACACATACCCAATATGTGTCATATGACCTAGCCACTCAATAGCATCACAAGACATATATGTGTCAGTTGTGCAAATGGTGATTGGTATGCATACTGTTTAGAGGTGCATATGTGTGCACACGCATCATTATGGTGTGTAGCAATGACAGCTATGTGTAGTACAGTGGTTACAATAACTGGATGGGGTATAGTACCATAGGCCATCTTCATGAAGCATCAGGTGGTCAGTCAAGGCTACAAATGTTTCACATACCAGCACTAATCATGCTGTGGCGGAACTGTACTACCTTGGCTAAATTCACCATTTCACAACCAGTTGTTATGTGAGTTTGTAAGGAGGCCAATAAGGAGCATTCCCTGACATGAATGTGTAGTGTGTTGAAGAGTGTTTAAATGCCCCAGGATAGGCCTCTACCCCTCAGGTATATTATGTGCAATGTGTCAATGAGATTTTGGATACTGGAGTGTGTCTTTTCAGAGGGTTTGGGAATCCTTTATGTGTAGCATGTTAAAATGCTCTGTGTATGACATAGATGTGTATGTTATGTGCATATTGAGTATCAACTATGCCTATCCAATGGTCACTACAGTCTAGCCACATTTGTTTGAGATGGTCTGGGTAGTGCATGTGTTTGAGGCAGCTAATCACATTAGTGAGATGTGCGTGCTCTTACACCAAACATGCACAGCATTATGGGAAGGTGTGTAACATGTGTACATGGCCTACACCTTAACTATGACATGCACTTTTTATTTACAATAATAAATGTAGAACACACTCACCAGCATCTGTCCACTGCCTTGATGTCACCCCAGAGGGACCTACATAGAGATGAGGCAGTTTGTCAGTGGCCACAACTGTGGCATTGCTACTGTGTGTTTGCAATCTTACAGGACAACAATAGTTTACATTCACAGGGCTACAGATTATGTCCCAAATGATCAGTATTGCACAACAACAGGCTCCACATCTTTGAATGACACACTCCACATCACACATATGCATGATCTACCAATACAGATAACAGTAGTCTACAGATATGCCATGTTACCTGCATGCTCCATGTGTGCTTGCTGGGTGGTTCCAACCTCCATCATGGTGTATGTCTGCTGCTGTTGTTGTTGGGTAGGTGCCACCAGGCTCATGAGCAGCTCCTCCATTCTGGTGAGGGGGGGGTGGATATTAATACCACCCCCTTTTGCAAGCTGTTGTCTACGCACATCAGCGGCATGCTGACGGACATGTCTGAGAAGATCACTGCAGTGGTGGCATACCTGCTCATATGTCCGGTTATGCAGGCCTACCTCATTGACCCTGCGGACAACATCTTGCCACATTGCAGTACGCTCCTGCTGGTCCTGGCTGGTTCGATAAAACATGAGACAGTAGTGCTGAATCATACTGCTAGTAATGATATAATCTTTAGCACTACTGTAACTCAGGTTTCTGTGGTAGGCCATGATCCCTGGAAGGCATAAATACAAAAATATGTCTGAGCAAGTTATATAGCACATTTAAAATTATACAGTACAGGTATCACTGAACTGCCATATATAGAAACCTATAAGCTAACCGAGAGTGAAACACTGTAACTGCCACTTATCACTGCTCACCCCACAACTGCTTGAAAGTGCCTTGCTCACTCACTATCTAATGAACCATGTTCTGCACAGCAACAAAATAAAATCACTATATAAGACTATACAAGAGTACCTGGCACACTGTATGCAGCACGATGCACCACCTAGCCACAGCAGATCTACATCAAGCTGATGTGTAAAGAAATATATCATCCATCACAATCAGTGTAAGGTCCAGTAAATGTATTACTATTATACCACACAACCTGTTAATGCCAAACCCGTGGCCAAAATATGTGCACAATTGGGAATATAGGTCACATATTGCTGTAGTACACTATGAATGTTGCTTGATATGCAGTTATATGTATTACCGCACATATGTCAAAGGACATGTTACAGACATACCCACACACACATCAGACATAATTACAGGACACAAAGGTATGGCAACCCAGATATGCTTTCAGTGTGTACTATACAGTACTGTGTGTCAGTACTTACACAACCTTAATATTGAGAAATGTAATTTGTGATGAATACAGGGAACACACAAAACAGTAGATGCAAGCAATGTGGACATACACCATACTTTGCTGTACAGGCCCAGAGCTTCAATTAGTACTACAGTAGAGTACACACAGGATTTGCATTCAACATTGGTACCTGTCAATAATCATAGATGTAGTGCTTTAGCCTCCAGTGACACACCCTAGTTAAAACCAAGGGACTTAATCACACTGTATGCAATACCGCTTATTCTACCTAGTAACAGAATACACAGCTTTTGCTAGGATCAAAGCAAGGACCCATAATACCATAACATAAGCAGTTTCCCACTAAGCTATCCCACAGATACATATCTTCGACATATTCACAAACATATTAACCATCACAGTCAGTCAACAGTACAGAGAATCTATTGCAACAAGTAGATGTAGGTGTGTATGAGTATATATATATATATATATATATATATATATATATATATATATATATATATATATATATATATATATATATATATATATATATATATATATATATATATATATTTATTTATGGGTCTACCTGACAAGGTCAACAAGCCACAACATCGACAACCAGTTTACCGACACCACATAACCAACAGTTCACAAACACGAAACCTCACATGCCCGACAACAAAATCACTGACACCACATAACCAACAGTTCACAAACACGAAACCTCACATGCCCAACACACCATAATAACGACAATCAACAAACAAAACAAATCTCCTGTCCAAAAAGCACACACACAACACAAGCACACCAAAATCCTTACAAACCCACACTAAACCTCACATACACAACTATCTACAACCTTAACCCAACCCCTAACCCTAAGGTCCGTCACTATCGCACACTTACCTAACCCGCGCCCTAACCCTAACTCACTTAACCCACCCCTAACCCAAAGACTATCACTACCGCACACTTACCTAACCCGCGCCCTAACCCTAACTCACTTAACCCGCCCCTTACACAAAGACTATCACTACCGCACACTTACCTAACCCGTGCCCTAACCCTAACTCACTTAACCCACCCCTATCCCTACAGACCATCAATATCGCACACTTACCTTACTCGCACCCTAACGTCCGTCACTACCGCATACTTACACAACCTTTTCCCATGTCGGTGTTCTCAGTGTCGGTGCTTTCATCCATCGGTCTTCTCAGTTGTCGATCTTCTGGCGTCGGTGTTCTCAGTGTCGGCGTTCTGAGCTGTCGACGTTGTCAGGTAGACCCATATATATATATATATATATATATATATATATATATATATATATATATATATATATACATATACACATCCATTTGTCTACATATACATATATATGTAGGCACATATACATTTCACCTTTCATAGTGAGAATATCAATTATACAAAGGATGTAAGGTGTACAGTAATGTAATAAAATTGCACAGTCTTGGGATAAATGCATTGAAGGTGTTCACAGCCCAGGTAGCTTTAGCAGGCCTTACTGGCTTCAACATTGCAAACTGAACAAACCATCCACAGTGTTTAACCGCCACATGTCATATACCAGCACTGTATGCTGTCTTGTTTGTCACACACTAAAACCTACATGCAAATATGCGCATACTAACCTTCACCAACATATATATCTCCCCCTTCGCAAACAGTTGCAATATATCCCCTGCTCTATGCACATATACAGATGTGAATATATACGACACATATATATTTCTCTGTATGTGTGTGGCATACACACACATGGTCCACACTGTTGTAAGTCCCCGAACCTCACAGCTGAACTGTTGGGCCTTGCTGCAACACAAACAGGTGTCACATATGAACACAGAGTAACATTAGGGGGTATATATGGCAACAGATGCTAGATAAGCATACTAGACTGCTACATCAGTTGCCAATGCTAAGCAACACTTTAATATGACTATCATGCATGTGTTGTTCTGTCACACCCATGTTTATATAACGTCAGCGCTAATCCCCTCAACAGCCATTGGGAACACTACTGTACAAAACACAGATAACATGGATCAGATCTTTGACATTTAATGCTGAGCTACACATTTCACATGTATGTCCCACTGCCCACAGGTACACACAGTATTGTCCATAGCAGTAGTTAAGCAGAACATCTGTGCATAAAGAAGTACTGCTGCCACATATGAATGTTTCACATTATGTAGACTATTCTTCAATAACATATACTACATGCCAGTAAATACATATGTGTCACATACCTTTCCTTTGTATAATTTGGTAATATTTCTTTTTCCTTTTCTCTGTCTCTCTCTCTCTCTCTGTCTCTCTCTCTGTCAGTCTTTGCAATAGACTGATGGAGTTTGCTGGCAGAGATTGCAGCCTGCTTTTTTAGGAATTTGCACATGAGCATGTGATGGTCTCTGCACCAATTAGTGGCCACCATTTGCTAATTGCATGCAGCCTGCTTTGTAGTAATTGCAGTAATCACTGTCATAGCAACCCCGTACTATAAATTGCTGACTCATGTAGGCGTGGCCCTTTCAGCTTTCCAAGATGGAGATCATCCTTGTTTGGTGTGGACATCACTGTTTAAGACAGAAGGTTGGTATAGTTCTTATATCAGAAGCCAGGGGTGTAGCCAGAGATTTACATTTTGTACTCAGACCTAATGTTGCTGCTTCCAGTACCCACTTGTCAGTGTAGAAATGCACTCACCCCTCAAAATGCTACCACAAGATACATGGAAAGATGTACTTTCTTTTCAACTGTTACAATTAACTGCCATACAAAGCTAGTTATAGAGATGTATTCCTTTGACACAAGAATTGTTTGTGAACTGCTATACTGTGAATATTCATTTGCTCAGTTCTAAACAGTTTGTACTTTTTTAGTGTTGACATTAGCACAAGCTGCTCAGAAAAACTGGACTCATTTCAGTACTGTGAGTATGCTTACCTACATCCTTGGTAGACCCTGCACACACAGGTATATTCTACATTTGGGTAGGGTTGCAGAAGCACAGAGAGCGTAAGTAGTATTGTGTGGATTTTATCTTGCTGGACTTACAGGGTTGCTGTGTACATGTTAGTTTATCAAGGCAAGTAGTATGTCTGTGCAACTGCCAATTGTGGACCTATCCACATGATAGCCAGCGAATAGCCTGTTATTTTTTGTCTGTGCACCACACAGGTCTTTTCAGCAATAGTGCAATGGCATTTTTACAATTGGTTGCTACCAGTACATGGCTACATCCATTTGTATTTCAGTGTTGCATTCCTACATAAGGGTATGCTTCCGGAACTCCTTCCAAAGCTATTTGCACAGTGTGTAACAGCAGAAAGGCTAACATGCCTCTGTGTTTCTGCCTCTGCCAGACCTCTCAACCAATCAGGTACATATGTGAACAGACTCAGGGAAAAGTCAAGAAAACGTCAGGGACAATCAGGTACACCTTTAAAATATTAGTGCCATTAAGTTGAAACATTGAGAGAATCAGAGCATATGAATTAATACACCTTTTCTGAAGTAAAAGAAGTGTCTAACTCTTAATTATTGTCATTATTCATTAAGTGTAATTCACCACCTTTCTGCCCAAAGTCAGTAGTTTTAGAAGGGATTCAGAGGGACAGAGCTAAAATTTGTTTCAAAATCAGGGACATCCCTGAAAATTAGGGACAGTTGGTAGGTATGGTCTCTGCCCTAAACAGATATGCCAGTGTTTGTCATGCTGTGATACTGTGTGGGGTTGTAAAGTGATGGTGTAACATTATTTCCTGCTAGAATGGCTGCTTCTCTTATCACAGTCATGTAATGTAATCCCACAACAGCTGTTGGTCATCATCCACAGAACAAGTTGTGTGGTATTCTATTCCTAATTTTCCTTTACATTCACTCATTCTGAAGCATGATATAATTATTTAAGCACCAACTTGATGTATATCTATTGTGGCTTAGTGGTACTTCATGTTGTGTAGTGTGTGCAAGCTCCAGGGTTCAAGACTTACTGAGGTGTTTTATTTTGCTCCTGAGCAGAACAAGGGCCCTCACATACAGAGTGACTAAGACACTTTTAAGCAGTTGTAAACAGGTTTGCACGGGTTTGCGCATTGCTTAGCCAAGCGCAAACAAGCGCAAACTCACACAAACCCGCTCACTACTGCTTAATAGTGCTTACTCTCGTTCACCCCCGTGCTAATTTCTTTGAAAGAAAAGAAAAATGGGGGGATAGGAAAGTGGTGAAAAAGGGGCACAAAGAGGGAAAGACAGTATGGAAAATAGCTCGGAATGTGCAGGACGGGTGTAGGGAAGGTCCATAGCTGCCCATTTCCTCAACAGCAACAGCTGTGCATATGTAATAAATTTGGAGGTAGATATGAGAGAGGGGTGAGGACAACAAAGTATGTTATAATGCCAATTAAATAACATTTCATGTGTCCAGTGGACATGTGTGCAAAATGGGTAGCTATTTATGGGGCGTCATTTTTTTTTTTTTGGGAGCAGATTGCCATTTTTTTTTCAGGTGAGAGTGGAATGTGGGGTAGGGGAATAATGTATATTTGGGGAGGTAGGTTGGGGAGGTAAACAGACAAGACAAACAAGATGCATACAGGGGTGGTATATGACACATGTGGTGGGTGAACACCTTTGACGGGGAGGGATGTTTGGAAATCGCAAGCCCATGAGCCCCCAGATAGAGACAGTGGGACTGAGGTCTCCACCCATGAGCAGTCACCATTGCACCTTCATGGCCCAGATGGTGGCTGTGCTGGGGGCTGTGTAGGAGGGGCAGACTGACTCGGGAGTTGTGCCACTTGGGCCTCAAGCTGGCATAGAGGTTCTGCAACAGAATGTTCAATCTCTCTACGCTCCACAGCCCGGACTGTTCGAAGGGTGATAGGTCCCCCTCCACCCACACTTGCATGGGGGGGTGAGCCCCATCCCCTGCAATGCTTCCACCCAAAGGTGGCACAGGTCCAACAGAGGAGGAGGTCCCAGGCTGGGCACCAGATCTGCTGGTGCCAGGTGCCATGGCCATCTGAGGTGGGACAGGTGGGTCCGCTGGGACCGACCTTCCCATATGAACTATGTTTTGGAGAGTTAAATAAAGATATGGGTTAGTAACAACCAACAGCATTCCCAATTAGTTATAACAGCATGCAGAAATATTCCCAATAAACTAACACACCAGATTTTCAACAGTTGAAAAGCAAGCATAGCACATGCATAAATAGAACATTAGTGGACATTACAGCAGCATGCAGGTTGAATTGATGGCAACAGGCCACCAATATTGTGGCATTTTAACAGGGCACATGCATAGAAATAAATGCAAATATTTATAAACCAATAGGACATATGTCCCAACAAATGTTTTGAGATTAGACATACCGATTGAGGTGTGGAATTGCATTTTTTATGCACATACAGTAGGGTGGGAAAAGATAGCTCAGTTAACAACTTATATATCCTTCTAGTTTTCACTACATTCCTATTAACTGCAGTTATATGTCTCTTACATGTATTATTACACTACCCAATGTCCTTATATTGTGCAATTGGATTTTGCTAGATCATTATATACATGAGCTGTATCTTACATACAAACTGTCCAAGATGCAGATGTTACTGCAACATATTTTGAGAGTTGCTCACACACACTACTACTAAGATGGTAAGTAGACAGATCTACTTTCATATAATTATCTAGATACGTTCAGGTGAAAGTATCAGTTATATGTTAACAGTTCCCTACATTTCTGGCAGCACACTGACATTTCTGGGGAACACAATACCAAGTGACTCATGTGCCAGATTAACCTGTACATGCTGGCCATGAACCAACAGTTGAGGGCTGTACATATGCATACAAGATACTGGCACTCCCTTCATCCACGTTATATGGGCCTACCCAAGTGTGGGTTGACACTGCTTAATACAACACTACTATTTGTAGAACGCAACAGTACAACAACATATCAATGAAAATGACACAGACGCACTCCATGAATCATACATTTATTAAAGGATTATTACACCTTTATTTATTGGGTTAAAAGACTTTTTGAAGGCTCTCTCATTTATTTTATATAAAAGTACATGCAGAATAACTACTAACCTGCCTCATGACGCAGCCTTTGCAGCCTATCTTCATGAGCTTGCTGGTTCATAGCCCGGACACCTGCAGCTGTGAAGTATAGACAAGCATAGCAATTCTTAACTACTTAATACAATGGCTACTTACTCAGTACTGGGACATTAGGCATCGTACGGGATTCCTGGATCCACTGGTCCAGTTGATCCTCCCTATGTTGCTTCAGGTCAGAATAATGGTGCCTGACCTGCTCACCAGTTCAAGGAACACCAGTGGCACTGGTGAGATCATGGGCAAGACTGTTCCAGGCGTCTCTTTTATATTGGGTACCCTGGTACTGGCCCTGCAGGAGTCTTTCCTCATGATTGTGGACAAGGAGCCAAACCATTACTTTGGACTCCTGGATGCCCTAGCGTTGAGCTCTAAATTGAGTGCCTTCACCAACACCAGCCATGCTGACTGCAGAAGGAAGTTACAACAAGTTATAGCAAGTATTCCCGCCTGTGGAGCTTAAATATGCCTTATTTCCCACACTTATTTGTGATTGGCCAGTTTTGGAAAAACTCAGCTGTAGGCACACCTGCTTAGCTGCTGTTGGCAATGTTTAAAATTCGTTTGATAGATATGTGTCTGTTGAAAGAGCATGTTTGTGAAATGCTGTCATGGCTTAGTGGTTAAGTACTGTGACTATAGTGCACAGTATCCTGAGTTCGAGCCCTGTCACTGCTTTTTATTTTCCTGCTGGCCAGACCTGACTGGTTAAGGTACAGTAAAGGAGGTGTGAGCGTGTTTAACCGACTTTGCTCAACTTTGCCTGACTTTGCCCAACGTTGCTCAACATTGCTCGACGTTGCTCAACATTGCTCGATGTTGCTCGATGTTGCCTGACGTTGCCCAATGTTGCGCTGGTTAGCGTGGTGCGCAGCTACGCACAAATACGTTGTGGTATCATTGGTTAGCACGGTGCGCAGCTATGCACAATTGTATTTAAATATGCTCAGTAATGGTAAAATGTGATTAGCAGTGCTTTATATTGCATAAAATAGGGTACTCATGCTTCAGAATGCATAACCATTTCACCTTCATATATATATAATTCGTTCACTACTACATTTAACATTTCAATGCTTTTTACAAAACTTATACATAAAAAATATCAGGAAATATTTTTGTATACAGATTTCCCAAAGAAAATGGAACATGCAGTAGTGGTACTTGAACTGGGAATGCCTCCTCTTTGTGCAAAGGCTCTAACCACTACAATATTGCTATTTTGCTTAATTTGTATATATTTTTCTTATTATTCTCTTCTGGTGTCTAAGCTGCTAACTGTAGCTAATCAATGGGCAAACCCGCGCAAACCCATGCAAATACGGGCAGCTATATCGGAAGAAAAAATATATATAATTCTTTTTATTTTTAATTTTGTCAGTTGTTTAACATATGGGGGAGTGTAGTGTTACATTGTACACATGTGAGTGGACTCGCTTATGTAAGTCGAAATTGCGGCATTTCTTCATTGCAGGGGCATGGATTTTTGGACTGCTCAGCAGTCCGATATGCCTCCTACACTCGTCCACGCTCCATGTAAGCTTTAGATTTGAGGCAGTGCACCCTCATTAATATGCACGGTGCACTGCCATCATACTCTTACACTGGCGCTTCTGTGTAAGACTAATCTAGTCTAACACGAAAGATTAGTAAATCCAGGGAATATATATATCTATATATATATATATATATATATATATATATATATATATATATATATATATATATATATATATATATATATATATATATGTGTGTGTGTGTGTGTGTGTGTGTGTGTGTGTGTGTGTGTGTGTGTGTGTGTGTGTGTGTGTGTGTGTGTGTGTGTGTACACATTACATATACATATCTATATCTATATATCTATCTATATATATAGGTGCATAGGTTTATAGATAGGTACTAGGCTATCGGCCCTGGGGCCTACACAAGCCCAGCCAAAAAGGTACCCTGGCTTTTGTCACCCAAGAAAATTATTTTCCTGTGCCACTGTCGAGCAGAGCCACAGAGGTGATCCCCAGGGTGAATTCCTATTTCCCATCCAATCATCAAGATTTTTCTTGAAGAGTGCTAATGAGGAGCTTTGTTTGATATAGATAGGTAGTTTATTCCAGAGTATGGGAAGTCTCTGGGACAGGAATCTATCCCTCCGGCATGTTCTGTCTATTGTGGTGACAAGATTTAGGTCCCTAGAGCGTGTAGCTCGGAGGGATTGGGATTTCTTTAAGTGGAGCATGTCCAACAGCTATGGGTTTGACATAGCGTATGTTAGGCAGAGATCACCTCTCATAGGCGATATGCGACGGAGTAATGCTGGAATTTTTTGAGATGGTCTGCGTAGGGCATCTGTTTGAGGCCAGTAATCCTCTTTGTGAGGTATTTCTGCGGGCCTTTCCAGTTGTTGTAGATGTCTTGTGAGGTACATACCAAAAGGGGCATTGTACTCTATAATGGGTCTAATGAGTGATGAGTAGAGGGAACATTAACCTCTTTTTTACTGGATGAGAAACCTTTTGTGATGAGGTGTGCCACGTAGAAGGATTTCCTGACTACTGTGGGGATGTGATTATCAAAGGAGAGACTACTGTCCACCTGTGTCCCAAGGTCACTTATCACACTTTCGGTGTTAAGTATACTACCGCCTATGTTGTAGTTCATGGGTACAGAGTTTTTACCAAAGGGGATGACAAAGCACTTTTTGGCATTGAGCTTGAGGCCATGGCTTTGACACCAGGCATCTGTCTTAGTGAGGCCCTTTTGTAGGATGTCTACATCATTAGGAGTTTCGATTATGGATCCTAGTTAGCAGTCATCTGCGAACTTCGTTAGCCAAAGACCTTCTGTGTTAGCCTGTGCTTCAGAGAAGTAGATACCAAACAGGAGAGGACCCAGGACTGAACCCTGTGGTACTCCACTTGTCACTGGTCTGAAGTCGGATTTGGAGTCTGCTACTTTCACAGTGTGGGTTCTGTCAGTGAGCCAGTTGGCAACCCATCTTGTGACATAGGGATTTATACCTATTTTAGTGAGTTTATCTATAATTCCAGAGTGGGGGTTGGTGTCGAAAGCCTTGGCAAGATCTAGATAGGCTGTGTGAACCACCTTACCCTTGTCTATGGCTTTGGTGACTGCTTCAAAGAAGTCTATCAGGTTTAGAAGACATGATCTGCCTTTTACAAACCCGAACTGGGTGTGGTCCAGAGTTTGGAGATTACCAATGTCTTTGTTTATAAGTTCCATGATGATACATTCCATGGCCTTGCAGACCAGGCTCATCAGGCTAATGGGGCGGTAGTTCCCGGGGTCCATAGTGGCTCCTTCCTTGTGGAGTGGGATAACCATTGCTTTGCGCCATTCAGCAGGCACAAAGCCTGAGGTGAGGCTATGATTGAACATGGTACTTAGGTGAGGTGCCAGTTCATTCTGTAGTTCATGTAGAACGCAGCCTGGGATGTTGTCTGGTCCCATGGATGCTGTGTTCTTGGCTTTGGAGAGTGTGGTTTTTACCTGTGCAGCCGTGATTACAGGAACTTTGCATTCTTCCGGTATAGAGATGGGCTCTGTAAGGGTGAGAGGGGGGTAAAGTTAGCACTGAACCTATCTGCCAGGATGTTGGCAATATCAGTTGGGTCTGTATATTTAGAGTCATTGTGCTGTAACTCAGAGCAGATCTGAGTGTTGCCATTGAGATTCTTGACATAGCTATAGAATGCTTTGTGGTTGTCTTTAGAATCAGTGGCAATTTTGTTTTCGTAACTAGCTTTGGAGGATTTTATCTGGGATCGCAGCTTCTTACTGAGGCTGACCAGGAAGCTCCTCCACTCGTGGAATTTTACTTTCTTTTGCAACAGTTTCTTCCTTCTGTTGTACAGTTTGTTTATGGCAGGGGACCACCAGATTGGCTTCCTTTTTTGGAGCATAGCATCTTGGTTCTGTTTGGGATAGCACGATCCATGCACTTATGTAAGTGCTTATAAAGTGCAAGTGTGTAGGATTCAGTAGTCGTAACTGTATTGTCCATCTGTATGGGTGTCATGAAGTTCACCACTTCTATCTTAAGAAGCATGAAGTTTGCTTAGCTATCAAGGGTAATTAGCTTATGTATATTAAGCTAATATATATATATATATATATATATATATATATATATATATATATATGTATATATATATGTATATCTATATATGGATTCCCTTCACAAGCTTGAAATTTCAAAATTTCAAACTACAAATGGTTCAGACCATAAGATCGAAGTTTTGAAACTTCAAAGGTTTTGAATGGAGATCCCCATACAATGTGGAATGGGAAATTTACCATTTTCTTCACTGTAGCATGATCTTGGAGTTGCTATATTTATTTAGCAGGGGGTGTGAGGAGTGCAGAAGGCTTGCCCCCCTACAAAAATGTAAATACATTTTTTTTGTTTCTATTTTTTTCTCATTACAATTTTGAAGTTTAAAAACTTCAGTTTTATGGTCTTAACCATTTGCAGTTTGAAGTTTTGAAACTTTGAGTTTGTATATACATAAACACAGACACACACACACACACACACACACACATATATATATATATATATATATATATATATATATATATATATATATATATATGTATACACCAACCAAAGTCCAGCACACTAATGGTGAATAGAAAATAAATTCACCATGCTTCAAAATCAATAAGTAATCCAGCAATGATCAAATAATGAGCACAAAACTTAATAGTGTAAAAGTACCATTTTGCTTCAAAATTCCATACACATCTCTCAGGAAGTGACAATCATGTCAAGCAGATCAGTTTCGTCCCCTGGCATCATCAGTGCAATGAAAGAAACTTTATCCTATCACCTTTATGTCCTAAAAAATTTAAAGTGACAGCTGTAGAAACATTCTATTTAACAACATTGAATAATGACAATCTGTTTAAGACAACATTGTAACCAACAGGGGTATGAATTCATATGTCTTTCTCATAGAACATGAACACATTAATAGCACCACTTATCTATTTTCATATTAGCTATTTATAATAACTAGATCAATTAATTAATTACAAAACATTTTTAAACTTCAACATTTTTTTAACTTAAATAAACCCCCTACCGATATTCATTAAGTGCCGGCTTATCCATTGCACCCAGATTAATTATCCATAACCTTTTCTTCTGCTCCAGTATTCAAAGTTTAAATAAAACAGACATATTCTGTCCTTCTGATCCAATATTTGATGTTTACATAAATCAGACATATTCTTATCTCTGACTAAATCTAATCTAACAAAACTAAAATGTGTGAAGGCATGAACAACCTGAATGTGTATGAAATTTTGAAGTAAAATGGTATTTTTGCTCTATTAAGTTTTGTGATCATTATTTGCTCATTGCTGGATTACTTACTAATTTCAAAGCATGATGGATTTATTTTCTATTCACCGTTAGTGTGCTGGACTTTAATTGGTGTATTTGGTTTTGTCCAAGCACACTGGGTGTGGTTGCGTGCACCAGAAGATTGGTTTGATACACACACACACACACACACACACACACACACACACACACACACACACACACACACACACACACACACACACACACACACACACACACACACGCACACATATATATATATACACACACACACACACACACACACACACACACACACACACACATACACACACACACACACACACACACACACACACACACACACACACACACACACACATATATATATATATATATATATATATATATATATATATATATATGTGTGTATATTTATATGGATCTACTTTATATTGGTGAGCAACCAGAACATCAAACTACAGAATTTTGAGACCACAAAAGCAAAAACTATTACTCAAAATTGTACATGGTCAAATGCCAGAATATTGAACTTAGGAAAGTGAACAGCAGTTTGGTATTTGTTAATTTATTGTTAATTTTGCTGTCACTTTAAGGTTTTGTATTACAGATGTAAAACAACTATGCCTGATGTAATGTTGCAGGATGCTGGCTTCGCTGTAGAGATTTGTGGAAGTTTAAAGGTTAAAAGAGAAAAACAGAGTTGTAGTATTTATAGCTATGTGTTGGATTTATATCGGACTGCTAAAATGTAAAGATAGTCCCCTGGATTCAGCAAGCCCTGCAATCTGTGCAGGACTAGTGCAGGAGCTCCAGCAGGTAATATGTCTGTCATGCGATCCAGGAATAAGCTGTAGGGACGTGCACTAGCGCTCCTGCACTAGTCCTGCATGGACTCAGCTCCTGTATGCAAATTACCCCATTTGCAGGTGAAATCCATGCAAATGAGGTGAATTTGCAATCCAGGAAGCTTGCAGATGGCCGTGCAGGACTAGTGTAATCTGGAGAAATGTACTCAGTTAGTAACCAAGTACATTTCTGCAAACTACAAAACGGAGCAATGGCAGCTCCAAATAAAGGGTGGATATTATGTAGAAAGCATGCCAATGGCCAAATATATGGCCATTGGCATGGAAAACATTTGCAAAAATAAAAAAATTATTTTTTTTTAGCCAATCTCGGCTGTTTAAGCATAGGACAGCGGCACGCAAACGGGATCGGGTGAAAAAAAAAAAACCAACTAAAATAAGCATTCTAACCAAAATCACTATTTTCCCATTATACTCAATGGCAGGCAGAAGACAACATGGCCAGTGAATAGTGGTTGCTAAGGAGGAGGCTCAGTGTGGGACCTGTAACTATGCATCGGCAGACAATCCTATGCAAATGAGGGCAATGATACTGAATCCCAGATTTCCCATTCATGCTAGTTAGCACCCAACAGTGTAAGAACAGAAATAGCTTGGTGTGAGCCTAGGAGTTAGCTGATATCATAGGGGGTATGTCAGGCATACTGTGAGTGGATTGTAGCCCTGTGGCTCGGGTTTGCCCTTAGCTTAGCAGAGCTAAGCAAGGAGGTGTGTCTGAGGTTGCCTAGCACTCTTTACATTGCCTAAGCAGGTGTGTACACCGCGCACATGGTTTTAACAGGAAAAAAAAAAGTAAACCACGAAATAGCAGCTATGTGCACATTTGAACACTGTGTTTGCATGGCGCACCCCCAAGCTTAAACAGGAAGGCAATGGGAGGGGAAAACAGCAATAGAAAAGTAGTCTAGAAGAACTAGCATAGCTGGCAGGTGAAATGTATCAGAATCAGCCAATTATACAGGCAGCAGACCAGCCCAGCCCAGAACACTACTATAAACTATGCAAACACCTTTCCCTCTGGTTTTTCCCACATACTCTACATCACTGGTGTATACAAGCAGGGAATGTTTAACAAACAAAAACAACAGAATGATAGGGGCTGCAGCAGCTATCAGACATCAACATGTAGAAGAGGCTGAGGGTGGTGAGGATGAGAATGCTGTTGACCAACCCATAATGAGGAGACAGAGAAGAGTGTACAGACCCAGGGTGACCTTCCAGGGGCTACATGAGCTGGAGATAGTGGAGTGCTACAGGGTGGACAGGGACCTCCTACAGCAAATTGTAGAGCTGTGCCCGCCATGCCTCACACACACACAGAACTAACAGAGGGGAACCCATCCTAGTGGATACCAAGGTATGTGTAGACCTATGAATACTAGCTACAGATACCTTCCAAAGGCCAGCTGGGGATATCATGGGGATCACACAGGCATCAGCATAAAGGGTACTCCACCAGTTCCTGGATGCCATGTCAGCACATGCCGGTGAGCACGTATATTTCCCCAACAACCATGAGGCATGGGCCAGTAATATGCATTTCTTCCACCAAATAGCAAAATACCCTGAGGTAGTGGGAGCTATAGATTGCACACACATATGCATCAAAGCACCACCCAGTGAGCGGGGTACAGTCTACATTAACCACAAGGGCTTCCCCTCCATCAACTGCCAGGTCATGTGCGATGCCCAGGGCATAATAATGAATGTGTGCTGGCTGCCCTAGAAGCTATCATGATTCCCACATCTGGCATATGACGCAGCTGTACCAGTGATTTGCCAGTGGGGACATCCCTTACGGTCACCTAGTGGGGGATGCTGGTTATGCACTGGAGCCGTGGCTGATGAAACCCATCAGAAATGCGCACACACCCGAACAAGAACTCCATAATGAGGCACACGCAGAGACCAGAGTTGTAATAGAGAATGTGTTTGGGATGCTCATGTCATGGTTACAGTGCCTGAATGCATCCAATGGAGCCTTGCAATACTCCCCAACTACATGTACTCAGATTGTCATTGTATGTGCCATGCTACACAATATGATCCTGCAGAAGCAGCTGCAGCAGGAACAGCATGGGACAGGGCCACACAGCTCCCCATCATTGCCAAGGCCTGCACAGGCACAGAGTAACTTGGGGGAGGAACAACCTGAACCTGCCTCAGTAGGCAGAAGGAGGCATGCCCAGTATGCCCTGGCCTTGGCAAAGAAGCAACACATGGCACATACACTGACACAGGAGGGACCCAGGGAATGACACCACTCTCTGACTCGCACATTCAGTAAAAGGGATGGCAAACATGACACTACCTGTGCTCAACCATGTATAGGGAGTGTACTATGTGCATCAAACCTAGGCAGCCCTCCAGCACCATCCTCAATACTGGCACACCCACAAAGTAAGTCACTCTCCTTACCAATTGCCGAATGGAGTAGTAGGTGTTGTTACTTGTATCTATGGTATGTATGTGAGCATGCAAGGGAATTGGGTGACTGAATGGGATGCCAGCAGATAGTAGACACCTATAGAGGCACCATGAGATCTGTAACAAATACTGGTGTCACAATAGTAGCCAGTACTACACATGGTGACAAAACCCCCTGCAGGAAATGTTCTGGGCCACATTTGTGTCAATATGACATACACATGCCAGTCAGGGAGGTTCTCATACCCAACGACAGTCTCAGCCAGCAGGACAGGTGTAGACAAATACAAACAAAGGCTGTACTAAGGCCTCTGAATGATGGCTATGAGTAACCTCCCCCCAAGGCTTACATAGACAGACTATAGCAGGTCAGGCAGTGGGATGTTAGTTCTGAAGGGTAGGAAGTCAGAAACTGATATGTAGGTCAATCAAACCAAAGAGCTGTAGTACACTGATATGCCTCTAGTCAGCATGATAGGTTAGAATACAGAATGAAATGGAGTACCTGACATACCAGTTCAGTCATAGAAAATGTATACAAGTGTCAGGTCTGCCCCACCAATCCTATGTAGAAATGTAGAAACAGACAGGTGTGACAGACCTCAATCCTATGTAGAAATGTAGAAACAGCCAGGTTTTCCCCACCCCTAATCCTATGTAGAAATGAAGTAACAGTCTGGTGTGCCCCCCCAATCTGATGTAGACATGTTGTAACAGTCAGTTGGGTCCCCCATTCCTAAGTAGAAATGTAGTAACAGTCAGGTGTGCCCCCCAATCCTATTTAGAAATGTAGTAACAGTCTGGTGTGCCCCCCCAATCCGATGTAGACACGTTATAACAGTCAGGTGTGCCCCCCCCAATCCAATGTAGAAATGTAGTAACAGTCAGGTGTGCCCCCCCCTCCAATTTGATGTAGACATGTAGTAACATGTATTGTGTAGGTATAATACCAGTGGAGCACAGATGACCTGAGGTGGCCAAGGTAGCGAATAGATTGTAGCATTTGTACAATATGCAGGTATGCGTGTTTTAGGTTGGTGTGTGTTTCATATTGTGTGAGAGTGGTCAGTATGTATGCATGTTGAGGTTTTACTTGGTCGCCATTGCCCACTACTGCTAATGACAGGGCCAAGTCCTCACAATTGCAGTGCCAAAGACAATGCTCCCCAGTATAACACATGCTAGCAGTAAGCCATTGTAAATGTATGGCAGTAATATGTGTCACCATCTGAAAGATGGACACGGCATGACTGTTGGGCTAGATATACAAGCATTACACAGGGAAAAGTACCCCAGACATACCGTATATAATGTGTAACCATGAAATGGACACACCCTTGGAATTGTACATACAGGTATGCATCACATTATCTGGGCTTGTAGTAGGGAATACCGATGTCATCTGGCCGAACACTCGCAGATCACTAAGGTGATAGGACTGATGTATTGGGAAATGGCTGATGTCCCTGCACAAGCTAGCATAACTGGAATGCCCCATGCATATCTGTGAGTCAGATGCAAGTAGTGTCCATAGCACACATGTACCCAGCTCACCCAAACACCACCCACAGGTACATCTCTTATTGTATCCCTGCTGTTGGGAATGGGTACAATATGACCCCCACCTGTGTATAGCAAAAACGAAAGAATGCAGCATGCAGTGCAGGTGTCCCATGCAGGTGTGTCCCTAGCTGTGAGCAGCACCCTGCCAGCATCCACACCACCTGATCAATACTGATAGAAAGTATTGGCATGAACACCTAGCACACCTACCTTGTCACCCCAGGGGAATATAATGTATGGCAGTCTGGGACTGTAGGACTGACAGAATGCAACAGCCTGCTACAGCTGGCCTGCATCGCCACCAAATGTCCTACAGGCATCTGCCAAAGGCCTGCGTCTCACCCATACTACCAATGTATGTTATGTCATGGACACCCAAATAACAACATAACACACGCCACATAAGCCATATGCAAGGCCATGTGGACAAGCCACAGTAACAGGTCCACCATGTCCCACTACATGAACTGTGGACCAAAACACAGCAGTGATGAGGTGATAACTATAGGGAAGGTATCAGAGAATGTATGCATAATGTATAGAAGAGACTAGAATAATAGAGGGGGGTGGGAGCATGTGCAGCATGGAATGTGCAAACTCCGACATACAGCCCGTGTGCACATATTATCCCTGGTTGCAAACACAAAAATGGGTGGCTATAAACCTGCCCGTACACCACAATAGGGGTAATGTCTTGACATATGACCCCTGCCTCTGGGTAACCTGTGTGAATCTGTGAGGTATTGCCACAGCAAGATAAGGCCATACTGTCACGTCGATGGATGCACAAGTATGGGATCCTCTGCCATCACTGTACCAAGGTGATGAACTGGTTACACAGAGCCAGCAGCAAGTGTCTGCAGCTCCCCCTCCAGAGTGGCATAACTTTCCATGAATATGTAGGCATTTCACCACAATACTAGACACAGCTGCATTCATCCTGTGTTCCCCAGGACATCACTGCGAGCAAAAATGTCCACCTGACAGTACTTGAGGACATAAAACATTGCACTGTATAACAGTACACATGTCTGAATATCTCTGCTAACACCAGTACCATGTAGCAGAAGCAGCACATACACAACCACCTACAGTACACACTATCCCTTGCACAGTTTGACCCCATATTGCCAACTGATCTACAGATATCCTGCAGAAACAGTTTGCTAGCTATAGATGTAGAACACAAAGGTCTGCACTGGAGTACAAACTACCTGGAATGGATCCACACATTCAATACAGAAGGGCATACTGGGCATTCTAACACATTTAGAGAAATTAAGCCCATGTCTGCCAACAACAGTGGACCATACATACCTGACAGTTGCAGATGTTAGTGCATACACTCCTCAGTATGCACCAGTCATGCTTTGCACACACATTGGATAGGAATGCACACATACATCCAAGGACAACACACTATAATATGCCAAAAGTACACATACATAGATGTGTGGAAGAGAGTGACAGTGACAAAAAGCCTTCCATCATGAGGCCTGTCCCACCCAGCACACAGCCAAATGGCTACAACCACATGATGTGTAAATGTCACTCACTGTAGAAATTAGCCACTGGTATCACTCAGCAATACAGACTCTGTGGTGCAAGTGCTAGCTGTGCAACATGACTGTACAAGGCAGTAGTCATCTAGCAGTTGTATACATGTACCTGTGGAATATAAACCTGCATGTGCCTGAGTGTGGTGTGTCTACCTCTAGATGAATGGGTTATGGCCCATGCACACACACTGCCCTCCCCATAGCCCTACTATGGCAAGCCTGCTGATGTCATTCCCAGTGAAATACACCTTTGGGAAATAAGTAACTCAGTAACCTCTGTGGTGCATCCTATACCTGCCTAATGCTATAGTGTGGTAAACTAGTTTGATGGGAGCTCTAATCCCAGACATGGCAACTGTGTGTGTGTCTCTGCCTGTGTAGGGAGCAATGTTTTTAGGCTAGTCACACTCACTACTTTTCAGATGCCTTACTTTGACAAGCCTACTGATGTCATTCACTTTGAAATACACCTTTGGGAATAGAATAGCCCAGTAATCTCTGTGGTGCATCCTCTACCTGTTTAATGCTATAGTGTGATAAACTATTTAGGTATGAGTTCTAATCCCAGACATGACAACTGGTTGTGTGTGTGTGTCTGTGTAGGGAGCAATGCTTTTTAGGCTAGTCACACCCACTACATTTCAAATGCCTTACTTTGGCAATCCTGCTGATGTCATTCACTTTGAAATACACCTTTGGGAAAGGAGTAGCCCAGTAATCTCCGTGGCATACCTGCGTAATGCTGTAGTGTAATAAACTAGTTAGATAGGAATTTTAATCCCAGACATGGCAACTCTGTGTGTGTGTGTGTGTGTGTGTGTGTGTGTGTGTGTGTGTGTGTGTGTGTGTGTGTGTGTGTGTGTGTGTGTGTCTGTCTTTGGATGGGGCAATGCTTTTTAAAGTCACACTCACTACATTTCAAATGCCCTACTTTGGCAAGCCTGCTGATGTCAATCAGTTTGAAATACACCTTTGGGAAAAGAGTAGCCCAGTAATCTGTGTGGCACATCCTATACCTGCATAATGCTGTAGTGTGATAAACTACTTAGGTAGGATTTCTAATCTCAGATATGGCGACTGTGTGTGTCTCTGTCTGTGGAGGGAGCAATGTTTTTTAGGTTAGTCATACTCATTACTTTTCAAATACCTTACTTTGGCAAGCCTGCTGATGTTATTCCCAGTGAAATACACCTTTGGGGAAGGCATACTCCAGTAATCTCCACGGCATGTCCTATAACTGTAATGTTGTCATGTAATAAACTAGTTAGGTAGGGGTTCTAATCCCAGACATGGCAGGTGTGCATGTGTGTGACTGTGTGTGTCATTCGTATCCTGTGGGGAGGTGGCTGTGAGTGTGTAACAACTGGACTCATTGTGGAGCGGGTTTTTCAAATTTCTTATATGGTGGCCCTATTATATGTCACAATGTCAACCTTGCAAGGATAACAGATGTGAAATAGCCGAGAGGCTTGGGTGCCAATCCATACCCATACATGTGACATCAAGGCCTGGTGAACAAAATCAGCAACCCTTGTATTACCCAGAGAACAATCTCAAGCCATGTCTCATACACAAACACACTTGCTTATGCAACAACCACTATGTTGGTAGTACCCTGCATATTGCCTACAGATAGTAACCATTGTGTGATTGTAGTGGACTACAGAGAGCATGGCACCCTGCCCATCAGTACAATAGCCACATACATGCAGACAGTGCGCTTTCACTATGTTCCCCACTGGACACCTGCAACACCTGTGGTGTCATCAAATGTGACCCACAAAGGACATATCATGCCTTAAACACATGCCATGTATGGACAGATGCCACTGACACCAGGGAATACCTGTATCATGCTATCAATGTAGGTGCAGGGTCAACCTGCTGTCCATTTCCAGTTCCTGCCATACAAGGCCAGGACTGGCACATCTGATGATAATAATCTGTGTACGCAACATGGGCCAGGCACCCCAGGTACAGTTCCACATGTCACTGTACATGCATGTGGGACATGTGCACATCCCAGACATCGTCCATGTCATGGACTACAGAACACATACATGGCAAGCATTGCGCAGCAATGGCCACACACAATAGTTAACCAGGTGACTGGATGGTGAATATAATATCCAACTGTGTGGTCCAATCCAGACACTATACCCCTGAGCCACACTGCAGACTATTTTCATGTGGCCTGATGCCAAGGTATACCCTTCACCTAGCCTTGTATAGCCTTCTGGCATAGTCAACCACTACACACCCGTGAAGCAATGCACCCATGCATGTCAGTACTGGCACCCTGTGTCTGTGTGTGTGGTGTATGATGCTTTTGACCACATTCACACTCACTACTACTCCCATTGGCATACTGAAGCATGCTGTCTGATGTCAGACAACTTCAGATACCCTTTGTCTACATAACCTCCAGATAACCACATTGGTGCATGTGATACCTGCGCATTACTATATTGTGGCAAACTAACTTGTTAGGAAGTGTATTCCTGACCCTGCCAAGTGCATCAGTGTGTGTGAGTCCCTGAGAGAGTGTGGCTGTTTTGACGCTGACACCTGTTCATGTGGACAGGCACATGTACTACACCTAACGTATCGCTACCATATCACTGTTGCAGATGTCACTCACTATCACATATAAGTTTGGACAGCTCATCAACATGTAAGCTATGTGGCGCATGCAATAACTGCATAAACATGTGATAGCAATACATAGTCAGTCAGGGGGTTGAAACCCTGTACAGGTAGGTGTGTTACACAAACATGCTTAGGTTTTACTCTCCCACCCCCTCCCTGATTATTTTGTCTCTGTCTGTCTCTCTCTTGCTATAGGTTGGGTGAAGCATTACAGTACATCAACAGTACAAGTCCTCAATACAACCACATATGCACATCTGTTTATTACTACTATGCAGCAACAAACTATATATATGACATGTCAGATATGCATGATCTACCTGTACAGCTGTGGATGCATACGCAACAGTGGTCTACTGATGTGCCCTGTGGCCTTACCTGCACACTCCTCAGCCAGTGTGTGGGAAGCACCCACCTCCACAATGGTGTCTGGCAGATGGCTGTGCAGATGGGCAGGTGCCACGAGGCTGATGAGGAGCTCCTTAACACATGTCAGGGGGGATGGATGGCATGGTCCCCTTGTTGAAAGGTTATCCCCCTGGACTACAGCAGCATGCTGATGGGCATTGCGAAGCAGGTCAGAACAATGATGCCGGACCTGCTCATAACTGCAGTTGTGCAGCCTGACATCATTGACCTTATGGACTAGGTCATTCCACTGGGCAGTCCACTCCTGCTGCTCATGAGTGGCCCAGCCAAACATGACAGGTTAGTGCTGGATGGGATAGTTCACCACTATGTCATTTTCAGCTGTGAATAAGCAGGGAGGCATCCATGTGACATCTTGCCTGAAAGACATAAAGATGGAAACAGGTCTGAGCAACTCATACAGCAAGGTTACCATAGTTGTTAATACACATCTCTGTCACCCCCCACCATATCAGTGACAACAAACTATACACACAACTTAATAGGTATGGCTACAGCTTACCTACCAGTGGGACAGATATTGTATTGTACCACACTTTGTGCTGTGTGTTTGTAGCCATGTTCCCTGTGTAGACAGTATCCTTGCTGGCCTGTTACGGACTATTCACCTGCATGCCATTGTCAGGGCCACTATGGTTCCATATATGCCTGTGGTATGCTTGCTATGTGATTGCTGCACATCTGACATTCTGTGTTATTGGGGATATCTATGTATGCTGTTGGACATGTTCTGGGATTGTGCAGACTATTACTACCCACAGATGTTCTATAACAGTAACACAATAACATGTTTAGGGAATATTTACCAGCAGAACCACCTCTCCAAACTCATCTGGCCATGTTACCAGGCACATCACATGTGGGACCCACCCTAGTGCCTTCTCATGTATTGGTCCGGAACTACCTTCAGGTGGAACCACCTCAGGGGATGTTGCCCCCACCACAGGGGCTCACACAGACATGATCCTGTCCCCCGAGGTCAGGTCCAGGTTCTGTTCCATAGCGGGCTCCACAGACACATGTGGGATGTGCTACATCACCTTGAGGCACCCAGTACACATTCACAGGGTCCACATGCTCCTCCTGCTCAGCCTCCAGGCCAGGTACCTTCTGGGATGTGGACTGCTTTTGTGAGTAGTAATGGCTGGGAGGCTTGTTCCCATTGTTTCCATATTGGGGCCCATGGGGCTTCCACATCGCAGACCACACACACCATCCAGGGTGTTTACCCACCACATGTGTCATATACCACCCCTGTAGTCTGTCCTCTATATCTACAAACCCAGACCACCTCCACAAAAATACCTGCCATACTTCTCCATATTCCCATTCCCTACTTCACAGACAAGGGCAATGTGGTCCCAACAAGCGGTACACATGTGACATACCCATCCATGTTGCACAGACTTAACAACTGTATATATCTATGTGTATTGCTATGTGTGCTGTTCACATAGCATGCAGCACTGTGGTGGTAATATAGGGGACATGTATTTGCATACATATATGTGTGTGTGTGTTTGTATATATGTAGACATGTGCATATAGATATATATTTATATATGTGCAGATATATATGATGTTGTATATATGTGTTTATATATATATATATATATATATATATATATATATATATATATATATATATATATACATATGGGTATCTGTATATCTGTCGACATACATGTATATATATATATATATATATATATATATATATATATATATATATATATATATATATATATATATATATGTATGTATATACACACATATACATAACTCTATATGGAGTACATTCAGGCATCAGGTCCACAATCTCAAAACTCCTTCCTGCACAGCTGCTCTGTTCTGCCTTGCTACAACACAGACAGGTGCCACATATGGACAGAGCCTAACATTAGGGAGATACATATAGGGCCAGATTGCAGGTAACCCTATTACACACCTATGACATTTCAGCATGCTGCAATACATGCTAACCTGAGTGTCCTGCAAGTGGTGGGCTATGGAACCCACATGTCCATCATTATTGCATTAATTCCACCACCAGCTATTGGCCACAGTAATATACATCCCTTCCATTACACACCACACACTATATTGGCATACATCTTGTCAGTCAGTGCTTCTCTACACAGTTGACGAATATGGTCCACTATCCACAGGGACAGACTCTAATGTCCATAGCAGTTGTTCAGCTGAAGATCATTACAACAGCAGCACCCAATGGCACATGTATATCATTCCACATCATCTACCCCAGTATTATGGACCAGGTACTACAGTCAATTACATGCATATATTCTTCACATACCTGTTGTGGGGATGAGGTCTGTTGTAGATAGTATCCTTGTAGGAGGTATTTTTTTTTCACTCCTTAGCCTGCTTCCTTTGTTATATTTTCTGGTGTTGTTGTGGTGCAGGAGCTATTGTATATTTTTGGTTTGTTTTCTCTTTCACTTTATTTTTCTGTGTGTGTCTCTCTCTCTCTCTCTCCAGTAAATGGATTGAGCTGCCTGGAATAGATTGCAGCATGGCTTTTGTGGGTGATGCACAAGATCAGGTGATGGCCTCTGCACCAGTCAGTGTCCTCCACTTGATCCCTGCATGCAGCCAGCTGTATAGTACTTCCAATTACCACTGTCATGGCAACCCACTACTATAAATCCCTACATCATATGGCCATGGTCCCTTTACCTTTCCTGTATGGTGGACATCCTTCCTGTGTGTGGGCAGCAGTGTTACAGACATCAAGTAGCAATACCTCTTACAAGAGGACTTGCACACTCAGGGCCAGCTACACGAAGTGTAGATAGAGGCTGCTGGACTATACATCTGCATTACTTACTGTTGATTGATTGTTATCCTATGGCCTAGTCTGTCTTTACTGTTGAACTACTTGAAGGCCTTGGCCTGGACAGCAACATATGTAATTCTTTCCAGACTACTGTATTAATGTATCTGTTTGACAGTTGCATTAATCTGTTTATATGTATTTCAGAGTCTAAACAGCTATATGACATAGCATAGACAACTGTAATATTACACAAATAAAGCTTTCTCATGTATGCAAACCTGTGTGTGGTGTTATATCCTTTGATCTCTCTGTGGGGATATGTTGCAGGCAACAATTGTCATTTATATGGGTGACTCATCCAGTGTCCATTTTGTAAGGTGGCAACTGTGGGCATACTGTCTGTTACATATGGTGTGCACTCTCTACATATGTATCTTCCTATCTTCTCAGTTGCTTAACCTGTGTAGGCATTGCTTACCCCAGCGCAAACAGGATTCAACCCGCTTACTGCTGCTTAAAAGTGCTTACTCCTGCTTACCCCCACAGTAATTCCTTTAAAGGAAAGGAAAAAAGGGTTGATAGGAAAGTGGTGAAAAAGGGGCACAAAGAGGGAAAGACAGTATGGAAAATAGCTAGGGATGTGCAGGAAGGGTGTAGGGAAGGACCATAGCTGCCCATTTCTTCTACAGCAACAGCTGTGCATATGCACTGAATTTGGGGATAAATTTAGACACTCAAACCCCTGAGAGAGGGGTGAGGACAACAATAATATGTTGTGTAGCCAGTTAGACCAGATTGTATGTGTCCAGTGGACACGTGTGTGAAATGGACAGCTATGTATGGGGCAAGATTATTTTTGGGTGCAGATTGCCCTTTTTGTTTTTCTTTCAGGTGAGAGTGGGATGTTGGGGAGGGATACTAGGTATATTTGGGGAGGTTGGTTTGGTAGGTTAACAGATAAGGCAAACAAGATACATACAGGGACGGTATATGACATGTGGGGGGTAAACACCTTGATGGAGAGGGGTGTTGGGAAATCGGAAGCCCATGAGCCCCCTAGTGGAAACAGTGGGACTGAGGTCTCCACCCATGGGCAGTCACCACTGCACCTTCACAGCCCCAAAGGTGGCTGTGCTGGAGGCTGAGTTGGAGAGCCAGGCTAACCCTCTAGTCGTGACATGCAGCCCTTGAGCTGGCGTAGCAGATCTCTGAACTGCTGATTGAGCTCGCTATGCACCACGACCTGAATCTGGTGATGGGTGACAGGTTCCTGTCCATGCCCTCTCCCAGGGGGGTGAGCCCCATCAACTGAGGCGGTTCCAACCAAAGGTAGTGCCGGACCAACAGATGCGGAGGTCTCGGGTTGGGCCCCAGATGAGCTGGGGTCCAGTGCCACGGCCAGCTGAGGTGGGACAGGTGGGTCAGCTGGGACCCGCATTCCCATACGTGCTATGGTGTTTATGTTTTATCAACATATGTGGGTTAGTAATAGTCAACACATTCCAAGATTAGGTATAACAGCATGCATAGATATTCCCATTAACCCAGACACCAGATATGGAACAGCTGCATAACAAACAGAACACATGCATATATGGGACCACAGTGGTAATTACAACAGCATGTAGATACATTGATGGCACCATGCCACCAGTGTTGGAGTATTTCAACATAGCACATGTATAGAAACAGATTCAAATAATTATCGAATAATAGGACATATGTCCCAACATTAGAGTTAAGTCAGCACATACCAATTGAGTTGGGTATTTAGTTTATTGCTGCAGATATGGTGGGGGGAGAGAAAGATGTCAATTAACAACTAGTATATTCCTGTAGTTTGCATTACTTTCCTAGTCAGTGCTGTCATCTGTACCTTACAAGTATTAGTACACTACCCTATTGCCTTAGTTTGGACAGTGGTATAGCTGTCGACAACTATATACATGAACTGGTTTTACCTGCAGTATACACCTCTTACCTGGTATACCTGTGGAGGAACTGTTTCTGCACATACTCCCAGATTCTAATTTGATGTTATGCATATACCTGTCCATCTCTTTTTACACAGACTCTGGGCATGCCTTGACCACATGCAGGTGAACCGGGACATATTTAGACTATTGCCCTCTTAAACCTTTAGTGACCTGCAACACTCTTACACAGGATTTCCTAGACAGTTATATTATGTAGCACAGTGTGGGTGACATAGATGAGTAATACCCTATTATTCAGAGCAACTGCAACAATAACAATGGCATGCAATACCAGAGTAAACAGTACCAGTACAGGGTATCAATTGTTTATTTCTAGGTACAGTGTTCATATCTGATGGACCTGTGGGAGCAATATTTGTTAGCACTACCTGAATATTGCCACACAAATTACTAGATTCCACATTAGTATTATGCACATACATCTCACTCTGTTACTGTATACACTGGGGTCACAGCTTGACAACATGGGGGTGTAGATGGGACATACTTGACTTATTACTCTCATAACATTTTGGGGAGTTGCTAGAGTGACAGGTTTCTTCTTATAGATGTGTGACAATCAGTTGTATTTCTTGTTTGCTGCCTAAACATCTGGGATAATCCCACTGATTACCCATGGGGACAGGGAGACAGGCAGCAGATATGGGCCGATTTACTGGACATTCTGTACAGTTGTGGGGTATGATTCTGTATGCAGCCTACCACTCCCAGAATTCAAACCATGGCCATGTGTGCTAAACAACAGTTCACATCTCAGTTGTGTGTGCTATTTGGCTTTTGTTGTTTGCCTTTTCACTGTTTTCTGCCTATGTCTCTCTCATTTGTACTATATGACCTCTTGGGATTACACAAGTCATATACAGACATTCCTAGATATTTTATTTATGTTGCACAGTGTGGGTAACAGTGCTTAATACAGCAGTACTATTAAGTGATTGCAAACCTACATTACCATATGATACCAGTGTAAACACATGCAGTCCAGCAGTTAGACCTTTATTGTCAGGCTATTATGCTTTTATTTACATACAACCTATATGAGACTCTTCCTGCCATATTCTCTGGTGTATGCAGTACTTGCCTTAAACAATACAGGTTTTATACAGGCAATTAACTTACTACTACTTTTAGATTTATTTCCTATGACAGTACAGGCAAGAATATTACTAACCTGTCTTGCGTCACAACCGCTCCAATTGACATCCATGGGCCTACTGGTTCACAGCCTGCTCACTTGCCACTGTGAAGGACATAAGAGAAATATTTAGCTATACCTATCCATAAAATACATGAGCTGGCAATTATTAAACAGGTAGTGGAGTGATACACACGGCTGGGACCTCCCCTGTCCTCCTAGCATCTTGCATCCACTGATCCAAGAGATCCCCCTTTCACTGCTTCAGGTCAGCATAGTGATGCCTGACCTGCTCACCAGTTCAGGGTATGCCAGTGGCACCATTGAGATCATGAGCGAGATGGTCCCAGGCTTCTGCTTTATATTGGGAACCCTGGTACTGGCCCTGCAGGAGTCCCTGCTCATGGTCTTTCACAAGGAATCCTGCCATGACTCTGTACTCCTGGATGCCCCAGCGCTGCACCCGAAAGTGCACACCCTCTCCCATTCCAGACATATTGCCTCAAGGGGAAGCAACAACCAGTTATGATATATATTCCCACCTGTTGGGTTTAAATAGGGCCAATTTCCTGAATTTTGCCATGATTGGACGTTTTGAAAAGGCTAAGCTATGGGCAAACCTGCTTACCTAAGGCTGGCATTGCTTAAAGGGGTATACCAATGAGCAAATTGAGTTAGCTGGCTTACACATTGCTTATGCCTAGTAAGCTGGGCTGTGGAATGTTTAGCGTTGCTTAATTTTTAATTTGCATACTATTTGCTTTTTGGCATTGAATTATTATTCATTACATGTTATATATGTGTTTGGTATCCTTGATTCATGTGTACATACACTGTATGGGGTCCTTGTGTTTATTACCGGATATCAACACTTTATTACAATGACACCTCACATCTGGCCTTAATGCAGTACTCCAGTTCACATATTTATGTTATGTAGTAGGTTATAAAACATAAGACTGTATATAGCTTCCTTTCACATGTTCAGTTTGAAGTTCCTATAGTGAAGATCTGTTTGGTGATACCTCAGTCATATGCAATACTCTGATGGTTTAGTGGTTAACTACTGTGACTCTAGGGTACAGGGTCCTGAGTTCAAGACCTGCAAAGGCTGTTTATTTTGTTTCTGGCCAGGACAGCGGCTGTTGCATACAGAGTGATTAAGGCACTTTTAAGCAACTGTAAGTGGGTTTACGTGAGGGTAAGCTATGCTAACCTCCAGTTAAATATGCTTACAGAGAGTTAGCTTCAATATTGTTTAACCTGTGCTCGCATTGCTTACCCCTGCACAAATGGGCTTAAACTCGCTTACTAGTGTTTAAATATGCTTACTCCCACTTACTACTGCTTAATAGTGCTTACACTTGTTTACTAATGTTTACTCCCGCTTATCACTGCACTAATTTAGACAGTAATATCTAAATGTTCTTGGGAAGGTGGTGGATTTGGAAACTGTATGGAGTTATCATTCATTACACATTTTACCTTCCATTCGTATCCTTGATTCCTGAGTACATATACTGTATGGGGCAGGTGTGATTATCTGTGAACTTTCCAACATTATGACACTGACACCTCACATCTGCATTTAATGCAGTACTCCGGTTCACAAATATATGTTATTTAGTAGGTTATGCAACTAAAAATATTGGTCATAAAGTGATTTGACATGGAAAATGGAATGTACTGGAGTAGGACTCGAACCGGGAATGACTGCTTGTAAGATGAATGCTCTGCCCACTACACTATTGCTGTATTGCTTCATTTGCATATATCTTGCTTTTTATCCTCTTGTGCCATTTAAGCTGCATTAACCATAGCTAAGCGATGGGCAAACCCGCGCACCTAATGTTAAATTTAATCTGATTCATAAAAAAAATCTTTATATTTGTCGTTTTAACTATTGCTCTTGTACACGTGGGGGTATGTTGCTGGGGGCATGCGTACACGTATGAACAGCCTCGCTCATTCTTTTATGACTGTTCTTCATTGCAGGGGCATGTATATTCTGAGAGCTTTGCTCTCAGACACACCCCTTGCACTCTTACACGCTCCATGTAAGATTAGGAACTCAGGCAGCACATCTTCATTAATATGCATGGTGCGCTACCATCCTGCTCCTAAACAGCCGCTTCTGTGCAGCACTAAGCTAGTCCTGCATGGAAGGATAGTGAATCCAGGGAAGTGTTGTTGTATGTAGTTACATAGATTTAGATGCACAGTCCATCCATAGTTTACCTTTTCCCTCAATGTAGTGCAATCCTGGAGTTTGTATATTTAAGTTGTGGGGAGTGGGGTGTGCAGGGGTGTACAGCCCCCCTGCTAAGCAGTAAGAGTTGAAATGTAGTTGAAGTTTTTAGTTGGTAGAGAGTAGGGAGTTACTGTTCAATGTTCTAAGTTCGATATTTTGGCAGTCGATCATGTACAGTTCTGAGTAATAGAGTTTCTAATTTTGCGGTCTTGAAATTCTGTAGTTCAATGCTCTGGTATCCATAAATATATATATATATATATATATATATATATATATATATATATGGGTCTACTATGGTTGATTGAAAATTCACTTGATTGAAAATGAAATTACTAGGACCACTTCACTGAAAGCTCACTTCACTAAAAACTCACTTGACTGAAACTCATTTTGTTGTAAGTTATAAATGGCCTTTTCCCCACTGTAGTGTGACCCTGGAGTTAGTATATAAAGTAAGGGGGGTGGAGGGCACAGTCCCCACATATCTTGGTTATATATTCTGTTTTGGAAACAGTTATTTGTTGCACTTGTAAGTATCACTGTGTATAGTTTAAAATATTTATAATATGTGGGGGGCTATGCTCCCCACACCCCCCTTACTTTATATACTAACTCCAGGGTCATACTACAGTGGAGAAAAGGCCATTTATAACTTTCAATGAAATGAGTTTCAAAGAAATGAGTTTTCAGTGAAGTGAGCTTTTAGTGAAGTGGTCCTAGTAATTTCATTTTCAGTCAAGTGAGTTTTCAATCAACCGTAGTAGACCCATATATATATATATATATATATATATATATATATATATATATATATATATATATATATATATATATACATATATATATATATATATGTATATATATACATACATGTGTAAAGATATATATATATATATATATATATATATATATATATATATATATATATATATATATATATATATATATATATATATATATTTAAATGTGTGTATATATATATATATATATATATATATGTGTGTGTGTGTGTGTGTGTGTGTGTGTGTGTGTGTGTGTGTGTGTGTGTGTGTGTGTGTGTGTGTATATATGCCATTTTAAAACAGAGCAATAAAAACATTTACTTAAGAACACACACCCCTGACATCATAGTATCAGTTAAAAGTCCGATATCCAATTGAAATTAGAAATAGCAAATGTTGATTTGGCATTGTACCAGCCCCAATGAATCAAATATGACAAATATTACATTGATGGTGTTCCTATACAATGGGATGTTCACATACAGATGCATATATCACAATAAAAAATAAAAAGTATGAGTCGATGGAACTTCAATCAATAATGTGCTCAGCACAACAAAGCACAATATGCCAGATCATCCAGTCAAAACAATAAAGATGGTATAAGCATCCAATCATAGTTTTAAACAAACCTTAAAAAAGCCCAATCAAATGGTTCAACATGAGGTAATATCCAATCAATAATTATCCAATCCGATTTCAGTAGCATGACATAGCTACCAATCAGAAGGTATAATAAACTCGTAGCATCCAAAGTAAAATAATCTTCCATCATAATTCCCTTCCTTTTTCCACTGATTTTGCGGAAAGGTTAACATCCGAACCTAGAAGTTATGCCTAAAAGGCAACAATCCAATTTATTTCACATAATTTTATATTAAATATGGAGTCTTCTCCTCGCGTAATGGGAGAGGAGACTACCAGATGTTACACTTATAATATTTAAAAAGAAGAGGATGTTCCCATAAACATACTTTTTTCCTAACAACATAGATCACAATGAAGAATGTATGCACAATCAAAGACTTAATCCCCAGTATAAATATACAGATCGATGGAACTTAAATCAATACTGTGCTAACCTCAGCAAAGCATATATATATATATATATATATATATATATATATATATATATATATATATATATATATATATACACACATATGGGGAAATGCATAATGTATAAAGAAAAAGAATTACAAAATCAGTTTAGATTGGTTGGATTTTCCCTTCCAATTTATTTTTTTGTGTATTTATTTATATGCATTTTAATTCAATATAGGGGTGTTATTTGTTATGATGAAGCTATTTAAGGTAACACTGAGATATTGCTAAGGGGTTATTTTTAGATTATATCAAATAACTGAATTCTAGTGCTTGATTCCCAGTGCTGTGTGCATCCCACCAGGAATTAGTATAGAGGATGACTGGATTTCCCCTTCCAATTTATTTATTTGTATATTTATTTATATGCATTTGAATTCAACATAGGGGTGCTATTTGTTATGATGAAGCTATTTAAGGTAACACTGGGATATTGATAAGGGGTTATTTTTAGATTATATCAAATAAATTAATTCTAGTGCTTGTTTCCCAGTACTGTGTGCATCCCATCAGGAATTAATATAACGTATAATTGGATTTTCTCTTCCATTTTATTTATTTGTGTATTTATTTATATGCATTTGAATTTAATATAGGGATGTATTTATTATGAGGAAGTGATTTAAGGTAACATTGAGATATTGCTAAGGGGTTATTTTAGATTATATCAAATAAATTAATTCTAGTGCGTGTTTCCCAGTGCTGTGTGCATCCCATCAGGAATTAGTATATAGGATGGTGAGGTTTAGCTTATTTATTAAATATCTACTGTATAATCCTGATATATAACTACATCATAACTACATAATCTTTAGTATGATGGATAACTACATTAGAAACATATACAGTTAAAGCAGACTGTATTCCTTTTCTTTATCTGCTAGTCAATTAATCATTTGTTCTACCTATTCTGTCTTTGGAGGGTCTTGAGGCTTCTACCTCTTTGTAATCACCTTTTTCGTGACAGTTATTATTAATCACTACCAAGGAAATAAAAAGCAGGCCACAGTGCCAAAAGAGCAAAGTTCCAACTCAAAAAGCAAACACAGAATGTCACTTCAGTCGTTCTGTATATAGTAAACTGGTGTGTTTCCCCAAATTGGTGGTTAGTTGGTGATTACCTCTGCAGTACAGTCATTATTAATTCTACAAGGGCTTTATTTTCCTTTGGTATATCTTAGGGATACCCCAGAAGAATGAGTGTTTTACCTATCCTCACAGTCCATGGGAGAATATTGTCTATTCATTTTTGCAAGTGTCTCTTGAACTCCTGTTACACTTCACACTCCCAGAATGTTTGTGCCCATGTGCCCCTCTGTCCCTCATTATATCTACAACACATATCCAGTGTTCTGGAAAGATATCTGCCAGTGGTGCTGGCTTGAAAAAGTACATGTGTATGGTTTTCCATGTGAAAATGTTGAATTTCCTGGCTTTTGTAATGAATAGTAGTATTCACAGTATTACATCCCACTCTTCTTCTGTAATTTGCTGTTGTGGTTCTGTTCCCCCATCCCCCTGACTACATTTATTCATTTTATTTAATTATTGATTTATTTATTTATTTTGCATTTTGTTTACTGGGAAAATCCACAGGGCTATACAGAATCCATTTTCAGTGGAGTCCCAGGGAGAAAAGCTCCACAGAACAAAATTTTAAAGCTCCACAATACAAAATAAGACTTGAGTTGCAAGACTAAATTTATTCAAAATACATAGTTAAAAAAAAGAATAGTATAAACTGTATAGAACAGGAAATAACTAGATATTTGCACAAAATACATAGCGAAAACGAATAATGGTATAATTCATAAGTTGAAGTTTCAAGAAGGATTTACTTGTACAATTTCTCTTTGCTCTCTTTTTAGATTACTGTTATATGACCACGTGAAAGAGGGTAGTTAAGAAGTGGTATAGCAAGTGAAATATAGGGTGGGCTTAGTACAGATGCATATCCAGCTTGAAGATAGGTGATTGTGTAGAGTAGTTTTAAAGGAGGTAGGTTTTTCGGTTGTTCCAATTAGACAAGGCAGAGCATTCCAGTTTTTGAGCAAGAGTAAAGCAACTGGCTGGGTGGGAGATTAGGTTTGTGAACCTGCAGAAGTTTTTGATTCCCTGATCTAAAGGGCCTTTTTGGGTGGTAGTAGCTACATATAGAACTAAGGCCAGGGCAATCTAGAGGTTTAAAGAGCATTTTATGAGCTGTGATTAGTTGTAGATAGGAGAGATAGTTTGGTAGTTTGAGCCATATCAGTAATTTAAGAGCTATGTAGTGATGGATGGAGTATTTAGAATTTGTTGCAAATTTAGACATTTTGTTGTACCATATTTCTTTCTAAATAAGACCTAACCAGGGAGAAAGGCCTAGCATGTTTTTTCCAGGGTTTTCATGATATAATCCCTACACCATAAATAAGCCCCAGTTCCAATTCTTACTGTAACCTAATCATCACTCACACTTGACGGTTGAGATCCTTGGCCCATAAACCCACACAGGTGTACTTTGATCGGTCAAAGTACAGACAACGGGTGCTCATGGTAACGAGCAGCTGTGGTAGTGTTTTCTCTTCATAACCGGTGCCATTTTGTGTTGCCACTCCAGTCGCATAAGTCTTCAATTAACCCCCCCCCAGACAAGATGAGTGCAAAAAGAAAGAGTACAAGAAAGGAATCATGGAGGACACCCGTGGAAAGAACCTGATGACTTTCTGTAAAGAGAAGAAGTTAGATCTCCGAATGGTCCGAAAATGGCGAGCAGCATATGTTAACCTCAGTCAACAGGCCGACGAGGGAAACCGTGTAAGTGTGGATCATGTCGGCAACCATTATATCCTGAGCTTGAAGACATCATCTGTGAGTGGATTGCTAACAGGAGAGCAAAGGCTTTGGTTGTGCGCAGGGATGCTATCCAACCATTTGTCCTTGCAATAGCACCACAGTTAGAAATATCCACAGAAGAATTCAAAGCATCACAACATTGGCTGGATGGCTTCCTTCAGTGATATGAACTGTCTCTAAGAAGATCAACAGTACTGTTCAAGCTGGAAGATACTGAAGTTATTAAACGTGCACTTGTGTTCAAGTTGTTTGTTGATGGCATCGACTTTTCTAAATACCAACTCTCAAACATGATTGCTATGGATGAAACTGCAGTGTTTATGGGCCAAGGATCTCAAACAACAATTGATCAGAGGGGTACCTCGTCAATCTACATTCCCTCCACTGGTTACAAGAGTGTACGTGCTACCTGTATTTTAGCAATTTGTCTAGATGGTAAGAAAACCCCACCTCTGATCATTAGTAAGGGCAAGAAAGATAAGACTGAATGTGTTTCAGGCATTTACATTCTTGAAACCGAAAAAGCCTGGTGCACACAAGCAGTTATAAGGAAGTGGGTCGATGTAATGCTGGCACTTGTTTTGCGAGGAGGCAAAAGAAGTCTGCTAGTCTGGGATTCAGCCAGCACTCACCGCGCTAAAAAATGAAGAAATTCCTAGCACGGAGGAGAATAGATCAAATAATGATTCCCGCAGGAATGACTGCCTGTCTCCAGACTCTTGATATTGCAATAAACAAGCCATTCAAGGACCATTTGCACATGGAACTCAATGACTACATTAAAAATAGAATGCAGAGAAATCAGCATGGAAACTTTGTGAAGCCTAGCCTGCAAGAAGTTGTGACTTGGGTGAAAAATTCATGGGATAAAATCACTGACAGCTGTGTTGCTAATGCACTATGGGCAGGCTACTTGGACAAGCAGTGCTCATTTAAGGAGAGCTCACTTGCTAGGTATGACAGACTGGGGCCAATTGTGCTACAGGAAATGGAGTCATAAGAAATTCAGGCCAAATTTCGGGGGTTAGACACGTATGACAATGTCCTAGAAGAAGATGACGTGACTGTATTTGAATAACTGTGAAAGCCAAGGTGCAGATATTCTGGACTTGAAATGTTTGTTGCACTGTTTATGTAGAATTCACACAGAACTGTCAACCCATTATTAGAACTGTTCTCCAGTAATAGAAAAGTACAAAATAAATGTCAATTTGTGTACATTAAGAAATGTCGATTTGTGTTCATTAATTAATGTCAATTTTTGTACATGAATAAATGAATAAAGGTAGATTGTTGTACGGTGTGGGTAAATAAGGCATCCCCTGATAGTAAGGCCTAATGCGCATTTTGCTGGGATAAAGAATATAAGACCCGGTCTTATTTTCGGGGAAATATGGTAACATGTCTCAAGTTTGGATTTAGAAGAGCTTTGAATGTCGGTAAGCAGAGGGACACCATGGGTGAGTGAGGGTAATAGGTAAGTTGTGGCTAGGGTTGCTTTTGTTGATGGACTTAGGAAGTGGTTGCATCTATACAGAGTTCCAAGTTTAAGTTGTGTTTTACAAGTGTTGTTTTGTATGTGCAGGTTAAATTTTAAGAATTTGTCGATAATGACTCCAAGGAGCTTTGTGTGGTTAACAACTTTGATTAAAGCCTTACTATAAGAGTAGATGGTGAATTTGGTTTTATTTAAGGGGTTATTTTCTTAGGGGTGAATAACATGATTTTGGTTTTATTAGGCTTCAGGGCTAGGTGGTTATTGTGCATCCATTATTCAGTGGAGGAGATGGCCTTTTGAGTTGTTTGTAGTAGGTCAGATATGGTGTTGGCAGAGCAGACAATGGTAGAGTTGTCTGCATATTGTATAACAGATCTTTGAGGCAGAGATGAGTGGAAGCTGTTTATGAATATACTAAATAGGAGTGGTCCAAATATGGAGCCTTGGGGAACTCCAGTAGGGGTGTTAAGAAGAGATGGAGTTTTCCCATCTGACTGCCTGGTGTGTTTCAGTTAAGTAGCTGTAGAACCAGTTTAGTGTGGGGAGGGAAATACCAATATTAGAAAGCTGGTTGATGAGTAAGGAGTGAGAAATAGTGTCAAAAGCTTCAGATAGATCAAGGAAGATAGTGGAGACAACTTTGCCAGTGTCACGGGCTCCGTTTACAGTATCCATGAAGGTGAGAAGGGCAGTTGTAGTACTGTAGCCAGATCTGAAACCATGTTGTGTGGGTGAAAGTATTTGGTTGTCAAGAAGATATCGAAGAAGTTGAATACTGATGCATTTTTCTAAGATTTTGGAGAAAGGGGAAAGAATTACAGTTGGGCGGAAGTTAGTGATGTCAGTATTGTTGCCCCCTTTATGGAATGGGAGGATGAAAGCCCGTTGCCAGGTTTGGGAACAAAAGATTCAAGCATGGATCTACTGAGAAGTATGCTTATGGGATAGGTGATATTGTCAGTAGCCATTTTAGGTATTTTGAGGGTATATCATCTGGGGTGTTTGGGCAAGGTTTTAGCTTTTGTAGTAGTCTATTTATAGTTGACATAAAGATGTTAGAGTAAAGGTGGGAGTGGAGTGAGTATTGGCTGTGTGTGAATGTTGGGTGTTAGAAGAGGAGGGGGAGTAGGTTGGTTTAGGTAGGAAAATGTGGGAAGTGGGGTAGTTAGAGAGAATTTTGCTGTGATGTCAGCTATGGAGTTGATAAAAAAGGTATTAAAGAGAGAGGTTATTTCATTTGGAGATTTGTCAGGGAGGGGGGCAGGGGTTGATTTTTTGCTGGGTTAAATTGTGAAGTAATGGATTTCCAGAATTTCTTTAGGTTTTGTTTGTGGATGGACTGCAGTTTCAGGTGATGTTCTTTTTTGTCTTTGTTGACTAGTTTTTTTTTACCTGGTTGTGTAGCTCTTTGAATTTGAGTAGGTCTGAGGTGTTTCTGTGTGCTTGCCATAGCTCCCAGTTTTTGTCTCTAGCATTCATGAGAAGTTCAGTGGATAGCCAGGGGGGCATGGTTAGTTTTGATTCTTTGTCAACACAGAGGTGCGAGACTATTTAGTGTGTTCATAAAGGTGGTGTTGAAGTACTCAACTGCTTCATTGAGAGGGAGAGTTTTTAGTGAGTGCCAATTTGTTGTTTTTAGAATATTTTTGAAGGTTACAGGGTTGAATTAGGTGAGATTCCTTATTTGTTTATAATGATGTTGACTTTGACAGGAGGGGAAGCACAGTTTATAAAGGCAGGGACGTAGTCATTGAGGGTATTAGGTAGTCTTCCAGCTGAGGATATTTTGTTAGGGGTTAGTGACCAGAATCATTCTAGAAGGGATCCATTGTCATTGTTTTTGTTAGATCTGGCTGGGGAGAGAATGAGCTGGGTGAAGCTGAAGAGATTAATATTTGAGGTTGTATTGCTGGAGTTGAGTTCTAACCAGTTGATAATTACGTTCCCTAGTATTATAGTTTCATTTTTGATATTGGTAGAAATCCAGGTTAGGTTATCTTTTAATGTAGGTATGTTGTTTCCAGGGGATATATAAAGAGCAATGCTACAAAGTTATTACAGTTATTCATATTTAAGAAAGTTATATGTATTTCTGCAAGGCCTCCTCCTTTTTTCTTTACCCTGCCTAATCCTATACTTTGGAATCCTGGGGGGAGAAATTCTGTGTCTTTGATATAGGGTTTTAGCCTAGCCTCAGTAGTGGCAATTATGCCTGGTTTTTGGTGAGAGATCCATGTGTGGAAGTCTGTCATTTTATTATAGATGCTTCAGAGATTGAGGGTTATATATAATGACTTGTGGGAATTGTTGTTCATGGGTATAGTAGGATGGTTGGTTGTTGTGGGTCCAGGATTAGGGTGTATGTTTCCAGATAATGCTATGGTGGATATTTTGGGAGTAAGACATGAAATCTTTGGTTAGTGGCAGGTTTAGAGTGATGTATTTGAGAAATTACAGTTGGGAAGTTTAATTTATTGAACTGGTGTTTAGATATTGTGGATATAAACTTCATTTTGTGTTGGAAGAGGGGATATAGTTGATATAGGCTAGGGAGATGTCTGAATAGCATTTGGGTGGAATAGGCAAGGTAGTAGACATGGGAGAGAGTTTAGTGGTAAGGGAAATGGAGTATCCGACTGTGAGATGTAGTAGAGATATAAGGAGTGTGAGGAAGAATAGGGTAGAGAGTATGACAGTTGAGGGTGAGAGTTTGGTTGTTGACTTAGTAGGGAAGTGTGGTAGTAGAAATTGTTGGATTGCAGATCTGTGAGGTAGTAGGAGCAAGAACAAGACTAGTATAGTTTGTAGGTGGTTAAAAAGCATTTGATAAGGGTAGTGTAGAGGAAGAGGGGTAGAGGTGTGTGGAATATATCATTGGGAGTGAGATATAGAGTAAATAGAGGAAGGAGTTTGATTAGGATTAGAATATGAGGTGTGTGGAGTGTATTCTAGTAAAAAGGAGGGGTTAGGTAAGAGAGAGGGTAAGTTGGGAGGGATGTATATTTGTAGTAGAAATGGGACTAAATCAGTGGTTGGGGCAGAGTGAAGGATAGGCTCAAAGCTGATGGAGTAAATGTGCTGGGGAAGTGGCAAGGGATGATGTGAATTATAGTTGGAATTAGATATGGTGATTGGTTGAAGTTTATGAGAAGAGGAGTTAGTGAAGTATAAGTGCAGGGAAAGTGGGGTGGGTGGGAATGTGGGTAGGGTAAGTGAGCCTGAGCAACATTGCCTTCTCATTCACTCTTAGTATTTACAAAACTAGCTATCTAATCTCACTTCCTTACTCTCTCCTTTCATTTATCTCCTTTGCTATGCTTGGCTGTTCCTGCTTCCCCTTAATCCTAGCCTTCATTCCATTCCATTTTCCTTAATCATATGCTTTAATGGTTGATACTTTATGCTGCGGTGGTACAGCAGTAGCGTTCTTACCTCACAGCAAGAGGTTCTCCCGTTCGATTCTCGGCTTGGCTTGGGACGGTCTTCTGTGTGGAGTCTGCATGTCCTCCCCGCGGTTGGGTAGCATTTGAAAGACATGCATGCGTAAATGGGCGTGCCTTAGTTGAAAGTTGGGCGTCGAGCTGGCACCTCGGTGTTTCGTAAAAATCGACTACCAATCATTAGCAGACCGGAGTTCTGCTGTGGCGACCCCTTACCGGGAAAAAGCCGAAAGACAAACAACATATGCTTTAATGGTCGATGCTTTTATAGCAATTGCCAATGGCTCTAATGCAGGGCAAATAAGGGGGGGGGTTAGGGGCATCCCTGGCTGGTCCCTTCCTCTCTTTATCCTTATTTCATCTGAAAGTGTAGCTATCACTTTGACTCTTGCCTTTGCTCCTACATACATCCGTCCTATCACATTTACCCAGCCTTCTGGACATCCCCATTATTTCAATAATCCAGATAAATATCCACATCTTACCCCATCAAGTTGTATTTTGTGACATACAGATGACACTTTCATCATATTAAACAAGTAGATAACAGTTAGTTGCCTATCTGGAGCAAGGGTCTGCAATATTGTTCATTCGTTCAGGTCACTGCACAACAAGTACCAATATGATTCTATCGTAGTCCTCATGGGTGCCAATGACCTGAGGCATACCAACTATATGAAAAGAGATATTATGGATCTCTCTGAATGTATGTCAAGGACAGGTACATGACTTGCATTAAGAAGCATTCCACCTTCATCAAGGATGATGCCACAGTATGAACAGAAAATGATTGATTTTAATAAATTATTAAAAACAAAAAATGTAACCACAAAGTGGACGCATAAAAATGGACATTTATTCAAATTGCAAACTAGTTAAAACATATAAATGATTTTAATAACTGGCTTCATGGTGTCACTCCTGGGGAATCCAATATCTATCAGCTTGGGAGGACATGGTTAGCAGACTATGTTGCTCTGTCAAGGAATGTATGCACTGGTCCATCCTGGGCTTTCAGATATTGGATAAAACTTTATCCAGCCCTTAGAGCCTTTTTTAGCCAATGTCAAAATAACAAAACTATCAGCACTGCAAAAAAAAAAAAAAAACTCAAAAAACTCAAAGCAGCCTTATGATGTTACTACTCAATGCTCAGTGCCTAATCTCCACACCCTACAAACTCTCCACATTCTGGAGAATTTAGACATCTGTGCTGTCACAGATACTAGGTTTAAAGCCATGGAAAGTACTCTGACAGTGGAATACTACAGAGCCTCCCACATATTTATACCAACAGCAGCAGCACAGACAGGGGCTAAAGGTGGAAGTGTCTTATGCTACATTACCAACAGGTTGGTTAAAAAGGATAATGCTCTGGAGTTCATCCATGTCCAGTTCTCCAGAGACAAGTTTTTTTACCATATTCTTTCCCGCTATGTTTCCCTCTATGACACATGAGGTTCACAACTCCTACCTAGACCTATTAGAGGTGCTCACCATCCAAATACCCTATTCATTGAAGATTTTAATTAGCCCTCTAAAGACTGGGAAATGAAATCTTCCTCTAACTCACAGATACATTTTCCTGGACTTTATCAATACAGACACCATGGACCAGATAGTGTGCAGTCCAACCAGAGAATCAAACATATTGGACCTAGCCCTCTTCAACATGAAAGAGCATTAGCCTCCATGTCATGTCCTGATTGGTAAGGTCAGACCACAAAGCTATCTCCCTCAATGTGAAAATTAACCCAGAAAGCCCAACTAAACCTGTAACAATAAGGAACTTTTCTAAACTAAACTATATCTTATTAAGCGACAGTTTGTCAAACTTCATGACTCCTCCAAACCCCTGATAACACAACTACCTATGCAGAATTGTTTTACAGAAACCATGTACAAATATGCAAATGGTTGAATTTAGGCTGCTGTACCTACCAGAAATAATCCCAGATCTAACAAAAAAACAAATCCCACTGGTGGAATCCTTACCTTAATAGAGTATATGACAAAAGAAAAAAGTCATAGCCAACATCAGAAACAGCATCGCTCATAGAGACAAGAGCTCTCTGATTCAAATAAACAAGAAACTCAGAAGTCTAATAAAGTCCAACAAGGACAGGTACAAAGTCAGGATAACCTCCTCTGCTAATGACAATTACAAGGCCTTCTTCAGCTGTGTCAGGAACCTTAAAGGTAACACTCATCAGCTTGCACAACTGATGCTAAATAGCACAATCTTCATTGACCAGGGTAGCATAGAGAACCTACTAGCTGATAAATTGACCTCTAATTTCACCCCCCACTACCCCCCCCTAGAAAATCTCTTCTAGCATATCTGCCCAACTGTCAACAGGGAGCAGGTCCTGTCAGCACTTGCTAGGGCCAAAAACACTGCTTCAGTGGGCCCCAACAACATTCACATTTGCCTCCTATATAGCCTGAAATAAAACCTAGCAGGACCAGTTGAGGCATTCTTCAACTATATGTATCAGGTGAATGGAGGGCTGCAATGGTCATCTCTTTTCATAAGGGAGAGCCATCAATTGACTATGGGAACTACAGACCCATCAGTCTTACAAGTCTGATATATAAAGCCATGGAATGAATTATCATGGAAGTAATCAACAAGGACAATGACAATCTAGAGACACTGTACCCATCCCAGTTTGGCTTTGTTAAGGGAAGGTCTTGCCTACTCAACCTGGAAGACTTCTTCAAGAGGTCACCTAGGCTATGGATGAGGGGAAAACAGTGCTTACCACCTACTTAACCTGGCTAAGGTGTTTGATACAATACACCACTCATGTATTGTTGATAAACTCTCAAAACTAAGCATAAATCCCTACATAACTCACTAGATTGCTGACTGGCTTTCAGATAGGACTCAAGAAGTCAGGATCAATGAGACCATCTCCACCAGGAGACCAGCCACCTCTAGAGTACCCCATGGCTCCATATTGGGCCCCCTACTGTTTTGCATCTACTTCTCAAATGTAAAGCCTGTTGTCAAAGACCTCTGGATCATCAAGTTTGCATATGACTGTAAATAAGGAAGTCAGAGATCCCCCCCCCCCAAGACAGCAACATCATTCAAAAGGGTCTAACACAAACAAATGACTGGTGCCAAAGCCATAAATTAAAACTCAACATGAAGAAATGCATTATAATGCCCTTTGGAAAATCATCCACCCCAAGCTAATTACTCCATTGATAAAACAACCCTAAGAATTGACCCAATAGTTAGGGATATATATATATATATATATATATATATATATATATATATATATATATATATATATAGACAGTATTCTGGCTTTTGGCCAACATGTAGCCAAGATAGTAAGAAAAGTATTCTATATTGCCCAACTCATAAGCAAGGGTATGGCATTCAGGTCCAAGGAAGATATAGTACCACTCTACTCAGCCCTTATCAGACCCATCATTGAATACAATGCTCCCTCTGGCATGCACCTAACCAAGCAGTTGCAACATTTGGAATGGACTAAAGGTTCCTCACCAGGAGAATCCAGGGTATGTACTACACAGATAGCCTTAAGGTCCTATCTCTGTACTCAGACTCCTACAGGTTACTGAGAGGAGATCTATGCCTAGCATATAAGGCATCCTCAGATCCAGGTCTGATGGATTTCTTGCACATCTGCAAAATAAACAGCACCAGAAACACTAGATCTGAGGACCTGGTCTTCATCTGTACCATAAATAGAACATGCTAGAGAGACCAATATGTATCTCAAAGGATCCCTACACTATGGAATAAGCTCCCCATCGGTGCAATGCAAAGTTCATCCCTGCCCCTATTCAAAAGAAACTTGATCATTGGATAGGAAATTGCAAACTGACTCCCAGTCTGGCCCCCATATCTCTGATGGACAGAAGTCAACACTAAATAAATTAATCTCCAACTAACATAGCCCTCCCACATAACCCTTAATATCTCTTTACTTACATACCCTACCATTTAGGCATCCAAGGAACTCAGGAACAAATCTGGGTTTGATTGCACAGCTAGGCTTGTAAAGACTCTTGTGGTCATTAGCCTAAAATAAGCTTATGAACTTGTGAACCTAAATGCTTTTGTGTCATGTAGTGACAAGATCACTAGCTTTTTCTTCCCTTCTTGTGCATCTTGCATAAACAAATGTGCTCTGTACATTGTCTGCTGTTCTCCTCCCCCATACAAACCTCATTTAGTATATATATATATATATATATATATATATATATATATATATATATATATATATATATATATATATATATATATATTTATATAATTTTTGGGAGTATTCCTGCCAGGCTTTCTACCATGATTAACACACAATATTTATAAATATGGTTTAAAATTGAGATGGGTCTATATGATGAAGGTGTCACCAGATCTTTCCTTCTTTGTGAATAACTATCACTTCTTTCCATGTGATAGAAACTTCTTCACCCCCTAGGATCCTATTAAGTAAGGTTTTCCATTACTTATATATTTTCTTTTTACCAACTCTCACAGTTCTATTAGTAGCCCATCACATCCTCGTGTTTCTTCTTCCATACTCCATCTATTACCTTCTCTGTTACCATCCCAAACAGTTTCTTCTTATCTTCCTGTGATAATTCTCTTAGCCCTGGATACTTCCAGTTTGCCGCTTCCTGCTTTCCAGTTACTGTCTGATCTACTTCCTCTGCATTCAGAGCAGAATAATATCAATGAGAACGGTCTAATACTTCCTCCAGCTCCTTTCTAATATCTCCCCCTGCTTCATTCCTCACCTAAAATATACCTTTACTTGCTGCCTTAACCTCATCACCAGCACCTTCCTTGTGACTAATGAACTACTAAAGTACAACCTCTCTTTCCCCACCATTTTTCTTGTATTTTCTCATCCTCCCACTTCAGTAGCATCTGCTTAATCTGCTTTTCCTTATATCCCTTATTATCTACAACAGTGCACCCCCAGTCACACAGTATACTGTTCAGTTCCTCTAACATAGCCTCCCTATTCATTTGGAACTCTCTCTCCTTCCATCCTACGCAGTTCTCCATTTTTTCCTAATCCTCTCTTTGCTTTCATCCAGGCTAATCTCATTCAATACTCTTGCCTGGATAGTTTGTCGCAATCACCTCTGAGGTCTCCTAGTCTTTTTCTGTTCTGATAGATACATTTGAAATTGCCACCATTTTCCCATATCTCTTTCTTGCCTTAACCTCAATAAAACCCCCAACAGTGTGTGATTGGAGAGGGTAAGAGGTTCCCTATATACCTTTTCAAACTCCCCCCTACAGCACTGTACATTTATATACACTCTATCTGCTCTTGACCAACTATGGTATTTATGGGAGTAATCTGTAAACCCTTCCTCCAGACCGTCCTTTCCATCTAATTTCCATGCATCTTTCCAACCTATCATCTTCAGTTATGTCTTCAAAAACGTTCTCTCCATTTATAGTCTTTTTGTCTTGGTTCATTATCAACATCATTCCCTCCAATCACTATATTCCAGTCTCCCACCACTAAAATTAAACCTTCCTTAAACAACCAGTTTTGCCAAAATTCTCCAAATCCTTCTGATTTTGGTCTTTGGAGACAAGTATAATGAAAGTAATGCTATCTTTACCCCCTCTGTCTATTTCCTTATCTCTGCAAACATTCCCTTTTCATCCTCAGTTATCTTTTTCTTTTTTAAATGGAGTATTTCTTTTCATTAATATTACTGTTCCTCTCTGACTTTTTTCCTTCCGTGTGGATCTAGCTTTGACCACATATACTGCCCAGTCTGAGTATCTAAGTTTACTTTGCTTTACATGGATTTCATAGAGGGCTACAAATTGTGGACATCTCCCTCCTTATTACATATCACATGATTTGATCTCTCCCTTCATCACACTGCTGCCCATTTAGATTCCAAAGTACTATTTTTTACTTTTATTTCTGATTGTCTTATCTTCCTCCTTTCTTATTTATTCTCTTTTTTTTTCTGTTCCCTTCCTTAACTTGTTTCCTATTCAATCTTACTATTTTTCTCCATTTACTCTTCTTCCTGTACCTTAGGACCATATCTTTTGAGTGCATCCCCCTCCCACATCCCTGTGTTAACTATATACATACATACAACCATTACTTCCTCACTTGGAGCCATTCCTACTCAGTTGGTCACCTCTCTTGCCCTTTTTCTATAATAACCAGAACAGTACTAACTGCTTATTCAGGACATTCAGTTCTAGTTGGTTTATTGCTTCCCCCTGTCACCTATTACTCATCACATCTTCCGTAGGTTTTCCTCTTACATCTGGAATCCTGAAGGATACCCCTGTCTCAGACAAAACTTCAACAATGTGTAGCTTATAGCTAGGGTTCTTAAATATTCCCCTTCCTCCACTCCCAACTTCCCCCATCAGGTAAACTTCCTCTCTATCCTTCCTTTGATCAGTCAATATCTCTATTGTCTGTGTTTCATTCTCTGAACTATGAAGTGCCTTATTAAATGTGAATAAACCCTCTTCAGTGTCGATTCTCTGTCTTCCCCTTCTGCCAGTCTCCTCATTCATCTGCTCTATGTCAACACATCAACCTGCTTATTTCTTTAAAGCTATGGATGATCTTTCACTTATTTTTCCCCTGTACTATCCTCCCTGTGGTAATATGCACTAATGGAATTATTCAGTTTTAGGGAGAGGGAATAAAGCATTATTTTGATAACAGAAACAGAACTCAAAGGCTTTAGTCTTTTAATCTATTAACTTTGATATTGTTTTATAAGGGGAAAGAAGCAAGAACCTTACTTTAGTTGTTTATACTGCTGGCTCATTACTCACAAGTTTTACATCCAAAAGTTTTTTGTCTGTGTATTAACAGGTAAACCTTGAAGCAACTCTGCTTGCTGTTCTGCACCTACCAACAAGCCATTCTAAATGCCAACTCCTGTATGTTGATGTGCCGACCAATCAGCTCATTCTTCTTACAGGACCTTCTGCTTATTGTTATCATGTGCTTCTTTCCCCATCCCTAATCTGGAGTGTCTTTGAATGCTAACTCTTTTTGTATTAATAAACTAAGCATACAGACAAAAAAATAATAATAATATAAGAAAAGGCAGTCCCAATAAACAGTTGAATCCATTATTCATTATGGTTACACTCTATAACCCTTGTCTGCAATGTCTCTGTTCCATCTTCTACATCTCATTCTGTGCATGCTCTGTAGTTCAAATGTCATCAGGAACTGTTTCCTCCCACAGTATACAGATCTGCTTTTAAATTCATACAGGTGAGAGGAAAACAGGCATTATGTATTACCATCCAATGTTATAAGCAGCAATGAAACAAGTTTTCCACTGCAATTTGATTATCTCACTCCATTGTTGCCCCATTGCTGTCCTTTTGTGTAACAGCATCCTTCTAATTACACTTGTCAGATCATTTATCAGAAGGTCTCCTTTAACGCAGATCTTCTCTTGGCAGTCCTTATAATTTCTGGTTTCTCCCTTACTTCTTGTCATTTCTTGCATAAGGGAAATATATCTCTTCCTCCTTCTCCAGGATCTTTAACTCATGATCTTCCACTCTCTCTGCTCACCTGTTCCTCTAACAGACACTATGTTTCTCTTACCACCTAGCTCACAAGTTTTCTCAATATATTTGTTGCTTCCTCTGGATCATTAAATCATCTAGCTGTCCCCTGTAAAAAGATTGTGATTAACGCTGGGCAGGGCATTCTCTGTCAGATCCCTTTTTGTCTGTTGTTATGGGGATGAATGTCTCTCTTTTCTTCTGCATCTGGAAAGCGTAAGCTTGGTTGATTAAGATCCACACAGCCTTAACATCCAGTTTCTTGCCAGGCTTTCAAACCTCAGCTAGGATTCTGTCCTAACTGTCAAGACTGCAGACATACATTGGCTGAGGTTTAGTGTCTGTCTTCTAAGGTTCTTTCTTAGTTCCTCATTTACTGTTTTTCTTTGTGATTGTGGTATTCTGTATGGTTTTAGGTTTGCCTTCTGCCATAATTACTTTCACATTAAACTTAAATGAAAAACTAGACATAGAAAGGGGGAGCATAGGGTGTTTAAGGCCAAGCCTAACCCTAGAATTAAACTTTAGCTAGACATTGTATAATTCCATTCCTACATGGAAAAAGACATTCCCCCGGATTTATTAAACTTCCGTGCAGGACTAGCTTAGTCCTGCACGGAAGCGACCGTTTAGGAGCAGGACAGCAGTGCACAATGCATATTAATAAGGGACACTGCCCAAGCTCCTAGGCTTACACGGAGCATGTAAGAGTGCAGGGGGCATGTCTGAGAGCAGAGCTCTCAGAATAAACATGCCCCTGCAATGTAGAACAGTAGAAAGGGGTATGCAATGAGCGAGACCGCTCACAGGTGTCCGCATATCCCCACCAACAGTCCCCCTTGTCTATAACAGCAACAGAATGTAGTAATAAAATGAAGAAACCCTAATTTTTTTTAAAAAAATCTGATTGAAGCTAACTGTAGGTGCACGGGTGTGTCCATCGCTTAGCTACGATTAAAGCAGATTAAAAGGCTGAAGAGGCTAACAAGGAAGATATATGCAAGTGAAGCAGCACAGCAATAGTGTAGTGGGTAGAACATTCGCCTAATGAGCAGGCATTCCTGGTTCGAGTCCAACTGCAATACATTCTATTTTACATGGCAAAGCATGTTATGACCAATATTTTTGTTGCATAACCCACTAAATAACATATATTTATGAAATGGAGTACAACAGTAAATGCACATGTGAGGTGTCAGTATCATAATGAATAAGGTACTAGTAAGCAGGTCTAAGCACAAATAAACAGTAGTAAGCATAATTAAGTACTAATTAGCGGGTGTAAGCCTGCTTGCGCGGCAGTAAGCAATGCCTACACTGGCTAAGCAATTTTGAACTAATTCTCTGTAAGCAGATGTAACAGCAGGTTAGCAGTGCTTACCATCATGCAAACCCGCTTACAACTGCTCAAAAGTGCCTTAATCACTCTGTATCCAACGGCCCTTGTTCTGCCCATCAACAAAATAAACAGCTATGCAGGTCTCAAACCCATGACCATATACACCATAGTCCCAGTAGTCATCCACCAGGCCATCACAGAAGTACAGAAGACTGAGGAAGTAGTAAACGTGTCCTCACCATAGTATAACCAAACTGAATCTGTGAAAGGCATCAGTATACAGTCATATGTGCCATAAACCACTACATAACATAAATATGTGAACTGGAGTACAGCAGTAAGCCCAGAAGTGAGGTGTAATTGTAATAGAGTGTTGAAGTCCCCAATAAAACACAATGACCCCACAGAGTGTATGTACACATCAATCAGGGATACCAGGCATACATATAAGGTGTAATGAATAATAACACAATGCCAAAAAGGCCTTATAATGAAGTTCTAATGAAAGCAATGCTAAGTGGTGCACAGGCCAGCGTAGGAGGTGTGAGCAATGTGTAGACCAGCTAACTCTTTGTGCCCAGTGGTATACCCCTTTAAACAATGCCAACCTTAAGTAAGCAGGTTTGCCTATAGCTTAGCCTTTTCAAAACCGGCCAATCACAGAAACGTGCGGGAAATCGGCCCTATTTAAACCCAAGAAGCTGAAATACATCTCATAACTGGTTGTAGCTTCCCCTTGCAGGCACTATGGCAGTAAGGGGAGAAGGAGTGCGCTTCCGGGCACAGCGCTAGTGCATCCAGGAGTCCAAGGTCATGGCAGGACTCCTAGTTAAAGACCATGCACAGAGACTGCTGCAGGGCCAGTACCAGGGCTCCCAATATAAGGTGGAGGCCTGGAACCGACTCACCCACGACCTCACCAGTGCCACTGGCATACCCAAAACTGGTGAGCAGGTCAAGCACTACTATGCTGACCTGAAGCCGTGGAAGGGGGATCTCTTGGAGGAGTGGCTCAAAGAGGCTAGAGCATCAGGGGATGTTCCAGACGTGTGTAAGTATCAACCCAGTATGTGTGTAATAAGTGCCATCTCAAGTATATCATGGAGAGGTATGGCTAAATATTCCTCTTATGTCCCCCACAGCTGCAACGGAGTGGGCCATGAACCAGGAGGCCCACATCTGCCGCCTGGCGAGGTTGTGATGCGAAGCAGGTCAGTAATACTCATGCTTTTACTGTCATAGGAAATAAAAATAAAAGTAGTAGTAAATTAATTGCTAGTATAAAACCTTTATTGTTCAAGGCAAGTATTGCATACACTAGATAATATGGCAGGAAGAGTCTCATATTGTTTGTATGGCAATAAAAGTGTAATATCCTGACAAAACAAGTCTAACTGCTGGACTGCATGCATATATTCTGGTATCATATGGTAATGTAGATTTGCAATTATGTAATAGTACTGTAGTATTAAGCACTGTTACCCACACCATGCACCATAAATTGAATGTGTAGGAATGCCTGTATATGACAGGTGTAATCCCCAGAGGCCATTTAGTACAACTTTGAGACACATAGACAGTAAACAGGGAATCTGCAAACAGCAAAAAACAAATAGCACATGCAACTGAGATGTGAACTGTTGTTTTTTTTAGCACACACAGCCACAGTTCAAATCCTGCCAGTGGTAGTAGTCTGCATACAGAATCATACCCCACAACTGTACAGATATGTCCAGAATGTCTATTAAAGTGGCCCATATCTATTGCCTATCAACCTGTCCCCCTGGGAAATCAGTGGGATGATCCCAGACATATAGGCAGCAAACAGGAAATACAACTGATTGACACACATCTATGACAACAAACCTGGCACACTAGCAACTCCCCAATAACTTATGTGACTAAGAAGCCACATATGTCCCATTTACACCCAACTTGTTAAGCTGTGGCCAGAGTGTGTACAGTGACAGAGTGAGATGTATGTGCATAATAGTAATGTGGAACATGGTACTGTCTGTGGGAACATTTAGATAGTGCTAATAAACATTCATCCCACAGGTCTGTCAGATACCAACACTGTGCCCAAAAAATACAAGAATGATATGCAGTTGCTCTGAATAATGAGGTATTACACATCACTGTCACCCACACTGTCCTACAACATGTAACTGTCTAGGACATCTGTATAAGAGTGTTGTTATACAAGATCAGAATGCATAAGCACAGGGGATTAATAAGACAGAAAGCAGATTGGAGATATACAGCAGTAACAATATAGCAGACACAACTGTGATGGACACTGTTTAAGTTGTAGCAGACACAGCCATGATCTGAATCCTCGGAGTGGAATTAGACTGCATACAGATTCATATCCCACAACTGTACACATGAGGCTGGAATGTCTAGTATATGTGCCCATATCTGCTGCCTGTCCCCCTGTCCCCCTGGTAAGTCTGTGGGATGATCCCAGATGTGTAGCCAGCAAACAGGGAATACAAGTGATTGTCAACCATTATGAAAACACACCTGTCACCGTAGCAACCCCCGAAACTGTTAGGAGAGTAATATTTCAAGTATGTCCTATCTACACTCCCATGTCGCCAAGCTGTGACCAGAATGTGTACAGTAACAGAGTGAGATGTATGTGCATAATACTAATATGTAATCTGGAACCTTGTGTGGCAACAGTCAGGTAGTGCTAACAAATATTGCTCCCACACATACGTTGGATACGAACACTGTGCTGAGAAATACAGACTGATATAACCTGTACTGGTACCATCTGCCCTGGTATTGTAGGGGATTCTGAGTGTTGCAGTTTCTCTGAATAATAAAGTATCACTGGTCACCGTCACCCACACTGTGCTACATAATATAACTGTGTAGGAAAGCATGTATATGTGTGTGTCAGGTCAGTAAAGGTGAAAGAGAGCAATATTCTAGATATGTCCAGGCACACCAGCATGTGGTCAACACATGGCCAGAGTCTGTGCAGAAAGAGTTGGATAGCATAGTGCAAAACATCAACCTGGAATCCGGGCATATGTGTACAAACAGTTAGTCAGTGTTAACAAACATACCCTCCACAGGTATACCAGGTAAGAGGTGGATACTGCAGGTAAAACCTGTTCATATGAAATGATTTCGACAGCCATACCAGTGTCCAATATAAGTCTATAGGGTAGTGTAGTAAGACTTGTAAGGTACAGGTAACAGCACTGCCTAGGAAAGTAATGTGGACTACAGGAATATACTACTTGTAAATTGACATCTTTCTCTCCCCCCAACCTTATCTCCAACAATAATCAACATACCCACCCCAATTGGTATGTACTGACTCTGATAATGTCCAATTGTTTGATAAATATTTTATTGCTTCCCATGCATGTGCCATATTGAATTATTCCAACATTGTTGGCATGGTGCCGTCAATGTACCTGCATGCTGTTTTTATTACCACTGTGGTCCCATATATGCATGTGTTTTGTTTGTTATGCAACTGTTCCATATCTGGTGTCTGGGCTAATAAGAATATCTATGCATGCTATTATACCTAACCTGGAATGTGTTGACTATTACTAACCCATATATGATGTTGAAATCTAAACACTATAGCACGATTGGGAAGGTCGGTCCCAGCGGACCCACCTGTCCCACTTCAGCTGGCAGAGGCACCAGCATGCCTCAGGCCCCACCCTGAACCTCCCTGTCTGTTGGTCCTGCACCATCTTCAGGTGGAACCACCTCAGGGAATGGGGATCGCCCCCTCTGGAGTGGGTGCAGATAGGCACCTGTCACCAGGTCAGGGTCATGGTGTGTAGAGCGATCGACGAGCAGTTTGGTGATCTTCTACTCCAGCTCGAGGGCCACATGTCACAATTATAGAGTCAGCCTGGCTCTGTGGCTTAGCCCCCAGCACAGCCACCTTCGTGGGCTGTGAAGGTGCATTGGTGACTGCACATGGGTGGGGACCTCAGTCCCACTGTTATCACTAGGAGGCTTGTGGGCTTCCGATATCTCAACATCCCTCCACATCAAGGTGTTTACCCCCCACATGTGTCATATACTGCCCCTGTATGCGTCTTGTGTGTCTTGTCTGTTAACCTACCCAACTTACCTCCCCAAATATACCTACTATCCCTCCCCAACATCCTACTCTCACCTGAAAAAAAAAAAGGGCAATCTGCTCCCACAAAAAAATCATGCCTCATACATAGCTGTCCATTTTGCACGCGTCCACTGGACACGTAATCCAGTCTAATTGGCATCACAACTTATCATTGTTGTCCTCAACCCTCGCCCAGGGGTTTGAGTGTCCAGATCAACCTCCAAATTCAGTGTATATGCACAGCTGTTGCTGTAGAAGAAAGGGGCAGTTATGGACCTTCCCTACACTCTTCCTGCACATCCCTAGCTATTTTCCCTACTGTCTTTCCCTCTTTGTGCCCCTTTTTCACTAATTTCCTATCAACTCTTTTTTCTTTTCTTTCAAAAGAAATTGGTGTATGGGTAAGTGGAAGTAAGCACTTTTAAGCAACAGTAAGCTGGTCTAAGCCTGTTTGCATGGGGGTAAGCAATGCCTACACTGATTAAGCAATTTAGAAGCTAACTGAGTATAAGAAACTGTAACCGGACGTTAGCAGTGCTTACATCTGCGCAAACATGCGCAAACCCACTTACAACTGCTTTAAAGTTCCTTAATCATTCTGTATCCAACAACCTGTGTTCTGCCCAGCAACAAAATAAACAGCCTCTGCAAAGCTCGAACCCAGGACCCTACACACCATAGACAAAGTGATTTCCCACTAAGCCATGCCAAACATACATAAGTCTGATGTCATGCAACAGTACAGAGAATTTATATCAGCATTTAGATGTATCTGTGTGTGCAAATATATTAATATCTAAACAGATACAACATATCTATATATGTAGATATATATATATATACATATATATATATATATATATATATATATATATATATATATATATATATATATATATATATATATATAAATATATATAAACATATATACATGCAAATGCCTACATTGACACATATATATATATGTCTACACCTATATGTCTACATATACACAGCAAGTTGCATATATGTAAGCAGATATATATCTATGTAGGTATATAAGGACATAGTTTTATATATATATATATATATATATATATATATATATATATATATATATATATATATATATATATATATATATATATATATATATATATATATATATATGTGTACATATGGCCATACATCTGTAGATAGCAATGACAGATTAACAAAAACACATATGTCCACATGCACCGTTAATGGGGTTGAGAGGCCCCAAACAATATACGTCTTGTACGAATAGGCATACCCCCTCCCCACAACCAAATATGTCCACCCTGCAATACACTACCAAGTGTTGCAGATCCCATAACCAGGACCTGACATGACATGGGAACAAGATGTTAACAGTACTACATCCCACCTGTATGATGTCAGACTGGTATTGGTAACATATCATGCAGTACAGTCTGGCTCCCATAGGAAATGTAAAATGTGGAAGCTATCAACATCCCCAGAATACATACACACAGACGCATGTATGCAGATGCATATATACATATATATATATATATATATATATATATATATATATATATATATATATATATATATATATACATATATATATATATATATATATATATATATATATATATATATACATGTGACTACACATACACACAGAGAGATATATATAGTAAGATATGTATGTAGAAAGTGCACACAATATGGAACAGCCACTATGCCTACAGTTACCACCTTAACAACTGGACACTGTATGGGTCACCCATACAAATGACAATCGTTGCCTGCAACATACACCCACAGAGAGGTCATAGGAAGAAACACCACACACGGGTTTGCAGAAATGGAAAACCTTTATTTGTGTACTATTACGGTTCTATATGACATGTCATATAGCTGTTCAGACACTGACAACCATATAAACAGAGTAATGCAACTGTGAAACAGTTATACTAATACAGTAGTCTGGAAAGTTTCACAACTGTTGCTGTCCAGGCCAAGCCCTTCAAATTGTACAATAGTAAAGACAGACTGGACCACAGGATACCAAACAATCAACAGTAAGTAATGCAGGTGTATAGTTCAGCTGCCTCTATCAACACTCTGTACAAAATCACTTGGTGGTAAAGAGTTCAGTTGACCAAATGGGATGTAACAAGGCATACCTGACACCATCCCAAGCACACTGACAAACAGAACAGTCTGTATGGCAGGAGGCAGTAGGCCTGCATTAACCCAATTTATGTAAATAATGTAAATATAGGTGAAGTATACAGTACTGTACATCCAGATACCTTAAGGCAGCTCACCCCAGATTCCCCCACATTTTGTAACAGCCTATGTCATTTATGGTGTATCCCCCCTAGACTCAATAATATAGGGCCATATACCACTGTTACATACACTGGCCTCTGAAGTGCATAAGGGCACACATGTATTGTGTAGGTGAAGCCCACACATATATGGCCCCAGCCCCACCGTATGTGTGGGGGATACAACAGCAGCGGACTGATGGCAGCAATGGCAGTGTGATATACTCACAGCCCACTACAGAACAACCCCCTGACAGCATGTCATATGTGCAAAACTTGGTATGTAGTAGGAGGACAGATGCTGGAACACAGGCCCATACGTGGAAAACTGTTGCCATACAATAAGCAAGTCACTGGTGTTACAGGATAGTCTGCAACATACCCTTAGTTAGGGAATTGAGGTTAGAAACATAAATGGATGTAACCATGTACTGACAGCACTCAACACACACACACACTGCCAGTGAAATATCTGACACAGGACCTGTGTGGTGGACAGACAGAACATGATAGGCACACCTCTGGCCACCAAGAGGATAGGTCCATAGTTGAGAGGTATGCATACAGACTGCATTCCAAGGTAAGCTAGTATGTACCCGCACACCCTGTAACATTGGTACTATACAAAGCATAACACAACTCTACTCACAATCAGTCTGTAGTTCCTGAACTTCCTACAAATATGTAGCTGGCCTGAGTGTGCCGGTTCTCCTGTAAGAGGTATTGCTACCAGCTGTCTGTAACACTGATGCCCACACACAGGAAGGATGTCCATCACACAGGAAAGGTAAAGGGACCATGCCCGCATGATGTAGGGATTTATAGTAGGTGGTTGCCATGACAGTGGTAATTGGAAGTACTACACAGCAAGCTGCATACAGTTAGCAAGTGTAGGACACTGATTGGTGCAGAGGCAATCACCTGATCAAGTGCATCATCTGCTAAAGCCAGGCTGCAATCTATTCAAAGCAGCTCAATCCATTCACTGGAGAGGGAGGGAGATAGAGAGAAAAAGAAAGAAAGAAAGAAAGAAAGAAAGAAAGAAAGAAAGAAAGAAAGAAAGAAAGAAAGCAGAAAAAAATAAAATAAAGCTTATCACACTAACAGCTGAAGACCCAGGCATTTAGCCAGCTGCCAGTCATAAAGACATCATTCCCACAACAGGTATGTGAAGTATATATACATGTATTAGAATGTAGTACCTGGTCCATCATAATGGGATAGATGATGTGGAATGAGTTATATGTGCCATCAGGTGTTGTTGTGATGATGTTCAACTGAACAACTGCTATGGACAATAGTGTCTGTCCCTGTGGGTAGTAAGCCATAGCTGTTAACTATGCAGGTTAGCACTGACAGACAAGATGTAATCCATCATAGTGTGTGTTGTGTAATGGGAAGTATGTATATTACATGGCCAATAGCTGGTGGGGGAAGTAATGCCATTATGATGGACATGTGGGAGCCATGGCCAACCACTGGCAGGATACTCAGGTGAATCTGTAATGTAGCATGCCAGAATGCCATAGGTGTGTAATAGGGTTACCTGCAATCACATCCCACATATACCCCACTAATGTCAGGCCATGTCCATATGTGGCACCTGTCTGTGTTGTAGCAAGGCAGAACAGTGCAGCTATGAAAGAAGATGTTGTGAGATTGTGGAGCTGATGTCTGAATGTGTATGACATCACACACACATATATATATATATATATATATATATATATATATATATATATATAGAGAGAGATATATATATATATATATACCAATATGCGCATGTCTACATATGTACACACACACAAACAAACATATATGTATGTAAAGACATGTCCCCTATATCACTACCACAGTGATGTGTGCTATATGTGAGGCAGCAGCACACATAGCAACACACACATATATCTACAGCTGGCAGTGTATGAACCATGGATGAGTATGTCACATGTTTGCCCTTTCTTGGCACCACATTGCCCCCATCTGTGAAGTATGCAATGGGAATATGGGGCAGTATGGCAGGTACACATGTGGAGGTGGTCAGGATTGGTAGATATAGAGGACAGTCTACAGGGGTAGTAAGTGAAACATGTGTTGGGTAAACACCGTGGATGTTGTCTGTGGTCTGTGATGTAGACACCCCATGGTCCCCAGTATGGGCACAGTGGGAACAAGCCTCCCATCAACTGCCACTCACAACAGCAGTCCACGTCCTGAAGGTACCTGTTATGGATGCTGAGCAGGAGGAGCATGCTGGCCGTGTGAATGTGTACTGGGTGCCTTAAACTGATGTAGCACATCCCTCATGTGTCTGTGGAGCCTGGTATGGAACAGACCCTAGACCTGGGCTCAGGGGACAGGAACATGTTGGTGTGTGTTCTGAGGCGGGCCAACATCCCCTGGGTGGCTCCACCTGATGGTATTGCTGTAACAGTACACGAGGAGGCCCCAGGTTGGCACACTCATGTGATGTGGCCAGGTATCATGGACAGATGGGTGTGGAGAGGTGGATCAGCTGGCCAATAGAACATATAAATGTTATTGTGTCACTCTTCTAGAACATTTGTTGGTAGCAACAGACTACACAATCCTGGTACATGTCCAACAGCATGCATAGATATCCCCAATAACACAGACTGTCAGATGTGCAGCAATCTCAGAGCAGCCATATACCACTGGCATATATATTACCATAGTGGCCCTGACAATGGCATGCAGGTGAATAGTCTGTAACAGGCTAGCAATGATAATGTCCACACAGGGGACATGGCTACAATCACATAGCAGAAGGTGTGGTACAATACAAAATCTGTCCAAACTGTAGTTAAGCTGCAGCCATACCTAATGAGTTACGTGTACAGTCTGTTGAAGCTGATATGGTGTGGGGGGGGTGGTGACAGAGATGTGTATTACGAACTGTGGTAACCTTGCCATATGAGTTGCTCAGGCCTGTTTCCAACTTTATGTCTTTCAGGCAAGATGTCACACAGTAGGTTACCTGTGTATTCAGCAGATGAAAATGAGGTAATCATCAACCACCTGTTACAGCACTACCAGGTGCTCTTTGGCAGGACAGCCCATGAGCAGCAGGAGCAGACCACCCTGTGGAATGATCTAGTCCACAGGGTCAATGATGTCAGCCTGCATAACCACAGTTATGAGCAGGTCCGGCATCATTGTAGTGCTGCGTGCTGCTGCAGTCTGGGGGGGAATCACCTCACCATGGGGGGCTATGCCATCCATCCCCCCTAACATGTGTGGAGGAGCTCCTGGCCAGCCTCGTGGCACCTGCCCATCCGGAACACCAGCAACCACTGGACCCCTTTATGGAGGTGGGTGTCACCCACACACCAGCCGAGGAGTGTGCAGGTAAGGACACAGGGCACATCAATAGACCACTGTTATGTAAATATCTGGAGTGGTACAGATAGATCATGCATATCTGACATGTCATAGATATATTGTGTTGCTGCATTGTAGTGATAAACAGATGTCCAGATGTGGTAGTATTGCAGGAATTTACTGTTGATGTATGGTAGTACTGCACCCAGCTGGTAGCAGTGCCACAGGTGTGGCCACTGACATTGCATCTCTCAACCTCTTTTGTAGGTCCCTCTAGGATAACAACAAGGCTGCAGCCTGTAGCTGGTGAGTATGTCTTACGTAGATGCAGGCCAACACACCGGGCATGTAATGGTGATGGTATATTCCATGCACACATCTAACACACCTACCTTGAATGCATGCTGTACATGTGCATGTATTGTTGCTGTGAAATGCATGGTCTCACAGGGGTGACCATGATGGGGTATTGAAAGGGTATGTCACACACCTGCATGATAACTAATACCCTGTCATTGTGGAATGTGTCCACAGGGAGCAACATAATGGTGGGAGACATGGCCTACAGTAGGGACATGTTCTGAACAACACCCATATACAGTGCAACACCAGTGTATATACCTGTAGGACAATGCCAACTGCTGCAGAGCTACACTATGGCATATTGCATTGCAGTAATCCACAATATCAGCTGGGTTTAGGCTGCAACATGTGGTGTTCAGTGTATGGGACACTGCAAAGTGACACATATGTGTAGGGCTTACCTGTCATGCATCTGCATAAAAGCTGAGGGGGTCTCAGCATGACACACCAGTGCACTGCAGCAGGGTTCCTAAGGATGGTAGGAATGGCTCTATCTGCATATAGTCAGGTTCAGGACCTGTGGCAGCCATAACCCTACCCACACTGCAATAATGACAGCATTGTGGAACACCATGGGATGTGCACATGAGTAGACCTTGCATCCATGCAGAATAGGGGGACATGTGTAGGGTAGACTGAACATACACTGGCAATTGCAGAAGGCTCACGCTGGTATACCCCTGCCATGAGCAGTGACTGCTTTAGTACACACAACAAAAGGTGTGATAAACCATCATAATAAGGGTGTGCACACATATGCCCACATGGTGTGTATGCATTGCGGTAAGCAGCTGCACACCTAACACAATCTGTAGACACTGCATGTGAAAGTACAGGACATATGTCACATACCGGGCTTGTGTACTGCTAAGATATGTGGTGCTGTGGTCCCATGGCAGATAAAGGATATATGTGTAAAATTAATAAAGGTGTGTACACCCCCCATACCCACGGTATGCTCTGATGGTTGTCAGTGTAAGCATTTCTGCAGTGGTCATACATGGTCTGTTGATGGTGACAGCTGTAAATCAGGCATCAGGCATTCACCAATGACAACAGTCCACATATCATCCCAGATATGTGTTGCTGAAAAACATATGGGCTGTGAGACGTAAAGCTGACATAACTGACACAGTACTTCACATTCCATAATGGGTTGTACACCTGTGAGTTGTGGTGCACAGTACATGACAAGGTGCAGAACAGGTGCACAGCAATACTGAGTACATGGGTGTAGTGGTATAGAGGGGAAGGGGCATCACCTAGTCACAGCACATGCATCACACACATGTATACTTTTGCTACCATGGATTAACTATAGCTGAACTGCATGCTTTTCTGTACCATATGCTCTGCATGTTGGCAGATGGGTAATAGGAGGACTGTGTGTATGATCATTGTGCAACCTCACCTGTATATGTGTGTGTGTGTGTGTGTGTGTGTGTGTGTGTGTGTGTGTGTGTGTGTGTGTGTGTGTGTGCGCATCCTGGTGGTTAGTTAGTTTGCCTGCAGGGTTACTCTGGTGAAGTGTTGGGAGGCAGATGCATGTGTGATGCGTGTGTGCATGTGTGTGTTTGTGTGTGTGGCCATGTATGCACATGTGTGATTGTGGGGTGTTCATTTGGCTGTACCCCCCTTTGGGACCATGCAGTACATGGACATCGACTGCCACATTACACACCAGGAATACCTGTCATGTGTGTAATCACAGGACAGCAGTTAGTATAATATGGTCTGTAGCATGGAACAGGCACCCAGAGGGAAGGTAGATTCCAGGTACACACTTAATATCGCAGTCAGCAGAGAGGTCACCTACAACCCACATATGCAGCTCTACAGATGCATTGGGGAAGTAATAGCCAACACCAGGGAGTGTATCCAAATATTACATGTGTCACATGATGGGCTGACGGAGGAGCATATCTGCCATGTACTGAGCATTACATACACATGACACCCCAGTGGGAGCTATTATGGATAAACCATAGCAGCCCACACATATAGAGGCCATGCACATTATTCCGGGCATACAGAGGGTGCATATCGAATGACAGCAGTGAGATCATGTAAATCCACTACGCACAGGTCAGGCAGGTAAAGAAGCAACAGGCCTTGTGTTATGGCCACTTGTGTGGACATTTAGAGGACTGTGATGTTAATGAGTGGTATCAATGTGTGTATGTTAACAAGTGTGATGCAGGATGGGGTAACACATGGACATATATGTGGAACTGTCTGTAAAGCCATGGACAGGTAAGTATTGCAGAGGTGTGTGTGTGTGTGTGTGTGTGTGTGTGTGTGTGTGTGTGTGTGTGTGTGTGTGTGTGTGTGTGTGTGTGCGTGTGTGTGTACTGTTAGGCAATGCTGTACAGGTTTTAAAGTGCATTTATTGTTTTCCCCCACAGGTCGCGAGGTGGGTCAGGGTCCCTCCTGCATGCAGTCTGATGCAGGTGTCCATACAGACACTGATGATGATGATGATGATAATAATGTTGAGGCACAGGTGGGGTTGTTAGGGGCCGACACTGCTCCAACATTTGACATCCCCCTTTTAGCCACCCCACCCCTGCACACAGTTTCAGTGCCTATATTCACCCCATCACCAGTGGCCATAGCAGAGGGACAGCTGGCATTCAGTACCAGTGCACAGGAAAGTGTGGTAAACATGCCTACTGTATCCGGTCACAGCAAGCATAGCCAGATGTCTGGCAGGCTGCAACATAGGCAGATGTCCCAGGGTGCTCATGGTTGGGATGCTGGACATCATGCCCCTGGCAGGGGCGACATAGCTGCTACCAGCAGAAGCATGTTTCAGGCTGTAATGGTGGTGCAGGCACATATTAAGCATTACACCAGACTGGGCTTTAGGCTGCAGAGGGCTGCTCTTGCATCTGTATGCAACAACCTCTGTGAACTGTCAGGTGCCATTTGTGCTTCTACCAAGCAAGCGGATAGATGGCATGATGAAATGATGGCCCTCATCGGCCGTGGTGTGTCTGTGCTTCAATGTGTGGTGGAGATGCGGTGATGCCCACGTGGACGTGAGCCAGCAACACCAACAGCTGGCAGTCAACGTGGATGTGCTAGGACACCAAGTGGCTCCCGTAGTGGCAGTAACAGCCCCGGCAGTGTGGGGGTGGGCTATCTACACCACACCACAGCAGGCCACGTGCACGTGGTCCTGGCCAATCCAAGGAGGGACCTGGTACCAGTGGACAAATGTCATCAGCAGGTGAGAGTAGCACATCGAGGCCTATACCTGGACGTGCCCGCAGAACCCCTGGCAGGCACAGTCCATGTGTCCGTGGCCAGAGGCAGTGAACTGCACACCCTGCCAGGTATGGTCTGCAGCTGTCCATAAACACCTGTGTAGGCCAACCACATGGCATAACTGTGTGAGTGCATACCCACACACTATGCAAACACACCTAGGGCAACCCCATACCTACACAAACCACATCACCTCATCCAGATCCCCAGAGTACACCCCTCACCCACACACATGGTGTCAAATGTATGAGCCACCCTCAGCCTCTGGCAAACCAACACCACACCCTGTGCATATGATGATACCTGTGCCCCATCCCTGTCATCCATACCAGCAATGCAGGGACAGGCTGATATGGGTCTTATTCACATGATGACTGTGCAACAGTGTATCACAGTCCTGCAGTGTAACATGCTGCAGGGATTAGAGTGTGAGGCATATTTGGCAGGTAGTGTAGTCATCCTGCAATGCTGCCTTATAGCTGTTAGTAACACTGGTTGGTGGTGGTCTCTAAAATGTTATCCATGTGTGTTGTAGGTGTATATGTGTCAGCACAAGGATGGTCTGCAGTCATATTGCACAAAGGGGTATGTCACTGTATTGACACCATGGCAATGATATATCTGGGGTACAGTCAAACACATTTCACAGGTTACTATACCGGTTATTGCCTGTGCCACATGGACAGGTGGCCCGCTGAGACATGTATACCCTGCAACCTGATATAGACCCATCCACATACACACACACGATTACTTGCCAGCACTGGGACTAGATCCCTACCTAGCAATGTTTTGATACTGAAGTGTGTGGCTTACATTGCACACACCGCACAGTGTTTAGGGTGAGGTGTGTCCCAGGTTACATGGTACATGCAGAACATCCCTAGGCATGTACAGTATGCTAATGGGGGATGTAATGGGTGTATTTGGATGATACGTAGTTTGGCATACCATCATATACACATTTACAGACACATAACAGCCAGGCACAAATCTGAAATACCAGGGCCTATCGCTGCTAACTACCTTGACCGTGTCTCCAATGTGTTACAGGTAGGCTGCACACATCACATGCATAACTGGCTTGGATTGTGGTAACAGTTACCTGTATGATTGATGGTGACAGTGGTAACCATAATGTGGTACATGGAACATATATCTGGTGTACCTTGGTGTAATAACAGTGCACACAGCACTCACATCCCCCACTGTATATTGTACTCCCTGAAACCCATGATGACACTCTGCCATACCCACCAGCACACGTTGGCCACGACTGCGATACAACCCATAGTATACCCCAACATTGTTACTATAGGGATATGCATCTCATGCACATGCCACATGAGTAGTAGGGCATCAATTAAGTCATCAACTTGGCAGGTAGCTATGCAGTAGCATGAGTGCGTTGACAGACCAGTAAGGGGTATATACTGTGACACAGCTCACACACCAGGGATACAACAGGGAGTCGTCGGTGTCCAGCCATGCTCACAGCTGTGCCTGTTGTCAGTACTACATTAAGCACTCTGCTCTTGCCTCGGTTAGCACTGTCAACAGTAGTACTGCCATGATACACTACATGCCAGTGTGACAGCACGTACCCTGGGCTACTACACTTGTATGTCACACATTCACATGGATAGCAGTGCTGTACAGGCCTCATACATGTCTGTGTCCCACACATGATACTCACACCCCTTGCTACTGTAATGACAGCACATAGTTGCATGTATTGTACACGGCATTACATACACTTATTACAGGTTATCAGACTGGGTTGTGTGTCCTGGTTACCAGAGCTAAGCTATGCTTAGCAAGTATCAACATTGCTGCAATATAACAGCTAAGCTGATTTGCACACTGATAAGCACTGTCTACACTCTGCAGGTGCCCGTATGTTTACCCATAGCTTAGCATCACTTAGCTTCATGCAAACCCATGCTAACACGCTTAAAGCTGCTCATAACTGCCTTAACCACTCTGTATCTGACAGTCCTTGTTCTTTCTGGCAAAAAAATGAACTGCCCTTGCAGGTCATGAACCCAGGACCCTTTACACTGAAGTCACAGCACCTAACCACAACGCCATGACCACTGTGAAGACAGCTGTTGTTTTACCAATATAGCTGTCAATACACATATGGAGTAGCATTGAACAATTGCCTTTACTTCCTAAATTGTGTAGTCCTTGTTATTAATATGACTGTTGCATCACATATGTTGTTTTATCATAATGTACACATAGCAGATACATACGGTGAGATACATGTGGGATGGTATACACAACCGTGATGTTTACTCATGACAGGAATATGGTTGTATACATATCATAGGTGTATATATGTCTACATGTACATACACATGTATACTCATACATATGTCTGTATACACATCTGTATAGTGCTACATATATATGGCCATGTGTACATCTCTTCGTATGTACATATGTATACATATATACACATATATGTATATATACATATGTGTATATATAGGTATACGTATATGTACATATAGATATATGTGTATATAGCTATATATGTGTGTACATCCTATGTGTACAAATATGTCTAGTTATGTTGGTATATATATATATATATATATATATATATATATATATATATATATGTATATATATATATATATATATATATATATAAATATATATATATATATATATATATATATATATATATATATATATATATATATATATATATATATTTATATATATATATAGATAGATAGATATATATAGATAGATATCTATAACTATATGTGCATACATTTCTATTCTGATATACTACTGTCAATATATCTGTAGATATCCATACGTATATGTATATATGTATCACTATCTGTATATGAGTAGACATATATTGCTCTGTATATGTATATATCTTGGTGTGTCTATGTATATCTATGTACATATACATACCTATCTATATATGTCAGTATGTATATGTGTAATCATATATATATATATATATATATATATATATATATATATATATATATATATATATATATATATCTGGATAATTATATATACATATATTTTTTCACCATATGTCCTGGACATGGAGTGTAGCCCTACCCCATGGATATAACACATAATGACTGGTATACATATGCCACCATAGGTTATGCATTCACACACCCCTGTATGGCCTGACACATAATACCCGCTGGCACAGGGGTGCCATGGCCACATACTGCCCACTAGATATTGACATACATCTGTATAGCATCCCACTGCTCTGTCTGACATACATGACTGTTAAGGGAGGCCTGGCAGCAGTACATCTGGCAAGTATCTGCACATGACATCTCACTGGGTAAGTACACTAAGCTGCTAGGCATGTAACAATGCACTGTGCAGGCTACAGGCAGAGTGGCACAACACTGGCCTACATCTATGGGGGAATGCATATGTACCTGCATATATAGCAGGCTCTACAGGCATGTCACAGCACAGGGTAAGATACACCTGTGTGAAAGTGCATAACCACAACCAATGTTAACACAGCCGCAGCCATGTATGGTAAGCTTGCATAATATTACAGTATGTGGACTATCTGTTCAACACCATCCTCATATGTGCCACTCACAGACTAACCCTACATATACTAGGCTGTTACACAGTTTGGTGTGATGGCTGTCTGTGGTATGGTACATGTGTGTGTATGGCCCTAGAAAAATGTAAGCCAATACAGTATCATACAGTTGATCAGCATGTAACATCAGATAGGATGGGTCCTAGAACAATGACATCTACCACAGTCTGTACACAGGCTAAAGTACATATTAACAATACACACACTGTCGACATTCACCATAAGTACACAGACCTCAGTACTGTACAAACAACCTCAGAATGTCCAGGTTATGTCATCAAATATAACCCCTACTGTACATAACGTGTAGCAGTCTGATATCTCACTGGCTTGTTATCAGATATGATGACACTAATGATGGTGTACAGCACATATGCACCTCTAAATGCATGACATATGTACAAAGGTTGACAGAGTTGTGGCTGGAAGCACATACACAGGGCCAATATTGACATGTTGCTGTGATAACCTCATACATTTACTGTTGTAACAGGGTTTGTTACAACATATGTCCTATGAGGGATGTGAAGTCAGTAACTGTCATGGCTTTCACCATCTACAGACTGCAATCCTCACACTACCTTCTGCAGTTCACAGATAGATGTTCTATGGGTAACACATGAAACTAAAGCCACAACACACTGCCCCGTCTGCAGATGACCCTACAGATGGGGATTCCTCATAAACATAGAACTGACATGGCAGGTATTAAAACATGTAGAACAGCCATATCCACACACACACACACACACACACACACACACACACACACACACACACACACACACACACACACACACACACACACACTGTTAAACCAACATTACTTCAAATTCAGTATAGCAGCACTTACAGTTTGTAGTCAGGTCAGGCACATCCCCTCCTGTGTGTTGCCCTGTTTCCACAGTGTATGTTGTTAGAGGTAAATCCCCAATCCATCCTGCTCACAGTGAATGAAAAGGGTCAACACCAACATGATGTTCCTAGATATTGTAGTGTGTTTCCATTCAATTGGCTATGGGAATGTTACCACAGCTGTTCCACATGCAATCAGCTAGGGGAGGGCTGCAATTCATGCAGAGGCCATCAGCTGATCATTAGCATCGCTTAAAATACACATGCTGCTGCCTAAGCAAAGCAGGTGTAGGTCTCCACATCCACCAGAGAGGGAGTGAGAGAGGTAGACAGAGGCAAAGACAAGTCAAGGAGGGGTGGGAAAGTAAAACTTAAAAATGTTTGTGTCACACACCTTCAAGCACAGGGTATCAAACACCTGACAACTATGTAGTGCTATTACATTTCTATGCAGTTATTGGATGCACCACATAGGTTACATGTTGTGAAGCCCTCAGAACATATATGTGATGGTGAGTGACATCTGCAACAGGGATATGGTAGCTATACTGTAGGTGTAGTACATGTGCCTGTCAGCATGAACAGGTGCCAGGGTCAACACAGCCACATTCTCACAGGGATGCACACACACTAACATACTTGGCAGAGCCAGGAATACAACCCATCACTAGTGAGATTGCCATAACACATTGCTGTGCAGTTATCACATGCACCACAGGGGCATACAGAGGTGATATGGGCAAAGGATATGGGGAGGTGTCTGACATCAGACAGCATGCTTCAGTATGCCAATGGGCATTGTAGTGAGTGTGGATGTGATCATACACATCATACAACACACACACACAAACACACAGGGTGCCAGTACTGACATGCATGGGTGCATTTCTGCATGGGTGTGTGGTGGTCGACTTTGTCAGATGGCTAAACAAAGTTAGGTGATGGGTATACCTTGGCATCAGGCCACATGACAATGGTTAGCATTGTGGCTCAGGGCTGTAGTTTCTGCATTTGCCCACACAGGTGGGTATTGTATCTTCCATCCAGTCACCTAGGTGACCATTGTGTGTGGTCAATGCTGTGCATCGCTTGCCATGTATGTGTTCCTTAGTCCATGACATGGACAATGTCTGGGATGTGCACACCTCCCACATGCATGTACAGTGACATGTGGAACTGTACCTGGGGTGTCTGGCCCATGTTGTATACACAGATTATCATCAGATGTGCCAGTCTTGGCCACCTGTGGTGGAAAATGGTAACGGACAGCAGGTTTACCCTGCGCCTACATTGATAGCATGCTAACAGCATTCCCTGGTGTCAGTGGCATCTGTCCATACAGAGCATATTTTCAGGCATGGTATGTCCTTTGTGGGCTACATATGATGGCACCACAGGTGTTGCAGGTGTCCAGTGGGGAACATGGGGAAGGTGCACTGTTTGCATGTATGTACCTATTGGACAGAAGGACAGGGTGCCATGCCCTCTGTAGCCCACTGCAATCACTCCATAGTTACTATCAGTAACCAATATGCAGTGTACTACTCACATATGGGCTGTTGCCTAGGCATGTGTGTGTGTGTGTGTGTGTGTGTGTGTGTGTGTGTGTGTGTGTGTGTGTGTGTGTGTGTGTGTGTGTGTGTGTATGAGACATGGGTTGAGAGTGTGCTCTGGGTAATACTGGGGTTGCTAACTGTGATTGCCTGGCCTTGAGTTAATGTATGGGTATGGATTTGAACCACAGCCTTTCGACTATTTTACATCTGCTATCCCTGTATGGTGGACATTGTGATGTATACTAGGGCCACCATATAAGAAATTTGAAAAACCCACTCCACATTGGGCCCAAGTGTCACACACTCACACCCACTTCCACACAGGATACGAGTTACTAACACACACACACACACACACACACACACACACACACACACACACACACACACACACACACACACACACACACACAACCTGTCATGTGTGGGAGTAGAACCCCTACCTAGATGGTTGATTACACTACAGCACTATGCAGTTATAGCACATGCCACAGAGATTACTGGAGTACTTCTTCCCCAAAGGCGTATATCACAGTGGATGACATGAGCAGGATTGGCAAAGTAGGACATTCGAATTGTAGTGAGTGCGGCTATGCAAAATGCATTGCTCCCTGCACCGACAGTGACACACACACAAAAAATCCACAACCAACATGTGTGGGTATAGAACCCCTAACAGAGATTGATATCACACTACAGCATGGAGCTGTTACAGGACACACCACAGAGATTACTGAAGAACTCTTTCCCAAAAGGTGTATTTCACAATGAATGACATCAGCAGGATTGCCAAAGTAGGGCATTTGAAATGTACTTAGTGTGACTAGCCTAAAATGCATTGCTCCCTACACAGACATTGAAACACACACAAAACATCCAGAACTGCCATGGGTGGGAATAACCCTACCAGAGTTTTATATCACACTACAGCAGTATGCAGTTAGAGGACATGCTACATCCTACCCAGAGGTGTATTTCTAGGTGGATGACATCAGCAGCCTTGCCAAAGTTGAGCATTTGAATTGTAGGGAGTGTGACTACCCTAAAATGCATTGCTTTCTACACAGACAGACACACACTTGCCAAGTCTGGGATTAAAACAGCTACCTCACTAAATTATCATACTGCAGCAGTACGCACTTACAGGACGTGCTACAGACATTCCTGGGCTGCAACTTTCCCAGAGGTGTATTTCTAGGTGGATGACATCAGCAGCCTTGCCAAAGTTGAGCATTTTAATTGTAGGGAGTGTAACTACCCTAAAAAGCATTGCTTTTTACATAGACAGAGTCAGACAGACACACACATAAACTTGCCAAGTGTGGGATTAAAACAGCTACCTAACAAATTTATTGCACTACAGCAGTACACAGTTACAGGACACACTACAGAGATTACTGGGCTACAGTCTTCCCAGAGGTGTATTTCTAGGTGGATGACATCAGCAGCCCTGCCAAAGATGAGCATTTGAATTGTAGGGAGTGTGACTACCCTAAAAAGCATTGCTCTCTACACAGACAGAAATACCCACAGTTGCCATATCTGGGATTTGAACTCCTACCTAACTATTTTATCACACCACAGCAGTACAAAGTTATGGGTCACACCACGGTGATTACTGGGTTGCAGTTTTCACAAAGGTGTATTTCACAGTGGATGACCTCAGCAGGCTTGTCATAATAAGGCAGTGTGTGTGTGCATGGGCCATAACCCATTTATCTAGAGGTTGACACGCCACATGCAGGCACACACAGGGTTATATTTCACAGGTACGTGTATACAGCTGCTAGATGACTACTTCCTTGTACAGTCATGTTGCACAGCTGGCATGTGCTCCACATAGTCTGTAATGCTGCCAGAGTGACATCTGATCCTCATGTGGTTGGGGCCCTTTGGCTGTGTGCACAGGTGGGAGAGGCCTGGATGGCTCCTTCTCACAGACACCCTCTTCCACACATCTATGTACGTCTACCTTTGGCTTATTATAGTGTGTTGTCCTTACATATATGTCTGTATTCCTATCCACTGTGTGTGCAAGGCATGAGTGGTGCATACTGACGAGTGTCTGCACTAACAACTGCAACTGCCAGATATGTCCAGTCTGCTGGTGTTTGCAGACATGGCCTTCATGTGTTAAGTGTGTAAGCATGCCCAGTATGCCCATCTGTATTTAATGTGTGGATCGATTCCAGGTAGTTAGTACTGCAGTGCTGACCTTTGTGTTGTACAGGTGGCATGCTGTTTCTGCAGGGTATACATCAAGCATTTGGCATTGACTGTTCCTACATTTCTGCATAGGATGGGGGGGGCACCTGACTATTTCTACATTTCTACACAGGATTGGGGGGGGCACACCTGACTGTTCTTACATTACTACATGGGGGGCATACCTGTCTATTTCTACATTTCTACAAAGGAATGAGGGGGGCACAACTGACTGTTATTACATTACTCTGTAGGGTGGGGGGAGGCATACCTGACACTTATACACATTTGCTATGACTGTACTGGTATGTCAGGTACTCCATTTCATTCTGTTTTCTTACCTATCATGCTGACTAGAGGCATACCAGTGTACTAAAGATTGTAGCTTTGGATGCCATACATATTAGGGGCTAACTTCCTACCCTTCAGAACTAACATCCCACTGCCTGACCTGCTGTAGTCTGTCTGTGTAGGCCTGGGGGGGGAGGTTAACCATAGCCATCATTCAGGGGCCATAGCACAGGCTCTGTTTGGGTTTGTCTACACCTGTCTTGCTGGCTGAGATTGTTGTTGGTTATGTGAACCACCCTGACTGGCATGTGTGCATCATATGGACACACATGTCACTTAGCACATTTCCTGCAGTGGGTTTTGTCACCCTGTGTAGTACTGGCTACTATGGTGACTCCAGTATGTGTTACAGATGTCATGGTGCCACTATGGGTGTCCACTGTCTGCTGCCATAACATTCAGCCACCCTATTCCCTTGTATGCGCACATCCATACCATAGATACAGGTAACAACACATTCTACTCCATTTGGCAATTGGTAGGTTGATTGACTTACTTTGAGGGTGTACCAGACTTGCAGATGGTGCTGGAGGGCTGCCTATGTCAGATGCACATAGTACACTCCCTATACATGGTTGAGCACAGGTAGTGTCATGTTTGGCATCCCTTTTACTGTATGCAAGTCAGAGAGAGGTGTCATTCCCTGGGTCCCTACTGTGTCAGTGTATGTGCTATGTGTTTTCTCTTTGCCGCAGCCTCAGCATACTGGGCATTCCTCCATCTGCCTACTGGGGCAGGCTCTGGTTGTTCCTCCTCTGAGTCACTCTGTGCCTGTGCAGGCCTTGGCATTGGTGGAGGGCTGTGTGACCCTGCCAAGTGCTTTTCCTGCTGCAGCTGTTTCCGCAGGATCATATTGTGTAGCATGGCACATGCCATAACAATTTGGGTACATGTAGCTGGTGAGTACTGCAAGGCTCCACCGGATGTGTCCAGACACCAGAACCATGACCTGAGCATCCCAAACACATGCTCTATTATAAGTCTTGTCTGTGCCTGTGCCTCATTATGGCATTCTTGTTCAGGTGTGTGTGCATTTCTGATGGGTGTCATCAGCCATGGCTCCAGTGTGTAACCAGCATCCCCCACTATGTGACTGTAGGGGATGTCCCCATTGGCAATCTCTGGTACAGCTGCGTCACATGCCATATGTGGGAATAGTCATAGCTTCCAGGGCAGCCAGCACGCACATTCATTATAATTCCCTGGGTATCACATACGACCTGGCAGTTGATGGAGGGGATGCCCTCGTGGTTGATGTAGGCCCTACCCTGATCACCGGGTGGTACTTTGATGCATATGTGCGTGCAGTCTATAGCACCCACTACCTCAGGGTATTCTGCTATTTGGTGGAAGAGACGCATATTGCTGGCCAACACCTCACAGGTGTTGAGGAAATATATGTGCTTGCTGGCCTGTGCTGACATGTCATCCAGGAACTGGTGGAATACTCTGGATGCTGATGCCTGTGAGATCCCCATGATATCCCCAGTTGAGCTTTGGGAGGTACCTGTGGATAGTATTCCTAGGCCTACACATACCTTGGTATCAACTGGGATGGGTTCCCCTCGGTCAGTTTGGTGTGTCAGGTGTGGCCGACCCAGCTCAACAATTTGCTATAGGAGGTCTCTGTCCACCCTATAGCGCTCCACTATCTTCAGCTCATGTAGCCCCTGGTATGTTACCCTGGGTCTGTACACTCTTGTCCGTCTCCTCACTGTGGGTTGATCGACAGCATTCACATCCTTACCACCCTCAGCCTCTTGCACATGTTGTTATATGTTGCCTGCTGCAGCCCTTCTCATTTTGTAGGTTGGTTTGTTAAAATGTACCCGCTTGTATACACCGGTGGTGTAGAGTGTTGGGAAAAACCAGAGGGGAAGGTGTTTGCATAGTTTATAGTAGTGCTCTGGGCTGGGCTGGTCTGCTGCCTGTGTAATTGGCTGATTCTGATACATTTCACCTGCCAGCTAAGCTAGTTCTCCTTGATTACCTTCCTACTGTTGTTTTCCCTTCCCATTGCCTTCCTGTTTAAGCCCGGGGGTGTGCCACTCAAACAGAGTGCTCAAATGTGCACAGTGCTGCTATTTCCTGGTTCAACTTCTTTTTTCTTCCTGTAAAACCTGGTGCGCGGCACACACACCTGCTTAGGCTTTGTAAAGAGTGCTAGGCAGGTTTGGACACACCCCCTAGCTTAGCTGTGCTAAGCTAGGAGCAAACCTGAGCCACAGGGCTCCAATCCACTTACAGTATGCCTGACACACACACACACCCATGATGTCACCTAACTCCTAGGCTTGCACCAAACTATTCCTACTCTTACACCGTTGGGACCTGGCTCACATGCTGGGGAAAACTGGGATTCACTATCCTTCCCATCATTTGCATAGGATTGCCTGCTAATGCATAGTTACATGTCTCACACTGAGCCTCCCCCCTTAGCAACTACTACTTACTGGCCATGTTGTCTTCTGCCTGCCATTGACTTGCATGGCAGAATACTGATTTTAGTTAGAATGCTTAATTTAGGTTCATTCTGTTATTTTCTTCCCGATCCCGTTTGCACGCCACTGCCCTATGCTTAAACAGCCGAGATCGGCTAAAAAAAATAAAAGTTGATTTTTGTATTTTTGTTAATGTTTGCAATTCCAATGGCCTTATACTTGGCCATTGGCATGCTTACTACATGATATGCAGCCTTTATTTGGAGCTGTCACAGCTCCGTTTTGGATTTTGCAGAAATGTACTCGGTCACTAACTAAGTACATTTCTGCAGATAGCACTAGTTCTGCATGAACGGTTGCAAGCTTCCTGGATTGCAGAATCACCTCATTTGTATAGATTTCTCCTGTGAATGGGGTGATTTGCATACAAGGGCTTCGTTCATGCAGGATTAGTGCAGGAGCGCTCATGCATGCCCCTGTAGTCTGTACCTGGATCGCACGGCAGACGTTTTGCCTGCTTGAGCTCCTGCACGAATTTTGCACGCGTGCAAGCTTTCGAGAATCCGGGGGATTGTCTTTAGAGCTGCATGGTCAGGTGCTGGTTTTACCTGTCATGGGAAGAAAATACATCTGGACAATGAGTTATGAAAAAAAGATATAGAAAAATGCAGTGCAAGTGGTGTCCCATCTTATAGCTAACACATTAAAAAAACTCAAGGCAACCACTTTCTATCCAGCATATTTGAAGATTATGTAGGCAAAGGTCCCTAACATTTTGACTGCTCTGAGCTGTCTTGGGTTCCTGTCTGCCCAGGAAATGATGTCGAGCACAGAGCAAACAGACTGGGATGTTAAGAAAGATAAATGGGAACTCTAGCAAAGTGCAACACTGACCCTCTCTTGTGATGCAAAATATCTGTGAAATGTCTCAGCTAAATAATGGTATGTAATCCCTGATTCAACTATGAGTCATACATGAGGCTGCTTAGTGACATGATTGCCTCAGTGTGGTTTTAGTAAATGTCATTATTATGTCTGCTGTTTTTATATTTAATGATAATTCACTAGGGTGATCAGCCCTTTATTTTTTAAGCATTTTTTGCTCTCATGTTTCATCCTATAGCCTTCTTACCTAATGCCCCATTTCTGGGCTGAGTTTACCAGCTTCTCTGTCCCCAGAAACTTATTGCAGCTGGGACTGGATGCAGAGCTTAAGGACATCCTGAGTATCTTGACCAACACCACTGGGAGGATGCATTTAGGCCTGTCCACTTACTCCTCCATCCTATTGTCATCCTTGTGGTAGAGTTAGAGGGGTATTTGGCATATCCCCTCACCTCCATGGCAACTCAGCCTTGCCCACCCTCTTTTCCCCTCTTTGGAAAATGCACCAGTGCAACATCCCCAGATTCTACCAAGAATTACCACAGGGAACATACATGTACCACCCTACACACAATGGGCACACCCATTCTCCCCTGTTGCTCTGTCAGTCACCTAAGCATCTAATTGAACCCAGGTCAACCAAGCTTTAGTCAGGACTTTATTCCTCTATGCCACAAAAGTGGCCACATAAGACTTCCATTTTAAAACATTTTCATTAGTAGGGAAATGTTCATAGAAACTCAGTTGCCATTGGCCAGTTCATTAACTTTTGATATCTAGAGGAAGGTAAGTGGATTTGCCTGAGGAATATCTGTCTAGTTAAAGGAGGCTTAATCTTGGGGCATTTGTGTCTTTGTTGAGAGAGGCTATTCCAATGTAAGTTTAGATATCAGTCAGGCCTACCCTTCCTAATTTTGGAAAACAAATGAGGTTGTTTATTCTGTGATGACTTAAGCAGTGGTTGTGACTTCATCATAAATGGATAATCAATATTGGTAATGTTGGCTAAAAAAGCTAGGAAATCACTCCACTGGTCACCCACAAGTAAAAAATAAAGTCTGTTTTATTAAGCAGTTTTCATCTCTCCTTATAGGGAGACTTCTTCAGATAACAGACATGTACAAATGCAAAGTTTAAATAAAAAAAGTCATCAATCATGTGACACCAAACACACACCTCCATTTAAAGACACCCTTCCCTATAACATCCACATATTAACTATAACATTTATTTTAATATTTTACAAGTAATGCCTTAAATATACTCTTACTAAAATATTTAGCCTAAAATTCATAATCAACATTATTTATTTCATGTATATTTTTATTTTTAATGTCTTCATTCTGATGAAAATTAAAATATTAAAATATTAAAATAATTTATCCTGACCCATTCTGTCCACGTCAGCACCTTACAACCAGAGGGTATGGACTCACTTACACCTTTCATGAGTCTACCTCTCTAGATTTTTCAGTTTAAGAATACACAGGATAGACTATACTTCATTCAATCCTGGAAAACGACAGGAGCCTGCACGAAGCTGCCACCTCAATTCAAGTTTCTCCAACATTAATGAATAGGGACCACCTCTTCCATTTGAATTCACACAATCAATAGCCCTAAATATGAATGTATGAGCTGGAAATGCTTCAACATGTCTAGCTAGGGCACTTTCTTTTTTCATTTTGGAAATATAATATAAATGGTCATATACTCTTTCCCTTAATTTGCGGTCCGTTTTTCATGTGTTTGCAAAAGTTACACATATTACATTTACCCATACCTCTAAGAGGTTAGATGCTTCAAACGGAACTCAGAATGGAGGGACAATGAATCATAATCTGGTTTCAGCATCAGCATCTCGGAGGGCAGAAATGCAGATTACACAGGAAACTGCTCACCAGAGCAGTTTTAGGAACAGAATGAGTTCCTCTAAAGCCGCCCGACCTTCCTTTTCAGCAGCAGCAATGAACAACTTGAATTAACCAGGGCAAGGTACAAGCCCTACTTACGAAGTAAGGACCAACAGTGGACTAATAAATATTGGCGGAATACCCTCAAGGCTTATTGGAGCTCCTAATTTAGAAAATTGGTTATCTACGTCCCTGGGATTCAACAATGAGAGCGAGGACCAACAGTAGCAATCGACTGGAGGGGTAGCTGATATTTCTTCATTGTTGCAGCAATTTGACAACCGGTTAGTAAAGCACAAAAAACTACAGTTAGAAATAAATTACTTTAAAGAGTGTATCAGCGAGGGTATTGTACCTAAAGGACTAAGGAGTTGGCAATACCCTACGGGTCTGATAAAGGGGTCTGATTTTCATAAAGACCTGTTAAAATTATTCAACAAACATGGTTTAGAGTTATTGGACTTGATTTGCGCCCATTATAAAAAGAATGCTGAAATCCTAGTCAAGGAGGCTACAGAATTGGATACTATAATAAAGGCTGATGCAGCTTTTCAGCGATACAGGTTTGAATATGAGAGGACATATTCAAGCATAGACCAGTACATGGTCAAAAGTAAGGCTATGAAAGTTAAGAAGCTGGAGAGGCACAGGCAAGCTTACTCTACAGGCACAACGTACCTTAAACCACCTTCTTCTCAAACTAATTCCTTGCAAAACAGGAATGGGACTGTTGAACTTGCACATATGACAGTCGAACATGTAGAAAGTAATGATGAATCTAACCATTCACATAATACACCAGAACCAAGGAGAAGCGCACGTATAGTGAACATGTAGAAAGTAATGATGAATCTAACCATACACATAATACACCAGAACCAAGGAGAAGCGCACGTATAGTGAACATGTAGAAAGTAATGATGAATCTAACCGAACACATAATACACCAGAACCAAGGAGAAGTGCACATATAGTGAACATGTAGAAAGTAATGATGAATCTAACCGTACACATAATACACCAGAACCAAGGAGAAGCGCACGTATAATGAACATGTAGAAAGTAATGATGAATCTAACCATTCACATAATACACCAGAACCAAGGAGAAGCGCATGTATAGTGAACATGTAGAAAGTAATGATGAATCTAACCATACACATAATACACCAGAACCAAGGAGAAGCGCACGTATAGTGAACATGTAGAAAGTAATGATGAACCTAACCAAACACATAATACACCAGAACCAGGGAGAAGTGCATGTATAGTGAACATGTAGAAAGTAATGATGAATCTAACCATACACATAATACACCAGAACCAAGGAGAAGTGCACGTATAGTGAACATGTAGACAGTAATGATGAATCTAACCGTACACATAATACACCAGAACCAAGGAGAAGTGCACATTTAGCAAACAGTAGAACAATACAGAATAATGAGGCAAATGAAACAATGGAGGAAGGAAATTTTCAGAACAGTACCCCAGAATGGAAGGGGGACTGGGCCACAACATCAGAACAACAATACCAACACGAACAAGAGGAACAGGTGGAACAGACGCAGATAATTTATGGAGAGGAGCAATCTGAACACACCTGTGAGATCGTATATAACTCTGACCCTGACTTTAAAATATATAATTATACAACGATGAACACTGAACAGAGCTTGGCGGATTTTTTTAGCCAAGGGGCAGAGTTTTGTTCCTTCATGCAAACTGGACATTGCAAATACACTTATAGACCTGAAACTTTTTGTAAGAAAACTAAACTTTAGGGTGTTATTTGGTCAAGACAATAATGTCATGAATGAGTATAAATTGGCTAGTACATTTTATCCACCTTTACACCCTACTTTGCATCTTTTCGAACAAATTTGTGAGTTGGACTTACGAAGCATAATAGAATAAGGCAACAGGCAGAATATATTTGTCCAAAACACTGGTAAGAATGAAAAATTGTTGTTAGAAGGGCTAAGACAGGGAGTGATATATGTAATGCAACCCAATAAGGGGGTGGGGGGGTGGGATGGCAATTATTTTTACTGAGGATTACATCAACAGGATGGAAAATGTGTTGAACAGTGAAACTTATGAGGAAGTCTCTAGATCAGAGGTTAACAGAGCTTATTCAAGAATTAAATCTTGGTTAAATTATCTGTTCATTGAGGCTAGGATTAATATAGACCTCTTCAAGTATTTAGTAATGCCAGCCCCAAGAAACCCAATATTTTTTGGAATACCAAAGGTCCATAAAAGTATAATAAATCCCCCCATGAGACCGTTGGTGGACACAAGGCACAGTATCATGTACTCCCTGGTAAAGGTCATAGATCAAAAGTTGAAGAGATATGTGACCCAGGAGAGTCAAATTTGTAAAGACTCCTGGACCTTCCTCTCAAACATTAATGCAACAAAGCTTAACCTCATTTATAATTTTATTACAGTTGACATAAAAGATCTATACTCTTCTATTCCTCATGTAGAAGGAGTAGAATGGGTAAGCTATATGATGCACAGTAAAGGAGCACCTGAGGATGAAGTTTCTCTTGTATGTGAACTCATAGACATAGTGCTAACACAGAATTTCATAACTTTCAACAAGTATTACTTGCAAAACGTTGGGGTAGCCATGTGTTCACCATGTGGTACCAACTTAGCGAAGTTAGTAATGGCATATTGGGAGTGGCATTTTATGAGAAACAATGAGGAGATTGCCAACCGGATTATCCATTACACCAGGTTCTTGGATGATATTTTTATGATTTATAATGGGGACGAAAAACAGGCTACAGATATGGTTACTTATTTTAATAATACAACCCAGTTTTTTACATTCACATTTACTTTCAGCGCTGAATCAATAGCCTATTTGGACGTTAACCTCAGGAAAGACATCATTACCAACAGTTATTGTGCACAGATTTTCCGAAAGGAAACATATTCCAACACATTCCTTCACTTTACTAGTTGCCATCCATTACATCAAAAACATTCAGTAGTCAAGGGGCAATTAGTAAGAGCTGCCCGGATGGTGACCAGTGAAGATGAATTTGTGTTGGAATGCAATAACCTGAGGAACATGTTTAGGGTAAGATGTTATCCAGAGCAACTAATCAATGAATTGATTAGAGAAGTCCAGGATAAGAGGACCGGTGTTTTTTACAAACCAATTTTGAGCATTAAGGGTACGATAGGAGGTAACAATGCGGGGGACATGAGTATGGTACCAAGGATGAGAGAATACAGTACTACAGCCCTGATTACTAGATATAGTGTCAATGCTCCAGCTTTATACTCCCTTATTAACAAAAATTGGTCATTAATTTTGAATGACAATGCTCTCAGGCATAAATTCTGTGTAGCACCAAGAATAGTGCCCCAACGAGGACAAAACCTGAAAAATATATTACAATACAAGGCAAAAGGTGTAAGTACACGAACAGGTATGGATAAATGTAATATGTGTAACTTTTGCAAACACATGCAGGTTGGCCAATGCTTCACATTGAGGGAACAGAAATATGTGACCAAACATAAGTTCAACTGTCAGAGTAGAGCAGTAGTTTACATGGCTCAGTGCCAACACTGTCCGGCTTTCTATAGTGGAAAAACGGACTGCAAATTAAGGGAAAGAGTATATGAGCATTTATATTATATTTCCAAAATGAAAAAAGAAAGTGCCCTAGCTAGACATGTTGAAGCATTTCCAGATCATACATTCAAATTTAGGGCTATTGACTGTGTGAATTCAAATGGAAGAGGTGGTCCCGATTCATTAATGTTGGAGAAACTTGAATTGAGGTGGCAGCTTCGTGCAGACGCCTGTCATTTTCCAGAACTGAATGAAGTGTATTCTATCTTGTGTATTTTTAAATTGAAAAATCTAGAGAGGTAGACTCATGAAAGGTGTAAGTGAGTCCATACCCTCTGGTTGTAAGGTGAAGTCATGTGGACAGAATGGGTCAGGATAAATTATTTTCATATTTTAATATTTTAATATTGTAATTTTCATTACTTGTAAAATATTGAAATAAATGTTATAGTTAATAATATGTAGATGTTATAGGGAAGGGTGTCTTTAAATGGAGGTGTGTGTTAAGTGTCACATGATTGATGACTTTTTTATTTAAACTTTGCATTTGTACATGCCTGTTGCCTGAAGAAGTCTCCCTATAAGGAGAGATGAAAAGCGCTTAATAAAACAGACTTTATTTTTTACTTGTGGGTGACTAGTGGAGTGATTTCCTGGCTTTTTTATCCAGTTTGTGTTTTTTTGGCTTTTCTGGTGTTTAAATATTGGCAAAGTTTTCACCACAAATATTTCCAGAGAGTGGTGTTCTAAAGATGATCTTTCAAATAAAAATATTGAGTTCCACAATTTTTAGCATATGCAGATGAAGAAGGGATTTTATATCATTTTAATTTTTGACATAATTAAACTTATTCCCTAATAATTATTTGTGAGACAGACTTTATGTATGCAACATGTAAGTCATTTGCTATTACCATCCTACTTGATATATGAAGCATTTCATTTTAATGGGGTTACGCCTGTTTGAGCAGTGGCCTTATGCTATCCACCTGCACTGTTCAAACTTTCTATACCTAGCGCTTAACCACACTAATTAGATTATGGACTGGATTGACTCCTACTGCCTATTGCTAGATACCCTATCTTCAAGAGGAATCTTGATGAGTGGATGGGAGATAGTAGGTATACCCCGGGTTTCACTTCTGTGTCACTGTTAGACAGAGGCACAGTATATTAACCTCGAAAAAGGGCATAGCAAATTTCATTTAAAATGGGTGGCGAAAGCCAAACACACTCTGGCTAGGCTTATAAATGCCCTAGGGCAGATAGCCTAGTATGAACCTATGAACCTATGAACCTATGAACCTATGAACCCTGTACATTTTTTGACCCACAAGGGTAGGACTTTTTCTGAATGGTTGATGCTATGAGGTCTGTCTGCATTTTTGGGATGTATCCTGGATGATTCATGTTACTGAAAACACATCTTATTTATTTATTTATCAGTCAGTCTATTTATCTGTCTATCTATCTGTTTCACACTTGCTAACTGGATGAGCAGGCTGGTCAAAAAAATCTTTTCAGCCATGAATGGGGCTGCAAGGCACAGAATACACAATATGTGGTTAGCAGCTAACTAAAGGGGACTATATAAATGTACTATAAAACAGCGGAACTATAATGGAATTGCATATGCTGCATTTAAGACACATAATGTAGACAGCAGTGTATATGCATGCAGAAAACATGCATAGCAAATAGAGGTACAAAACCATGCAACAAACAAAAATGCATACAATGCTAAGATACCATTACATAGTCTATAAATTTGAAAATTTCTGAATTAATCTACAGTTTTGTGAAATTGTGATGCTATTTCTTGCAGGCTTTTAAGTAGTTAAGTATAATATTGGAAGTTGCTTAGATGGGGGCATATGAAAAGCACCTGTCTTGTGTTGGGTTAAAAAGTAAGCAATAAGTGATGTTTCAAAAAGCCTCAGAGAAAGCTGGTTCTGCATACTGGGTGAAATGCTATTTATGCTACATGGTTATACCATAAAGCACCTTTGTGAGATACCATTAGTTGTGGCATAGAGAGCTTGTAAACTTCCAGTGATAAAACTCTTTTCTTTTTTTTAATCCCTATGGGTATATAACTTGTCTTGAGTTGAATATGATGCATTGTCTGGATTCAGGCATTATACAAATGCAAAAACAGTTAAACAAAGGTTGTATATTTCATCATCATCTGCTTATGATATAGATAACTATTATATTATCCTAAGTCAGATTAGAACCATATGAGCTGAATATGACTTGTAACTCATTCACCTTGTACAAGTGTGCTGGTCCACCCTTACCCCCATATTATGCTCGGCTTGGGAAAAAAATGGCCCGTTCCCCTGTCGCCTAATCATTTCATATATGGGTAATAGTGCAGGTTTTAATATTGTTTTGTGTGTGTGTGTGTGTGTGTGTGTGTGTGTGTGTGTGTGTGTGTGTGTGTGTGTGTGTGTGTGTGTGCGTGTGTGTGTTCTTTTTTTGACCAGTAAATACTGTTTATGCTATTTATTATTCATGATTGTGTCCTTTATTTTTTATCAGTCACTGCCAAACTGCTATTTATCGTCTGTTGTTTGTGTTTTTGATTATCCTATTGACAAGTCTGGAATGCCTGGGAAAACTAAGGATCATTACTTGTATTTACAACAACCTTACTTTTATTCTGATGGATGCATTAGAAGTCTTGACTTGATGAGGTATTGATGTAGCAGGTATTAATATTAATAATTTAAAAATCATGGATTAAAAGCATGAGAATTCTGTAACTCTTCAGGAAGCCTATCTACAAACTGCAGAAAATCAGAAAATAATGAAAACAAATGTTCACTTTTGGAAGCTCTGCATCATCATTTAGAAAAAAATGAGTGCGTAATCATTTTATTGTGTATGAGGGCTCAGCATTTTTTTTTAATTTTTCATCTATTTTGCATCAGGGGACAAGATGTTATCAAGGACAATTGTAAGATATCATTGTCACATAATGACTTTCTGTTCTCTGCATGTATATTTGGGCATGGACTCAAGAAAAGTGGAGGTTATGATCCAGTTTATTCAAAATACTTGATAAACTAATCATTGAGGCCATTTGAATTTTATATTAAATCAGGGTGATACTGTTAGTACACATCAGTCTAGAATTTCAGCAGTTGCTAAGCCTTTATTGAAACTTTTCAAAAACATGACTGGTTGTTGTACTACCCCCCCCCCCCCCGTATCAGTAATGCATTTCTTTATTACTCATGTATGTGCAATAGAACTGATAGAATTTGCATGGTGAGAACCAAATTTCCATGATCCATGGACCTGAGTTAGTCCTATGACCTTTCTCTAATAATACTGGGCCTCAAGTTGAGTTTGATAAGGTTTCCCTCCCCAAAATGTAGAGACTTTCACCATATTTTATGAAGTGAATGGACTTTCAAATTTTCTTGGTAGAATCTTTACATATCTTTTTAGTCCATAAGCAAGAAAAATACCTTTCAGGGGTCCTATGTGACAATTTTAAATGTTTTATACATGCTAGAATTGATACTTTATCAAATGTGGCCTCAAAGAAACAAATAGCTGAGTTTGTTTGCAGCTGATGTTAAGGGAGCTGTGTAATGGTCATGACTGGGGCAGGTTAAAATAAAATTTGAAACTGGAGAAAGAGTTGGAGGCAAAGATCTAAAGATTATAAAGGCTGAGGTTATGCTTGGCAGATGCAGTCTGCAATATTGTGAGGTGTCTTCTCAAATATGTCATATGCTGGCTAGGAAATACAAATTTTAAAACTGAGGCATACTGCTATCCCCATTTTTCTTTCGTTGGTCCCCTCCCTACCGGCCCAGCCACCAGTGCCCCACATCCATGCTGCATCTTCCAGCCACCCATCCTCCTTCTTCATCAATTACTCTGGTATCGCTGGGGTTGATTGTGTATACTGGTGAGTGATTCTTGGACTCGTCCATCTGTGCTTCCACCCTGAGGGTGGTTCTTTTGTATGTTTTACCCACTCTATTTTCCCACCCCACACTCATTGAATGCGTCCAAGAGGAAATCTGCATTTTGGACTATGCATCCCCTTAGGAAGCATAATTGAGAAGCACCCTCCCGTCCAGGACAGCCATTCCCAGCTCTCACTGCCACTTCATCAGCCACCTGAGCAGCTAAATGAACCCAGGTCTCCTGGGCTGTAGTCAGGGCTTTTACTCTGTACACCACTGAGGTGGCTCTTCTGCTTTCCTCATGTTATTCTCTCCAGTGCTGAGGGTAGCTAAGTCCACAATCAAAAATCTTGAAATTTTCATGATTCACCTCCAGTTGATTTGAAACACTTTTCTAGATCAACAAACAAATCCCTTCATGAGATTTATGAACAGTCTGATTGCTGTGTCTATATGGCATCTTGCAGCAATAACTACATGTAATCTAGCTTTTTCTACAAACCAAATCTGAATTACCCTCCCAGATCTCAAACCATGCATTCCTGAAGGTCTTCAGGGTATGATTGCTTCCTAGAGGAACTGTAGAAATAATACCCTCAATCCCTGGTGACACTGCAGTAAACGTACATAGACACAGTTTTACACACTCCTAGAAACATGGCTTTATTATTTCTGTCCCTAACTTTAATACGGATTCTTCATAAGCCGCTAACTATCAACCAGTTTCTCTGTTAAACTTTGATTATAAATTATGCATCTTCACTGAGGTAAGTACAGTGAAGCTTAATCCTGCCCCCCCCCACATTAATTCATGAAGAATAAACTAGGTTTAATGGAAGGATGAGTACAATGGCTGGTGGTTTGCTGTACCAAGGGACAGAGCTGAGCTGTTTTTCCATTAGATGGTTAAAGCTTTTGATTTGGTAGAGTTTATTTTCACAGGAGCTCAGGGAATATAGTATTTTAGGGGTGTTGATCGCATCCCTGGTCAGCCTATATAAGAGTGCTTCTGTGCTGATGAGAGCTGGACCTTTTTTATTGAGACAATGCAAGTTAACAGAGAGGTTAGGAAAGGTTGTACTTTCGCCTCCATTCCATCTTATATTTTTTCTAGGTGATTTTCACAACCTTCCCTTTTGGCAATACACAACTTGATCGTAGAGTGTCCATTTGTTCTTTCATTACAGGATTCCACCAAGAAGAGAGCTGTTGGGGGGAACTTCATTAAAGCAGCCATAAGAGTGCTTTGTGTTGTCATTGGCATCACAACAATGCATTTTGGTAGCCTCACTTACCTCCTGGACAGAGAGAAGTATACATCACTTGTGTGGCCTATAATGCCCTCTCATAGTGGGTGAAGATTTCCATGTACCCACATTGAAGGCTGTCACCCTTCAGTGGCTGGGGGAATCTAGCGGTTACCCCTAGGTTGCCCATCTGCATTTCTGGCCCTCCTCTGGCAATAGTGTCAATGTATTTGGCCAGTTCTGCTCCTCTGTCCCCCCCAATATTGGCCAACCTTTGCTGCCTGCAAGCACCATAAAGGGCTAGTCCTCATAGCTGAACTCACATTGCCTGAGCTATGGTCAGCCTAATTTTTTATATTGAGTTTGGAGATTATGGCTCTTGGATTGTGTACAGTTATATATTTGTGGTTACACTCCTATCTCTTATAAGTGAAATAATTCTACTCACTGACAACTTGTTCCTCCATCTTAGAGGCTAATCTTTAATTATCTCACTGGTCTGCAGAGTTGTATAATACTGGGGAACCTGCTCAGTATGCAAAATGAATCCATCCAAGTTAAGTGTTAAATGGCACTTTCTTCCATCAACTTATCTTAAAAATAAATATATTTTTTTATCTTTGGAGGTCCTTATTTTGTTATCTGAGAATTAAATTATTGGCCTCACCTGCAGTTATTTAGATTTTAATGATACATTTATTTACCAGATTCTGTGTCATATTCTAACTTGATGGAGTTTTTGGGAGCTTCCTATGAATCTCTCTGTTTTTATGATTTTGATGGTATTATTCCCCAAAATGTCAAATACAGAGTTTTCACTTTGCTATACCACACCAGCAATTTTAGCAGTGTAATATGGAAATCCTCATCTCGTTATGGCCTTCGCTATAATCCAGCTGGTGGTTTCACATCAATATAGAAAACTTCTTGGATACTTAGAGATTCCCTCTTTTTGTCAAGCAGCCACTTTGCATTATGTGGTAGCATCCTGAATTTTAATTTCCACAGATGGTATTATACACCAACACTATACTGAAAGAGTTTTGTGGGCTGCATTTCACTTGAGAAGATGCTTTCTCTTGCTGAACCTTAACAAAGACTAATAGTGTGGGCCTACTGAAGGATACTAAATCTATTTGCGCCTTCCAGTATGCTAACTCTGTTTTCTTAAAAGGGATCTTTAACTCCACAGAGGTTACAGAACCCTGACATCAGATGTTATTAACTTCTGATGAAGTACATCTCCGTCACTTACATAACCTTCCACTAAAAGTAAGGTGAGAAAAGGGCTCTAGAGTCTAGGGTAATCTTATCAGAAATTGAGATATCCTTTCATCTGATGAGTTCTGGACTACATCTGGGCTCTGTGATAGTGATTTTTTTATTAAAATCAGATTAATTGCTGACTGTGTGAGAGATTCAATGAGATGAAGATCACTCAGTCTTGTGTGTCCTAGCTTATATGGTACATTTCCTGTATATCTATGAATGTGGCCATTTATGAAAAATATATTCCAAAGCTGTAAACGTTTTTTAGAAATGAGACTCCACATGCATGTTGGTAAATATGGCCAACCTTCTGATAGGAGTTATGGAAACATCAAAGTCCTGAGGACAAGAAATGTTATGGAGGCCACCATCCCAGAAGACTTCATTTGAGGTGTGGAGGGTTTTTTGCCTAAAAGATAATGCATTGCTATTTCTTCCTCCAGAAAAGCAAAGTAAAATGTTTCTTTCCACCCCAAGAGACCTGTTGGTAGTGTCACTAAAAGGAGGTCAGCTAACAGTGCCACATCTTTTGGAACTGGCCCAATTTGTCTTTCTTTTGGGGAGAAATAGAAGATGACTGTAGAAAGATATGCTGTGACTTGCTCCTCCTCTCTTTCTAATTGGTGACCTAAAAGTTACTTGATGAGATTCTAAAAAGGGATGCCAATCTTTCTTCTCTTCTTTTACTTGGCAGCTATTAGAAATACAGTTATTCAAAGATGAAAATACCAGAACCTAAGCACCACTGCTATAAAATGTGAAACATGGTGCAGCAAATTCATAATGTGATCTGAATGCTGCTGAAAGAGTGGGGTCCTCAAATGAGGTTTTACTCAAATGGACCCATTTTATATCTGTTAACAAACTGTTTGGCCTAGCTGACAGGGGATGATGCTTCCCCCACCCGTTCCTTTGACTGATGGACTTGTTAACTATCAATCATCTCAAAATAATCACTAAGTATGAACTACTGAGTTTTAAGTGTTGAGTATTATGTATCATACAATGTTATTTTATATACAATGTTGTATCTTAGGTTACATTCTCATTACATTAAATTTTACTGTCATTTTAAATTAATGATTGTCTTAGCTATATATACCACAGTAGTATAAATGATTGTGTAATTTTCACCATAATTACTCAGTTAATTTATTAAGTGATCATCTTTAGCACAGTGATAGTCTTTATACTGTTTACCCCACTGATTAGTTTGTTGATTTATGGTTGTTAGTTTCAGTTCACAGTTTTGTATTTTCATATCTTCTGTCTACAGTTATAATTAGTATTTTAGAGATGACAGCAATATGTATTGCTTTATGGTTTCATAAATCAAAGGATCTTACAGTTCATGCATCCTGTTTTTGATTCATGTCATCTGTCTTAATATATCACTTTATGAGTCTGTCATTAATAGCTAAACTTAGTCATAGGGCAACTGATTCATTATTGTTTTCATTAATTATCAGTTATTTTTCATATGGAATATTTATTAGCTTCAATTAATTTTATGGTTAGTCTCAATAGTATAAGTTGACAGTAATTCGTATATTAATTAATTTTGCTTTTTGTTTATCATAAACATAACATTTGTATAGAATAATGTTGTAACAGAGTGTCTCTTACTTCAAACCATATGGGTATTCAAAAAATGACAGCATGTCCATGCTGTGTTAAAACATCCGGCTGTACCTCAATGAGGATTAGCAATGCAAAAATGCTGACATAACAAGGACATGCTGGGCACAGTGCTGCAAAATGAAGCCTTGCAGTTGTGAAAATAACAGTAGTTATGCAAACAAAAGGACCATGCTATGAGAGGTCATGGGGCCCAGGCTTATCAGCATAAAAGTTGCACTCTTGATAAATGTGCTTTCATGTGTGCATTGAAGCACTGCATAAATGCTGCACTGGACCAGTGGAAAACCCATACAAGGGCTACACAGCAAAGCACCAACTTTTTTATTTTATTAATGGAAACGAAATGGGGTGATATTAGAGTCAGCAAGAACAGCAAGCAAGGGAACATAAAGAAAGAGGAAAGGGAAGAGTAGTAGGAGAATTGAGGAAGGAGGGTATTCTTTTTGTGAGGCAGGTGGCCTCTTCTATTGCTTAAGAACAAGGGTAGAGAGGGATGCGAGCCTGAACATTTCAGGTAGGAAGGAGACTATTGGGATGGCAGTAGGGCCAGATAAAAAACATATAAAACAGACAAAGACTGACAAGGGAGACACTGATATAAAAGGGTGAGGGCACAATGGAGAGAGAGGGACACACACACACACACACACACACACACACACACACACACACACACACACACACACACACACACACACACACACACACACACACACACACACACACACACATGCATACACCCCCCCACACACACACACATACACACACCACACACCACACACACATCACACACCACACACACATCACACACCACACACACACACATCACACACACCACACACACACACATCACACACCCCACACACACACACATACACACACACACACACACACACACACACACACACACACACACACACACACACACACACACACACACACACACACACACACACACACACACACACACACATACACCCCACACACACACACACACACACACACACACATACACACACCCCTGCCCCCACACACACACGCATACACCCCCCCACACACACACACACATATACACCTCAGAAAGGAACTAGTCAGTTTGTCTAGAAACAGTGTCAGGCTACCACATTGGCAGACTTCCATCTCCAACAATATCCCACATTTTTGAAGTGGAATTACATCTTCTTTCATTCATATCAACATACCTGAAAGCAGCTTTACTGCTTCCTCCGATATCTTGTTGCAGCATTGTGGTTAAAATCTTTGCTTCTCAGCTCCACCATGTGGTTCAGTTCTGACTTTTGTTCACAGTGTCTGAAGAGATTGCATGTTCTTCTCATGTGTTGGTGTACTTTGGATACTTCAGTTTCATTGCAAAATGTTCGGATTGATTGGCTGCTCTAATAGCTGCCTTTATGTACTTTATCTACATTTGCTGTTGTCTATGTCATGGCTGAAAAGGATCCAAGACTGGCCAGTTCAATTACCTGGTTAATAAGTGAAAAAAAATACTAAATTAATGAACACATACATATATACATACATGCATGTAGACTTAATCCACAATCACTTTCACTTTAAAAACTTTTTCATGATCCTTTCCAAAGACTCAGACCAATTTCTTCAAACAAAAATGTTCTTGTTAGGTGATTGTCTTCCCATTGCCTTTATCTGACAAAACTGAGAAGAATTTGTTCAGTGTTTTGTTAGCGACATGCCCTTCCACTATCTTTCCAAGATTTATTTATTTGTATGCTTGACAATTTATGTATTTATTTATTTATTTAAGTGTGTTAACTGAGGAAGAGCACTTGTCTATGTGGACTATTTTCAGTCCTACTACGGATGAATACAGAAAATGGTATATTACCAGTATGTCAAAAGGTTATGTACAGATCAACAAAAAACTAGGTATGCACGATAAAACAGTAATGTTCAGTAAGTAATATAGCTAAAGAAGTAATTATCCACTAAATGATAAGAGAACTTAGATAATGAATGCATATAAAACTATGGTATGTAGTTAAGTAAGCATCAGTTAAATACCCGAGGGTTACTTAGATGGAAAAAAGAGTTAGGCAGACTATCCCCTCGGATTCACGAACCCTCCGTGTAAGACTTAATAAGTCTTACTCCGAGGCTGCAGTTGAACGGTATGACGTCAGCATGCCATGAATATGCATGAGGGCACGCTGACTCAACCGTAAGTCTTACATGGGCCGTGTAAGAAAGTAGGGGGTGTGTCCGACTGCCGAGCAGTCTAAATGTCCACGCCCCTGCAAGTGTTGAAAATAAAAGCAAATAAACAAGAGCGAGTCCGCTCAAATGTCCCTGCACCCAACACCTCACTGTCTGATATTGTAAACCCCCATCACACTTCTAAAATGCATAACTGTTAGAAAAATATGTATTTGAGCATGTATAAAGTGCTAGCTTAAAAGCAAATAGTATATAATGCATTTTATTCTATTTACAATATGGCACTAAGAATGATTTTACATGTAACTGCTTGAAGCTTTGGAGCTGCAGTGTATTTGAACTCTGACCCTGGCAGTAGCCAGCTCAGCAAGCTTATGTTTTTCACTAATGATTATCTGCTGGGTCAGGAAAATTAAATGCATAAAGCATTGAATATTCTTATTCCTTCCTCTGAGATAATTGACCTTGTGAATGTTATCAGAGATAAGACACAGCTGCTAAAGTAAAGTTGCAAGAAGAACAAAGAAGACTGAACCAACTATTGTATTCGAGCAAGCTTGAGACCTTGAAAGAGTAACATTTACAGAAAGACATTATAACGAACCAGGTGCTTTGCAAGGCTGTATTATTCCCATGGGAAAACTTTTAAAATGTATAACGTCAGCTTTTTCTTATGAATAGAATATTGTAGACCATAGTGATGTAGGTGCCCTGTGACTAACCACGTCAGTAAGGTGGGCACAGCTTGAATGTAAGACTATATAAAACTGTGTATTTCCTGCATCATGTCAGACAAAACTCTGTACTTGTATGTTTTTTTGCCTCCTGGTGTACACTAGTAAACTTTTGCATCTGAGCCTCCTGTGTTGTTATCATTTGGTTTTATTTAACAATAACATTAAATTTTTTTAAAATTCCCAAAATAGCTGCCCGTATTTGCACGTGTGTGCGTGGGTGTGCCCATTGCTTAGCTACAGTTAGCAATTCTGACATGGAAGAGCATAAGAAAGAATGTTTATGCAAATCACATGAAATAGCAATAGCATAATGGTAGAACGTTCACACAAAGAAGAGGCATTCACGGTTTGAGTCCCACCACTCCCTTCCCTATTTATTTTTTAAATCAGTATATGGACTAATATCCAACATATATGTTTAAACATAACTAAAAAGCAGTGAAATGGCCAATGTATCAGTGAATAAAATAAATATTTTAAAGGATCCCAATATAAAATTGCCCACAGTTAAGCAGCGCTTCACCCAGCACAAAGTAGTTGCCCATAGCTAAATTGTGCTTTACCCAGCGCAATGTAATTGCCCATAGCTAAATCGCACTTTAACCAGCGCAAAATAGTTGCCCAAAGGTAAATAGCGCTTTACCCAGCGCAATTGGTTTGCTCGGAGGTGCGCGCTGTGCCAACCAGCGCACAGTCGGGCAACATGGAGCAAAGTTGCTTAAACACAGCCACGCCCCCTAATTTGTCTGGACAGTAGCAATGATAAGGTTTGAACCCAGGACACTGTGCACCATAATCAAAGTACTGAACCACTAAGCCACGACAGCTTAGGATAGGCATCCACTGTTAACATATATATAGTAACAAATGTTTGATTAACCATTGCTAAGCAGGTCTGCAGTCAGCCGAGAATATTCAAAAATGGTCAGTCACAGAAAAGTGTGGGAAATGCGGCATATTTAAGTCGCATAGGTGGGAATACTCGCCATAACTAATTGTAACTCCCATCTGCAGTTAGAATGTCTGGTGCTGGAGAGGGAACACACTTTCGAGCACAACGCTGGGGCATCGAGGAGTCAAGATATATGGTTTGGCTCCTAGTCCATCGGCATGAGACTCGACTCCTGCAGGGCCAGTTCCAAGGAATGGAGTATAAGGCGGAGGCTTGGAACTAGTTGGCTCATGAACTCACCAGTGCCACAGGTGTCCCTCGGACTGGTGAACAGGTCCGTCACCACCATGCTGACCTGAAGAATTGGAAGCAGGACCTTCTGAACCAGTGGATCCAGGAGGCCCGTCAAATGCGGGATGCCCCACTACTAAGTAGGTAGCCATGGAATGCAGTATGTAAGATAAGCTAATATAGTCTAAATAATGGATAGGTATGTCTCAATATCCCTTTATTTACTCTACAGCTGCAGGTGCTCATGCTATGAATCAGCAAGCCTATGCAGATAGGCTGCTAAGGCTGCACCACCAGGCAGGTTAGTAAATATTCTGCATGTATTGTTACATGATATATGTGAGTGAGCATGAGAAAAGTGTTTAAGTCCAATAATATAGCAATAAAATGTCCTGATTAAATCCTCTGCATGTACTGCTATATAACAAACGTCAGTGAGCCAGAAATAGAGTGTACTAACCCACCAATCAAGGTAAAATAATTCTGGAATACTACCCCTGCATGTACTGTCATAACATATAAGTGAGCAGGCCTGAAAAAGAGTGTTGTAACCTATCAAGAAAGGTATAATATGTCCTGAATATGTCTTCCATATGCACTGTAATAACAAGTAAAGGAGAGAGCCTGTAGAAAAGAGTGTTCAGTGTAATATAAAAGGTATAAAACTTGGAGTGTGTCTGTGTCACTTACTTTGAAATGTTGTTGTACCCTTGCAATAAAAAATAGTACTGTTGTATTAGGTGCTGTCAACCCACACTTGTGCAGTCCCATAGGAAGTGGATGAAGGAAGTGGCAGTAGCTGTGAAGTATAAAACATTAATTCCCTGAATAAATCCTCCGCATGTACTGTTACATATCATAAGTCAGATAGCCAGGAATAGAGAGTAGTAACCCATGAATAAAGCAAAAACATGTCTGGAATACTATCTCTGCATGCACTGTCATAGATAAAAAGTGAGTGAGTCTGCAAAACAGTCTTGTAAGCTATCAATAAAGGAATAACATGTCCTGAATAGGTCTACTGTATGCAGTGTAATGTCAAATACAGGAGAGAGCCTGTAGAAAAGAGTTTTAATGTAAATAAAAAAGGTATAATACTTGCAGTGTGTATGTGCCAGTTACTCAGAAATGTTGTTGTACCCTTGCAGTGAAGAAATGTTACTCTGTTGTAGTAAGTGCTGACAACCCCCAGTAGTGCAGTCCCATATAAAGTGGATGAAGGAAGTGCCAGTAGCTGTGAAGTATGCAACAGTCCTAAACAGTTGTGAAATGGCTGACATGCATAGGTAAATCTGTCATACGAGTAGCTTGTCAAGGTGTACCCCAGAAATGTTAGTGTGCTACCTGAAAAGTAAGGTTGTGTAGAAAACAAGTGAAAAAGCCTTGTGAAGACATCCAGATATGCAGATACATAAACAAGTCAATTTAATACAAGTATGTAGCAGTAACATCTGCATCCTGGACAGTTACCATGTCAGATATAGGCCAGGTATATCATGAAGTAGCAAAACCCATAACGCAATCAAATGCATGTTCCCTAGTGTAAGAATACATGTAGGGTATATACACCTGCAGTCAATAGGAATGTAGTGTACAGTTATAGTACTAATAAGATGTTAATGGAGGTTTCTTTTTACACCCTACTCCATGTGCATAAACAATGCAATTCCACACCTCAATGGGTATGTCTAATCTCATAACATTTGTTGGGACATATGTCCTATTGTTATATAAAATCTGCACTTACTTTGATGCATGTCCCCTGTTAAAACACCACAATCTTGGTGGCCTGTTAGCACCAATCATCCCTGCATGCTGTTGGAATTTCCACTGTCGTTCAATACATGCATGTGTTATGCTTGCTGTTCAACTGTTGTAACCCTGATGTGTTGGGTTAATGGGAATATTACTGCATGCTGTTACAACTAACTTGGAATGCTGTTGTCTATGTTGTAATTAAACACACCTAATCACAGAACGTATGGGAAGGCTGGTCCCAGCGGACCCACCTGTCCCTCCTCAGCTGGCAGTTGCACCTGGCACCAGCAGGTCTGGTGCCCAGCCCGGGCCACCCTCCTCCGTAGGTCCTGTGCCACCTTCGGGTGGAAGTGCTGCAGGGGATGGGGCTCGCCCCCCCTGCAAGCGTGGGTGGAGAAGGGCCTCCTGTCACCCTCCGAAGGGTCCGGGTTATGGTGCATAGGGAGATCCAGCGTTTAGTCGCTGATCCCCTACGCCAGCTCGAGGAGAGAGTGGCGCGACTCACGGGTGAGCCTGCCCCTCCTACGCAGCCCCCAGCACAGCGACCCTCAGGTCTGTGAAGGTCCAGTGGTGACTGCCCATGGGTGGGGATCTCAGTCCCACTGTTACCATCTGTGGGCTTATGGGCTTGCGATTTCCAAACATCCATCCCCGTCAATTGTGTTCACCCACCCCATGTGTCATACTCTGCCCCTGTATGTGTCTTGTTTGTCTTGTCTGTTTACCTACCCAACCTACCTCCCCAAATATACCTACTTCCTCTACCTCATTTTCCACTCTCCCCTGAAAAAAAAACAAAAAGGGCAATCTGTACCCGAAAAAAAATTACGCCCCATACATAGCTTCCCATTTTGCACACATGTCCATTGCACATGTTCACTGATAATTCTAATTGGCAGTACAACAAACTATGTTGTCCTCACCCTTCTCTCAGGGGTGGAAGGTTTCAAATTTCACTCCAAATTTTCAACATATGCACAGCTGTTGCTGGTAAAGAAATGGGCAACTATGGACCTTCCCTACACCTGTCCTGCACATCCTGAGCATGTTTTCCTACTGTCTTTCCCTCTCTGTGCCCCCTTTTTCACCACTTTCCTATCTCCCCATTTTCTTTTCTTTCAAAGAAATTAGCGTGGGGGTTAGTGGGAGTAAGCACTTTTAAGCAGTAGTAAGCGGGATTAAGCAAGTGTGCGCACGTGTACGCTTAGCTTAGCATCGCTAAGCATCACGCAAACCCGCGTAAACCCACTTACAACTGCATAAAAGTGCCTTAGTCACTCTATGGCAGGGCCCTTGTTCTACTGAGCAGCAAAAGAAAAAAAACCTTTGCCAGTCTCGAATCCCAGACTATTGACACAATAGACTGCATGAATTACCACTAAGCCACAGCAGCTCTACAAATAACTTGGTTCTGAAATAAATATATCATGCATTACAATGAGGGAATGTAAATGGAAATTAGGAATGGTATAACACAAACCCTTTTCTGTGGGTCTTTACCAGCAGTGGTTGTGGAATTACATGACATGACTGTGAAAGGAGAACCAGCCATCCTAGCAGGGAATAATGTTACAGTAGCACCTTACAAACTCCACACAGTATCAGACCAGGATAAATACTGGCCACAGGAATACAGTGCAATAACCACATTTGTATGGCAGTTAATTGTGTAAGTGAGAAAAAAGTACATACTCCCATGTATCCTGTGTTAGCATTTGGAGGGGTGCGTACATGTCTACACTGAGATCTGTGTACTGGAAGCAGCAACATGCAGGTATGAGTACAACATGCATATAACTGGCTACAGCCCTAGCATCAGATAAGAGACATATACCAACCTTCAGACTGACACAACGGTGTCCAGAGCAAACAAGCATGGGCCCCACCTTGGAAATCTGAAAGGGCTACGCCTACCTAACCTAGCATTTTATAGCAGTGGGCTGCAATTACAGTGAGTAATGCAATCACCAAACAGCAGGCTGCATGCAATTACTGAATGGTGGGCAGCAATTGGTGCAGAGGCTGTCACATGCACAAGTGCAGATACCTAGAAAAGCAGGCTGTACCTGCAGTCCACACATGCAATTATATCATTGCAGGTGCTTTGAGATAGAGAGTAAGAGAGAGAGGGACACGGACACAGACAGAGACTGAGACAGAGACAGAACACAGTGAGAAACAGAGACCGAAGGTTAAATAGAGGGCGAAACCCCAAAACAAACCACCAATAAAAAAAAAAAATACAAAACAGTAACACACAGAGCAGGGAAATGCAAAGGTAAGGTATGTAACTCACATGTATGTGTTGGCATGTCGTAGATGTTCCTGAAGAGTACTCTACACACTGCAAATCATCCATGTGTGGCAGCAGTATGTATCTATCTGTATCTGCACATGTGCATATGGCAAGGGACATACTGCAACTGTTAGTGAAGGGTGGACAGCTATCTGTCAGTGAAGGTTGATATGTGCATATATCCATGTAGGTCATAGTGTGTGGCCTAGAAGACATCATGCAGTGCTCAGGAGTGGCCTTATGTCAACTGGTGCCCTAAGCAAAAGGGCTCCATGGCACACCCTACCACACTTCCTGGTGCCCCCATCCTTGTGTCCACATAAATAGTGGAAAAGCACCCCTGCTAGAGCGGCACCCTAGGCGGCCGCCCAGTAGGCCTATGCCTAAGGCCAGCTATGGTAGTGTTGATATATGTCATATGGTGGTTAAATGCTGTGGGACAGATTTGTCAGATCTGCTGTGTTACAGACAGTGAGGCCTGCTAATGCTACAAGGGCTGAGGACACCCACATGCATTCTGCACAACACTCTGCAATTTAATCACATACCTGTACATCCCACAACTGTTGCATAAGTGATATCCCCGCCATGAAAGGTGGACTGTACATGTGCCTATATGTGCATCCATGTGTACAGCAATGGATGTGTACATGTATTTGTATAGATATGCATATATAATATGTATATATATATATATATATATATATATATATATATATATATATATATATATATATACATATAGAGTGAGAGAGAGATACAGAGAGACACGGGGTCATATGTACCGCAACAGGTGTGTGGTGAACAAGGCATGGACTGTAGACAAGTGTTGATACTGCAGTGCCATTCCACCTTCCCAAAACAGTGTACCCATTAACTACCACATAGGTAGATATACCTAACAGTGAAGGTGTGATAAGGGAACATGGGACACAGGTGGACAGTAGCCTCCACTTTGATGAAGACAGTGCCACACTACACCTGTAATCTGTCTGTGTGGTATGGGTCATGACAACAAGTGTGTCGTCTATGGAAGTATAGGGTAGAGTTCCCCTCTTCTCATCACAATGCCCTGTGTGGTATGTACTTCACATGACAACTACACCAGGTGAACAGGCCACAGACAGACCTCCCAAAGGGTAATACTGTCTACAAACAGATGCCCTATGCAGACTGACTCACAAAACCACAACTACACTGTATTGCATACTGGCCACACAGAGGTGACCTCTGCTGGACATACAGAGGTATGTCACACCCATAGCTGGGTGACAACCACCATGGCAACATATCACAATCCCTCAGGGATACACGCTCTAGGGCCCTAAACCTTGTCAGCTCACTAAACAGCACATGCTGGAGGGATAGGTTCCCATCTCAGAGATATGCCATACACCGGAATAGACCACATAGCAATAGCAAACAAGACTCCTCCTTAGCATTTGTTATAAATACCCCTGATGATTGTGTGGGAGATTGGTAATACACCCCAGGAAACACCTCTGTGGTTCAGGTTGGCAGGGGCAAGTGAAATCAAAGTACATGTGTGTCAAAGGCCAGGGTAGCATATGGCTAGGCTGCCGTAGGTCCTAGGGCCAATAGCATATTACCTACCTATGACACTATGCACTCACACATGTACTTAATGCAATAGCTGCTATGTGAGGTTGAATAAGTGTAACGCTGAATGTGTGCAAGGTCTGTAAATGTGTGATAGCTTAGTGTGATGTTGTATCTGACATGGTAGTGCCTATCCCAGCAGTGAGGACAGCAACTGATGTGTAATGTACTGTTAGGCAGACATAGTAGTACGGCATATGATGTGACGTAGTTCTCCATTGACGAATGTGGTGTCTCATTGTAGGCTAAAGCAATACATGTATGCTTAATGAGTGGTACTGCTGGTGAATCCATCACCAATATGAACTGTAGTACTACCTGAAGCTGTAGGCCTAAACAGCACAGTATGGTGTGCGTTCACATTGCTTGGAAACACTGCCATGTGTGTTTTCTGTAGTCTGCACAGAGGACAGACTGCAGGCATAAGGGTGTGTAAGTAGTGGCACACAGTACCATATGGTACACAGGTAATGCTCATTTGTGTTGGCATACAGTGGTGCATTGTATGTTTGCCTGATGTGTGTGTGATTATGCCTGTACAATGGTTGCAATCATATGTGTGCTACAGGGTTAACGTGTGTATCCAGCAACATATATAGTCTGTTACAGCAGTATGCCACCTATAGTAACAATTGGACACATCTGTTAGGCAGGGCTATGGCATCAATGACTAGGGTGGTTGATTGGTACTACTGTACCTGTACTTTACATCCATTGCAATGGATGACATCTCTGTTCGTGCATTGGTGTGATATACATCCCTGTCTTGAGGTTGTGCAATGTGTCACAAACAGTGTGTCGGGTACTGTTGTATAGTGGTTATGATATATAGAGTCTGCCAGGCAGTGTTACTTAGTTGTGGCCTGAGAACCAATTTGTGGTATTGAACATGTATAACTTCTGACAGACAATAGGATGGTATATATGTCAGTAAAGTGATATCTGTCGGTAAAGGTGTAAAGTGTGCCACAGGACACTCTCACACATATTGTTCATATCTTTTTCAGCGTACACAGCGGATGAGGAAGAGGTGATACTCGACAGCCTATTGCAGCGGTACACAATGCTCTTCTCCAGAAGCAGCAAGCACCAGCAGGAGCAGACTGCACTGTGGCAGGAACTTGTTAGTCAGGTAAATGACATAGGCATGCATAACCGGACATATGAGCAGGTACGCCATCACTGCAGTGATTTAATTATACAAGTCCAGCGGCATGCGTCTGATATCCAAAGACAGCAGCTTGCCAGAGGTGGTGGGGTGGCCATTCATCCCCCCCTCACCAGAGCGAAGGAGCTGCTCCTAAGCATGGTGGCTCCTGGACAACAGCTACATCAACCTCTGACATGTGTTGTAATGGAGGCTGAAGCCACCCAGCACATCCACCTGGAGCAAGCAGGTAACATGCCCTATCTGTAGACTACAGTTAACTGTATTGTTAGATTATGTGTGTGTGAGATGTGTACTGTGTGTTTAGCAGTTCCGCTGCCTAGTGTTGTGCAATACGGATAGTTTGAATAATATCCCTACACCTGTGACTGTTGACTGTTGTTGTACTGCAGTTTAGCACACCCACTGTAGCAATGCCACAGTTGTGGCCACTGATGAACCCTCTCATATTCTCGTAGGTCCCTCTGGCGTGACGGCAGGGCAGCCGATCCATGCTGGTGAGTGTATTATACCTGCAATGTTGGTAATGAAATATGCATATCATGGGTGAGGTGTAGGCCATGTACACTTAACACACCTATGCATAATGCATGCTGTGCATGTTTACTGTGAGACATTGCACAACTCAGTAACGTCAGTAGCTGCCTCAATGACATGCAATACACAGAGCATGACACACAGTTGTGGCAACCCCGTACTGCACATTGGATAGGCATAGTTGCAACACCTGTACACAACATAAGACATTTATCACATGCAGTACACAAAGTCATGCTACATATGGCGTAACGACACACCCGCTGTAAGGTCACACTTCAGTATCCCACATGTCATCCACACACACATGATGTACTTCAGGGGTAGAGGCCTATCATGGGGCTGTGCAACACTCTTCAACACATAATACAGTCATGTTAGGCAATGCTCCCTACTGGGTACCTCATACACCCATGTACAAAGTGGCTGTGTAATCGTGAGCGTATCCACGGCACTGCAGTTCAGGTACAGCATGCTAGGTGGTGGTCTGTCACACAGTAGTAGCCGTGAATGACCACAAGATGCATGATGATGATGATTTCACATGGTACTACACCCCATCCGGTTACAGTGACCACAGTACTACACATAGCAGTTTTTGCTGTGCACCTCATTGTTCTGTGTGTGCAAACATATGCACCTATACACACCATGCATAGCATGTTGTGTGTGTGCTTACATATGCTAGTATACACATTTTGCACAACAGTCACCATCTGTACAAAGAGTCACATATATGTCCTGGAATGCTATTGGGTGTATAGGTCACATGACACACATTGGGTATGTGTGGTGTTTAATGTTGCAGTCATGTAGCATGCAATGTCATGGCTGGCAATAACATATCTGCAATATGTCCCACACGCACCATAACCACTGTGCAATGTCCATGTCATGCATTGGGATTCCTTCACGTCTACATGCACCACTCATCCCATGTCTGTACATTGCATGCATTTGCTACACCTGTGCCCACTATTATGTGCTATGGACACAGACACTGTCATCAGACATGGCAATCTATGTGTCACCCAGATAACACATGCAGCCATGGTATGTATACCATTGAGTGATGATGCACATGACATTGCAGAGCAGATAATACTTGCACAGCAATGTTCTGTCCATGTACACATTGTGTTCCAGGGTGTAACCATTCACTGAACAACTACACACATGCATAAAAGCCATGTATAATGTCATTAGATAGGGCTGTCTACACTTGCACTGCATGGTGTTGAGCCACACATGGTCTGCCTGCTGACATGTGTGTGGTGACTGTTTGCCTTGTGATACTGTCACCCACCATCACCCACTATAGTGTATGTGTTGGATTGCTGGTGTGTGTGTGTGTGTGTGTGTGTGTGTGTGTGTGTATGTGCTGTGGTGAGCAGTATATTACTGTGCATGTGTGCATGTGTTCATGTGTTCATGTGTGCATGTGTACATGTGTACATGTGTTCATGTGTTCATGTGTGCATGTGTACATGTGTTCATGTGTTCATGCGTTTCCTGTCTTCCTTCCACAGGTGCAGAGTTAGGCGTGGCTGAATGCAGCAGGGAACCTGATGTCACTGCCACTAATAGTGGAGATGATGGGACATGTACTGTGGCACAGGAAGGTCTGACAGGGTCTGTCGTTGGTCCACCAATCGACAGTACACAGTGGTCAACCCCATCTATGTGCACACTCATACTGCCAATACATCTCTCGTCACCAATGGCCATAGCTGAGGGACAGTTGGCATTGACCAGAAGAGTGTGGTACCTATGGCATGTGCATCCCCTCACAGCAGCCATAGCCAGATTACCGGAATGGTACCACATAGGCGGATGTCCAGGGGTTCTCGGGGGAGCACCACTGGTCATATTGACTCTGACAGATGTGCCCCCGGAGATATTACAACTTCCAGTATGTTCTGGGCTGTAATGCAGGCACAGGCACGTATGGAATGGTACACCCAACAGGGACTAAGGGTTCAGAGGACCCATTACACTGCTATCAACGACAGCATCCGTGACCTTGCCAGTGCCATCCGGAATTACACTGAGGTCATTGCTAGCCGTTGGAGGGAGACATTAGATGTCCTCCACAATGTGTTAGCCATGAGCCAGGACCATGCGGGAAGGATGAGAAGCCTACGCGGATGCATGCCAGCAACAGCATCAGCATCAGCTGGCAGTCATCGTGGACGGACCACGGATCACAGCCCCTCCCATAGTGGCAGTACCAGCACCAGCAATGATGGGGCTGGCCTGTCCATTGACCATTCTACTAGACCACGTGCACATGGCACTGGCCAGTCCCAGCAGGGACATGGGTCCAGTCATACCTCTGCCTCTGATGATAGCACCCTGTCAGGGTTGGTACCCGATACTGCCCGTAGCACCCCTGCTAGGCACAGGTACTGTGTCCGTGGCCAGAGACAGTGATCTGTACGGCCTAGCAGGTACAGTCTGTGGCTGTCCCACAACCGCCCGTATATGGCAGCCACATGGTGGAGTTGTGTGCATGCAGACACACACACATTTACCATACAACTAGGGCTCACACATACACACACACATTACATCAACATTGGCCCATGCAGTACTATTGTCCCTCACACACACACACACACACACACACACACACACACACACACACACAGACATGCTGATTGGATGGGTCAATGTCGAGCTCTGGCAAACCTACAACACACCCTGTGCATATGATGACACCTGTGCCACCTACTGTCATCTGTCACATTAATGCAAGAATAGGCTAACATGGTTCTGATGCACAGGGTGACATTATAGCAGTGTAGCAATGGTAGCAAGTTGCCAACAGGAAGGTGTACTGGTATCCTTGTAGGTATATCTGAGCAGGCATTATGCATCACAGCTCTGATAGTCATTGTAGCATTGTGTACACCAGTGTTAGGTCTGAGTACGTATTGCCCACCCTTGTGCCACTTGGCTGAAGTGTACAGTGTTGCCAGCATGTGTTAGTGAGTGGACAGTACGTGTGTGATGTGTGCATTACAAATTAGTGGGTGTACATCTGTGAACATGGTGTGTGCACACTGTCTGCATGTACGTGCATAGTGGACATGTGGGATGTGCGAGATACCCTGTTCTACACATTGTTAACATCTCATGGTATCTTTCGATGGCCAGTATGCATTCTACTACAGATATGTACTAACATGGGTACACATGTGTGTACGACATGGGTTGGCACTATGCTGTGGGTGATACCGTTGATATCTGTCAATGATCTGCAGTCTGGCAGTATACACCACCTCAACAGCATGACTATAACCAATCATTAGATGATGTCCTGACAAATGACTCACAGTTGTAGGGAACTCAGTAACAGTTGGATCCTTCCAGTACTATACTGTAACAGTAACCAGTGGTATTGACCGCTACACGTTCCTGGGACCACACCTGTGTGGCATATAGCCCTCTTCGGTACATGCAAACATACTAGGGATATGTCCATCCACATCTGGAAATGCATGCATTGGCCTACACTGCATTCCCCGGATGGGATGCATATCCTACACAAGGGTATCATACAGACACATACCTGTTGTCCAATACATGCTGTACAGCAGTACGCTGTCTATGGCATAGTCATCCACATTTACTATACATACTATCCCGACAGTACCACATAAGTGGTAGCCCTGAACATGTATGTTAGGTACCAATGTGTACAGACAGACACGTGTTATGTCATCTGTCCCTTGGTATCCACATATCCATAGGTATTGTGGGGTCCCTTGGTGTTTCACAAACACATTAGGGGCCTGCATGCATATCCACAGGGCTGGTGCACACCTATAATGACTGACCATTATTGCCAGTCATTGTTGTGTATGAACATGTCTGACATATACCCCAGCAATTACCCTCACTCACAGTACTCTATAGTATGTGTCATGGGTGTGTGTGGCAGGGATGTCCTTGGCCATGGATCACTACATTGGCCGGTCTTGACCATACTCACATATGTGACCTATGATCTGAGAAGCAGCGGCACAATCTGTCGAAGGTTACAAATGTATTCATGTAGTATGCAGGCTTCACACCTATGTACTGATTGAGGTCACATGTACACAAATCTATTTGACACGCAGATACTCGATGTGTGCAATGCACATACTGTTTGAAATATATGTCATACCATAGTAAAAGCAAAACCCACACTGCATTGACCACCTCTGGCACACACACTCAGTGTTTGCAGGACTCAAACCCCTACCTAACTATGTTATGATACTAGCGAGATACGCATAAACATGGCACACTATATGCATTACTGAATGATTTCTGTTCTCCTTGAATATTTGTGGGATGCTGACATCATCAGACTTTCCGAAGAGGGATGTACCTCTTTTAAAATGTGTTTTCCCAGTCTCCAAAAATGCTACTCCTCTTGAAGGAAATCACACACATACACCGCCACACACACACTCAGCATTTGCAGGATTCAAACCCCTACTTAACTATGTTATGACACAAGTGAGATGCGCATTAACACAACCCGCTATTTGCTTTACTGGGAGCGTTCATTTCCAAAGCACTATTTCTAGGATGCAGACATCATCACACTTGGCAAAGAGGTATTCACCACTCCTAATGTGTTTCCACAGTCTCCAAAAAGGCCACTTCTCTCAAAGGCAATCTCACACACACATATTCACAGTCAGCATTTAAACCTCTATTTAACTATGTTATGACACTAATGAGATACGTATTAACACGACGCGCTATTTGCTTTACTGGGAGAATTCATTTCCAAAGCACTATTTGTAGGATGCTGACATCATCACACTTGGCAAAGAGGTATTCACTACTCCTAATGTGTTTCCACAGTCTCCAAAAAGGCCACTCCTCTCAAAGGTAGTCTTACACATACACAGGATTCAAACCTCTACCTAATTATGTTTTGACACTAGTGAGATATGCATTAACACGACATGCTATTTGCTTTACTGGGAGCATTCATTTCCAAAGCTCTATTTGTAGGATGCTGACATCATCACACTTGGCAAAGAGGTATTCACCACTCATAATGTGTTTCCACAGTCTCCAAAAAGGCCACTCCTTTCAAAGGCAATCTCACACCCACACATTCACACTCAGCATTTGTAGGATTCAAATCCTTACCTAACTATGTTATGACACTAGTGAGAAATGCATTAACATGACGTGCTATTTGCTTTACTGGGAGCATTTATTTCCAAAGCTCTATTTGTAGGATGCTGACATCATCACACTTGGCAAAGAGGTATTCACCACTCCTAATGTGTTTCCATAGTCTCCAAATAGGCCACTCCTCTCAAAGGCAATCTCACACACACACAGTCACAGGATTCAAGCCCCTACCTAACTATGTTATGACACTACTAAGATATGCATTAACACAACACACTATTTGCTTTATTGGGAGCATTTGTTTGCAAAGCTCTATTTGTAGGATGCTGACATCATCACACTTGGCAAAGAGGTATTCACCACTCCTAATGTGTTTCCACAGTCTCCAAAAAGGCCACTCCTCTCAAAGCCAATCTCACACACACACATGTGTACACACAGATACATACACACACACTCAGCAATTGCAGGATTCAAACACCTACCTAACTATGTTGTGATACTAGTGAGATACGCATTAACATGACACACTATATGCTTTACTGTTTGGTTTCTATTCACATGCTATATTTGTAGGTTGCTGACATCATCAGACAGGACATGGTAATGTGTGTGCACTTAGTGTTATGCAATCCCAGGAATGAACCTTGTGGGTCAGCAGGTGTGAACATCTTGAACAGGAATACATAATTCATACCTGGTGTGATCTATCTGTGGACAAATTACCATTCCTTCATATGACAATACATATTCATGCACGGATTGTATGTTTTCTGGATACAACATGTGTCTGTGATGTTGGTAAAGGGTTATTCAAAGTCTATGTGGGACCTGTGTTGCTCCTGTCAGTGATGTATGTCCTGGGTGGCTGCCTTGCAAGATATCTAGCAGGTTTGGGGAACATGATGTACTCATTGACATACCACAGACGTTTGGGTTGTGTGTTTGTCGGTTTACAATATCTCTGCTCCTGACTGCAATCATGATGGATTCCATGGACTAGCATTTCGGACTTCGTAGGCTTATAGGAATATAGTTCCCATGGTGTGTTGTGCACCAACACTTGTGGGGTGTGCTACATGTTGCTGTAACACATTCAACGGTGTAAGATCCTGTAGAGAGTGTGAGGCTCAACAGACTGTTCGGGTGCAGTGGCTGTTTGTCCTGTTGTTCACTTATGGGGAAACAATGTTATCCACATGATGGGATTCATTTGGCATTGGGAAAACCAGTTTACACATTCTACATGTGATATTTCCTGGTATGATGTTAGGGCATTTTGTCACTGGGAGGTGGGTATGCATGTATGGGCCTGTCTGACAGGATGTTGACATTGTGAGTCAGGTACAGTTGACCCTGACTCAGGACATATATGACTGTACATCGATATTTCTGACATAGCTGAAGGAGGTGTAATGTTTCTGTCTGTACTCCTTTGCAGATTATCTTTCCACAGCAACAACAAACCTGAACACTAAAACCCTGTTATACTCTTTTACACACTTGACACACTACTGATCCTTTGTAATCAGTCGACAGTGTATGTCATCATCATATCCTGGCATGTCCAAAGGTCGGTTTCGTGTCTACTCTCCAGTCCAGCTGGTGCATATTGGAATTCTGACGCAGTGTTACAACTGCTTTATGTACACAGGTAACACTGTCATCCTACCAACAAACTCAGATATATGTGAGAGGTGCAACTGTATAGACAGACAGGAGGCTGAGCTCTCCCAAGCCATGACTGGCACAGTCTATCGGGTGGTGAAGGTAACCACACACACCACAAATACAGTCGCACATGCACCTATGACAACAGCAAACCATATACATTGACACACAATGACATACTTGGAGCATCTAAATATACTCTGCCTAAGCAGCTGAGACATCCAAAGCAGACACACAAACAACTGGTAACACACAACCATACACACATATCACATAGTTCACAAAGTCATTGTGCCACACAGTGACTGCCCTTAAGCCAACACAACACACCTCATACACTTGTATTAGGTGACTGTAATCGCCCGTCACACTGACATCCCACTCACCAGGCTGAACAAGGTGAACGTCACTTTGTGCTGTGTGTCGGGTGCCAGGATATGCCACATGACACATGCACTGTTGTCAGTCCACTGCAAGTACAAATATGGCTCCATCATTGACCATTCTGGTGTGTAAACCCATAGACATTCCTTCCTGGACTACATGACAAGAGACATAGAGGAGCTCTCTGATCATGTAGCCCAGGACAGTATGACCCTGACCTTGTGTAGCATCTTACCCTCACCAAGAACTATACCACAGTATACAGATGACATGATCACTTTTAACAGTTGACTAACATATTGTTGTCGTTCACAGGGGATCCAGTGTCTGTCAGCCTGGGATTACATGCTCAACATGCCATGTACATTCGCTATGGACGCCATGCACCTGTCACCCCTAGGCTTTCACAGACTGCCTTAGGCTCTTGACACACACATAGTGGCAGTTTGAAGCAAGGGTCAGAAGACATAACCACAGCCATAGATGTTACAGGGTACAGGAAACGGAGAGTGATGGTGCTCAACAACTGATGTCTAACCCTCAGAATGCATGCACTCAGGACTCACATCAGTATGGAATCTGTCGATATATGTGCAGAAACAAACACCTGGTTCAGGCTCACAAAAGCACAGCAGCACTAACAGGTTTTATGTCATACCATGGTTTTCAGACAAAAGACTCGGACCGGACAACAACAATAAGGGGGGTATCCATATACATCATTCATACACACACCTCCAGGTTTGTAGCAGTACACAAAGCACTGGGGAACGTACATGTGCAACTGAGAGTGGGCAAAACTGCATTTCAGTTTGTAGACTGTTACAGACCACACTCCCAAACTTGGGCAAAACAGTCGTTATTCCTGGGAACACTGGGGAATGTAAAGGTCCCACCAAACACCATTATATCATGTGACTTCAAATACACAAACATTGGCTGGGTATACTGCTCAAGCAGTGACACCCTTGCACAACAGTTGCTAGGATTGTTACACTCAAATGCTATGGCAGACCTGGTCACCACACACACAGGGGGATAAACATTTGGGACCTGATCATCACCCACATGGGGACTCTATGTTCCACAACAGAGGTATACCTGTAATTGTTAAGGTCGGAACATACATTCATCACGCTAGACATACATATCCCATACACACACACATCCTATGTGATCTCAGTGACCTACTTCTCATGTGCAAACGTCACACTTGTACAAACTGAGGTGGTATCCCTCAATGACCCAGGGACAGTGTTAATTATGACTCAGACCACTTCATAGTTTACAAGCACATTCTATGGACAACTAATGGAATGCATGGATCATGCTATCCCAGATAACTACAAGACTCACTCCTCCAAAGGCAGGGGACCTGTCTACTGGACCATGGCCATTACTGAGCTATACAGGGACAGGCTACTACATTATAGACCACAATCACAATCAGGAAGGCATCTCTGATCAGTACTATGGTATAGCTACGATCACTTGTTGATTCATCTAAGGCCCACTTCTAACGGACACTTGCAACAGACACTATGGACAATCACAAGGCCTTATTTAGTTATGTCAGGGACCTGGGTGGGAACTCACAGATATGCTGTGAGTTACTGCATAATTACTAATGATACAGTGAACCCACTGACATTGCGAACATCCTGGACAACTGGTTCAGTGGGAATGTTTCCCTACCATCCCCCCTGCAGTGCACATATCCATCACAACAGGGTGTAGCCTCCCTGACATCACAGATGAACATGTGTGTGCTGCCCTCTCCATAGCAGACAACACAGCATCAGTGGGACCAGATGGTGTCCCAGACTGTGGCATACACGAGATTCTTGACAAACTTCGCACTCACATTATGTCACTGTTCAATATCACAGTTACTACAGGATGTGTACCCATGGAATGGCGTACAGCTACTGTGTACTCACTCCACAGTGCTGGTGCCACAAGGGACCCTGGACATTATCACAATATATGCCTAACTATCCTGGTCTGCTATGCTATGGAGTGTATCATCATGGAACACATACACATACACATTGTGAACCTACAGACAATGGATCCTACACAATTTGGTGTTGTTGTGGGCATATCTTGCCTCTTGCAGATGTTTGATGTCTTTAAACAATTAACAGGTCCATAGACGTACACAGGGTTGTCCACACAGCCTACCTGGAGCTCACACACCACTTCTACACAATACCCCACTTGGCCTTTACACATTAGATCACCGGATTTAATATCTACACATATGTCACAAGATGGATTGCTAACTGGATCATGGATAGCGCACACATGGTCAGTATTGCAGGTGCCATGTCTGACTATACACCAGTTACATGTGGCATCCCATAGGGCTAAGTCCTGGGACCTCTCTTGTTCTGTATATATTTCTGATACATACTGGCTAACACAGGAGGAATATGGATGACCATGTTTGCAGATGACTGCAAACTGTGTGCCATAAACGACTCCACAGCTGGCACAAGCATCCTTAGAAAGGGCCTCACAGAGGTGGATGACTGGTGCCAGAGCCATGGCCTACAGCTACCTTCCTTTGGATGCATAGTCATCACCTTTGGTAGTAACATCGTGCACACACATTACCACATAGGTGATGATACATCACTTACAGTGTGTGTGATTTGTGATTTGGGGACATGAATACTTAGTACTCTCGCCTTTGACATTCATGTTGCCAATGTTGTTGGACACACCTTCTATTTAGCCAACCTTATCCCATACGGTTTTACATCCAGATCAGGTGGGGTCATTGTGACCCTATAGTCATCAGGCACATGCTTGGATACAATGCCCCATTTCGGATGTACCGTACCCAACACCTGCAGCAACTGGAATGTACACAAATTTACATAACCAAGTGGATCTAGGGACTCACACAGATGGTATGCACAGTTTGGCTATGGTGACCCCGGCTCTCCTCAGTTGCTTACTGCCTACTTGGATGCAGTCTGTGCCTTTTGTTTGAAGCCATGTCCATCACAGCATTGATGGACAGGCCCCACATGAGGATATCAAAGTCCCTTACAGCTACATGCTCCAGGGACAGGTTCGTGAGCAATGATGTTAATAGGACATGCTGGAGGGGCATATTACCATCACAGAGGCTCCACTCACTCGGGAATGTGATCACAGTCCCACATATGCACAGACCCACACTGACCACCTACAGGTGACATCTTCACAGGTGGATGGGTGATCGTATGTTTAGCCCTGGGATATGTTATGGGTCCTTGCTAGACAGAGTCAGAATGAAATGAACATATGTGAGATATCTTGTGTGACCTACTATTAACAGGCACAGTCTACTGATCTAGCATGGTTGCAGAATACAAGCAAACTGTGGCTAGGCTTCTACATACCCTAGGGCAGATAGCCTAGTGTCAACCTCTGAACCTATGCTAATGTTTGGGATGCACGTTGTTCAGTGATGGTACTGATTGCAGGTTTTGTTTCTTCTTTGCTTTACCACTTCCTATGAACAACCTAGGTTTCTGCATAACATGTTTGATTGTGACAGGATTTCACTATATTATATTGTGTCTGTTGTCATATCACTGTGTGCACATAGTGGATTGGTGAATAGTGCGAGGTTCCTGGGTTGACACATGCAACTGAAGGATATGTGTGGCCCACTGCTGTACTCAAACTTCCCTTAAGTTTGTGAGCATGCCCAGTTCAGACTTTCAGTGTTTTGTTGCCTGACATTTGTCTCATAGTTTCAAGTGTGTGAGCATGCCCAGTGTGACCTTGCAGTATGTTGCTGCCTGAGGTCCACTACATTTCTTGATGTGTGTGAACATTACCAATATTAACATTTATACTATATGTGTGTTGAATATCAGGTTCTATTATTACTGCAGGCCTCACCTTTGTGTCTTAACTCAACAGGGATTATGCTATGCCTGCAAGGTTTCCATGAGATACTTAGCATTGACTTATCAACATTTTTTCATACAAGCTGACCATTGACATACTGTCAAGGTTTAGTGGTTCTGTACTCTAACAATAGTGCACTGTACCTGGGTCCGAGGACTGTCACTGCTTCATATTTTCATACATGCCAGAACAGACTGCTTCAAGAAAAGTGAAGCAAATATGAACTTGTTAACCTGCTTTTGATGAACTTTACCCACATTTGACCAGACTTGCACAACATTGCTCAATGTTGCCCAACATTGCTGGACAGTGCATAATATTGCTGAACATTGCCTGTAGTTGTGCTACTTAGTGTGTGCAATTTTGTTTACATATACTAAATAGTGGTGAGAGCTATTTAGCAGTGCTTTATATTACTTAACACATAGCAATCATGCCTCAGGTGGTGCTGCAGGGCTGCCTATGTCGGATGCACATTTTACACTCCCTATACATGTTTGTTAACAGGTAGTGTCAAGTTAGGCATCGCTTTTACTATATGTGCGAGTCAGAGAGAGGTATCATTTCCCGGGTTCCTACTGAGACAGTGTATATGCTATGTGTTGCCTCTTTGCCAAGGCCAAAGGATACTGGGCATGCCTCCTTCTGCCTACTGTGGCAGGCTCAGGTTGTTCCTCCTCCGAGTCATGATCTGCATGTGATTGCCTTGGCAATAGTGGGGGGCTGTTTGGCCCATGCCTATGCTGCTCCTGCTGCAGCTGTTTTCGCAGGATCATGTTGTGTAGCATAGCACATACCATGACTATTTGGGTACATGTAGTTGGTGAGTACTGCAAGGTTCCACCAGATGTGTCCAGGCACCGGAACTGTGACTAGAGCAGCCCAAACACACGCTCGATTACATTTCGTGTTTGTGCATGTGCCTCATTATGGCGTTCCTGTTCAGGTGTGTGTGCATCTCTGATGAGTGTCATCAGCCACGGCTCGAGTGCATATCCAGCATCCCCCACTAGGTGACCATGAGGGATGTCCCCATTGGCAAATGTCTGGTACAGCTGTGTCAGATGCCAGATATGGGAGTCATGGTAGCTTGCAGGTCAGCCAGCACACACATTCATTATTATGCCCTGGGCATCACACATGACCTGGCAGTTGATGGAGGGGTGACCCTTGCGGTTATAATAGACCCTACCCCGCTCAGCGGCTGGTGCTTTGATGCAAATGTGCGTGCAGTCTATTGCACCCACTACCTCAGGGTATTCTGCTATTTACTGGGAGAGACGCATATTGCTGGCCAATATCTCACAGGAATTGGGGAAATATACATGATCACCGACATGTGCTGCCATGGCATTCAGGAACTGGTGCAGTACCCTAGATGCTGATGCCTGTGAAATCCCCATCATATCGCCAGTTGGTCTCTGGAAGGTACCTGTTGCTAATATTCTTAGACCAACACATACCTTGGTTTCCAAAGGGATGGGTTCCCCTCTGTTGGTTCTGTGTGTGAGGCGTGGCCTGCACAGCTCAACAATTTGCTGCATGAGGTCTCTGTCCAGTCTATAGTGCTCCACTATCTCCAGCTCATGTAGCCCTTGGTAGGTTACCCTAGGCCTGTACACTCTTCTCCGTCTCCTCACTGTGGATTGCTCAGCAGCATTGCAATGTCACCACCCTCAGCATGTTGCATATGTCATCTTATGACAGCAATGGCAGCCCCTAACATTTCTTTGTCTCAGTAAAGTTTTTTCAGTTTTCACTTCTATTAGCTTACTGCAGTGTTGCAGTGTGTCTGAGAAAACATGCTGGAATGGTTTTGCTGAGTTTTAAGTGCTGGGCTGGGCTAGTGTACTGCCTGTGTAATTGCCTGATTCTGATTGTTTTCACCTGCTAGCTCTGCTAGTACTCCTGGTTAACTTCCTACTATTTGTTGTGCTTCCTTTTCCTTTCTGTTTCCTCAGGGGGCAGCGCCACGCAAACAAGCGCAAACATGCACACACCAGCTCACAAGCGTGCACACATGCTTACATGGACTAAAAGTTGCTTATTCTTGCTCAACGCCAAGCACACACCGGTGCAAACGCGCTTACAACTGTTTACACAGCCTTACATATGCTTACTCAAGCTTACATGTGCGCACACGCTGACACACTGTGCACACTGTCTTACTCGGGTTTACTGGTGTGCACATGCGTGCATGCACACTCAGCAAGGAACTTTGGTGTTATCCACAACATACACCTTCGATTTCTTGACTTTACCTGGCCTACCTGTTGACACACCTCTTTCACTATTATGTAAATGTAAGCTGACACATGTCACTCTGCTCCAATGAGCTGCACTCCTTTCATACATAACCCCCTCGTGATGTCACCTATCTTCTACTTTGTTACTCCCGTTATCCTACTTCTACACTCCACTGACTGTGCTCATTTGCTATGTAAACTTGCGATTCACTATCATAACTCTCATTTGCACAGGATTGCCTACTAATGTTTAGTTACATCTCTTAGACTGAGCTTCCCCCCCTTAGCAACCTCTACTAGGATGACATGTTGTCTTCAGCCTGCCATTCCCTTGCATTGTAAATTCATTTTAGCTATGAAATCCACATTTGTGGATCTTAATTATTAATTTTCTGCTTTTAGGGTGTGCAGCGCGTTTGCGTGCCGCTGCACTATGGTTAAACCCCGGAAATCGGGATTAAAAAAAAAAAGTTATTTTATTTTTATTTTGCATCACTTCCCATTGCCAATGGCCGTATTTTTGGCCATTGGCATGCTTCCTCCTCTGAATGCATGTTTTTTTTCCAGCTGACACGGCTCCATTTTGCTATTTGCAGAACTGTACTCAGTTATCAACTGAGTACATTTCTGCAAATAACACTACTACTCGGACAGGTTTAGGTTTCCTGGATCACAATTTTACCTCATTTGCATGGCTTTCGCCTGCAATTGAGGTAATTTGCATATCCCAGCCCTGTCCATGTAGGACTAGTTTGGAGAGCTCAGTTGCACACCCCTGCCAGCTGTTCCTGGATCGCTCAGTGGACATGTTGGCTTGCTGGAGTCTTACTCTACTTTTAGACTCCGTGCAAGCCTTCATGAATCCAGCCCTATGTTAAAGTCATTCATATATCTCCAATATGTGTGGACATCATCATTTATTGGGGAAGTAATGACAGTTAACTCAGGTTTAAGATAAGAGTACAGAAAGCACTGTATATCATATCATTAGCTCTTACAGAACAGAATGTACATCAGTAATCAGAAGCAGAGGGGAAGTTAATAGAGAGAGCAGGTGATATAAAAAGGTAAAGTGTCAAGAGAAAAAAAAAGGAGGGTGGCTATCGGTAAAAGAGGGAAAATTAGATGGCTAGAATTATGTATGAATTGAGAAGAGGCTGTATGCAAAGGAGGTCAGGTGATTAAATTCAAGGTGGTTGTGTACAGGAGTAAGTCCAGGTATTTGTAAAGTGGACATTTAGGGCAATTTTAAATGGGTGGGGCTTTGTGATATATCTGATTGTGAAAGGTAGTTTATTCCAGTGGATAAAGGGAAGATAGTTGTAGAGTAAGTAATATAGCAATTGATTTTTTAGGTTTGTAGATGTCAAGGAGGTTTTGGCTGGTGCTCCTAAGTTTTCTGGTTGGGAGGTAGTAATTTAAGATGTTGGAAATGTTAGGGCATAAGGAGGGTTTATAGAGGATGGAGTGGATAAAATTAAGTCGATAGATGTTGATTGGAGAACTCAAGCCAGTTAAGTGTTTTCAAGGCCAGACAGTGATGGGATTTAGGTTGACTGCTGGCAGCGAATGTAGCTATTTTGTGATATGTATTTTCCATCTTATTCAGTAGTATGGCTTGTAGGTTAGTGAGGATTTGGGAGCCATAGAAGAGACAGGATAGGAGATAAGTAAGAGAGAGTAACCATCTTGCTTCTGGTGTGAGATATCTTTTGTTACGGTATAGTAAGCCAAGCTTTTGGTAAGTATTTTTGATACAGTAATTTATATAAAGGTTGAACTTTAGTTTATCATCAATTATGACCCCTAGTAGTTTGGTATGGGATTCTAACGAGGTGATAGTGAAGGGTGAGGTGTTATGAGAGAGTGATTTAGGCAGCAATAGAAGTAGTTTAGTTTACTTAACACTGGGTATTAGCTGGTTATTGGGAAACCTTGTCTCAATATTTGTGAAAGTTTGCTGGGTTTTGGAAAGCAGATCTGAGAAATAATCAGAGTAGGTGATGACTGTAGAATTATCCGCTTATTGGATGAGAATTGAGTTGGGGCAGGATTTATAAAGATTGTTGGTAAAAATGTTGCATAGAAGAGGTCCTAAGATGGAGCCTTGGGGCAGACCTGTGGTGAATGACAGAGGAGGGGACAGTGTAGAAAGCCATCTAACAGATTGTTGCCTATTGGACAGGTAGCTGCTGAACCAAGAGATTGTGGATGGGGAAAGATTAAGTTCTGTTAGTTTAGAAATTAGCAAATGATGAGAAACAGTATTGAATGCATTGGATAAGTCCAAGATAATATAATATCTAATAATATAATATATATAATAATAACATAATTGATAAGATCAAAGACTTTACTTAGATCTATAACGAGAGTACTTATTAGGTTTCCTTTGATAGTGTTTAATAAACTGTCATATGTAAGGGTATATAATACAGTCATGGTACTGCAGACAGAGCAGAAGCTTGTTTGTTCCAGACTAGTAAGTAGTTTTTCTTGAAGTAGGTGAATGATTGATTGTATTTTATTTTCAATGAGTATTCCTAGTGTAGAGAGTATGGATATGGCCTGAAGTCTTGTATATAGGTTCATAGATAAGTACTAGGCTAGCTGACCTTGCAGGCCTTTTAAAGCCTAGTCAGTTTACCTTTTTATACCATTTGGTTAGAGATTGGCCTTATTCATCCCATGCTTGATAATTATATATTACCCCTAATAAGAATAACTGGGATCATACCATAGATAATTTGAGGGGTACTCATGCGTGTACAAAGCATCAAGGGGCAGCCCTGGGGTACATTTTTTGTTTCCCAGCCATAGATCCAAGTTGCACTTAAATATGGACAGAGATGAGTTTAGTTTTATGTGGATGGGAAGTGTGTTCCAGAGAAGCAGTGTTACTTGTTCGTCTCTAATACAAATAATGAGAAGGCCTGGGGGTTCGTTCTGATGCTTTAATACATACAAACATATCAGGATGGATAGCAGCATCATTAAATATGAACGAACAAACAGAGCTTACATACATGCATACATTTTCTCAATTTGTTTTCTTTGCTGCTGCTTTTGTATTTGGGGAACTGACACACAATGGAACATTCAGAAACTGTTAAAAGTGAGGATTCTGGTGCTTTACCTGTTATTTCCATGGGAATGAGAACCTTTTCTATAAAGAGAGACATAACTAATCAAAATCCGTGCTGAATTTAGAACTACATGCTAGCACCTGAGAGATGTACATTGCATCATGTGAGTACTAGTAATGATCTAAAATTTGAAGAAATCATAAGAGACTTTACATTTAAAGTTAATAAGTTAAAAAAGTTGCAATGGCAGAGAAATAATTTCGAAGCCTGTTTAAAATTTGGCATAGTACCAAGAGGAATGAGGGTGTTTTGTATGCCCTCACAAGGTGAATACTATCCAGAGTTACTAGCCAAATGGCAGCGTATCAACATACATACAGGCTTTTCATATATGAAATTACTCCTGGAATTTTTTGCACCAGAGGAAGAGAAACTCACAGCAGAAGTGGGTGTTTTACAAATGCAATTAGTGACTGACTTTAAAGGAGAAAGATTCACTAAAAAACTAGACGAGCTATACTGTGCTTTTTCAATGACTGACCAGAAGTTACAACAAACAAAAGTAAAAAGCTACAACTTGACTATAAAGATTTCACACGCAACATCTTCATATGGCCGAGAGGAAAGAGGAGAAATCCGTTCCAATGTCTCTTTAACTGAGACTAACATGTCATATGCGAGTGATGCGGTAGAACCACACTGAATAGCCAAGAGCGCAAGAGACTTTTCGCTTGAATAACAGTAATGAAGAATTAGTTAGGTCTAAACAAAGTAACTCGGTGGAAATAGCTAGTTCAAATTTAACTATGGAATCTTTGGGAGAGAATTATACAACGCTCTGAATCAGAAGAAACAAGGAATGTTTCTTTAGTAACGGCTGTTCCAAATGCAGTTGTTACTCAATCTAAGGACTTGGGTGCAAGGCCAAAGACAAATGAAGCAGTGCAGCAGGGTGGTTTTTAGCCCAACTGCCAGCTCCAATGAAGAAAAAAGGAGAATGGAAGAGAGCCAGCAGCGAAGGCAGAGGGGCAAAAAAAAACAAGGACATCAAATTGACTGGTGACAATATTGATTATAATTTATCTAACTATGTTCTTAATGATGATGAATTATTTGTTTTAAACAAAGGTATGTCCTTCACTCAAGTAGAGAAGGCTCTTTTAATGAAATAGTCATGAATATGATGTTTTATGGTAGAAAAGTAATGTTACAAAGTTTATTTAACCAACAAAATAGACAGCATATGTTGTGACAACCTAGTACATTCATGCCACCATTTAATTCTACCATGCAAATGTTTCTTAAAGTATGTGAAGCTGATCTATATAAATATCTGGAAGAAGGTAGAAATCAGAAATATTTTAATTTAACAAATACACAAAGCAAGCATTAATAAATTTACAGAATAATGATAATATCATAATAAAACAGGCAGATAAAGGTGGAGCTTGTTGTATTAAATAAGGATGATTATTATTTTAAATTAAATAATTTATTAATATAAGGTAATACCTACTTGAAAATTAGTCCATTAGAACTCAATAACATCATAATAGGAGTTCATAACAGTATTAAAATGTATGTTGGATAACAATACCTTCCCTATAGACCAAGATCTTAGTGAATTTCTATTAATAGAATATCCAGTAACACCTCTTTTCAAAGCATTACCCAAGTTACATAAAAACTATAAAGATCCCCACTGAGACCGATAGTCTCAGGTAGAAAATGGGTAACTGAAAAATTTATCTATTTGGTTAGAATATACTTTAAAACCATATACAACAAGAATAATAGAAATTTTGAAAGATACACAACAATTTTTGGAAGCCTTAAAAAATGTTGATATATGTGGAAAAGAAATATTAATGGTCACCTTAGGCGTGTAAATTTGTTTACAGTGATGTAGGAAGAAAATGAATATAGCATGAATGCTGTTTGTGAACTATACAAAGAAATGGGTGGATCAGATGATAGGAAATTACTTACAATAAGAAAATGCTTGAATTTGGTTCTATCTAACAATGTATTCATATGCAATAACAATGTATATAGACAAACACAGGGGGTAGCCATGGGCACCCCCTGTGCTAATACATATGCAAATTTGGTTTTGTCATTTTGGGAGTGATGTTTTGTGTTAGGGGGCCAAAACAGATGGAAAAGCATCTATTTCTTTATAGACGTTTTGTGGACCATGTTTTTATTTTATGGGAAGGGGAAAAGAGAGAACTAGTACTTTTCATAGAATATTTGGAACATACCACTACTTTTTTCAAATTTTCTCTCACATGTTCAGATGAAGCTATAGATTTTCTGGATGTTAGAATTAAAAAAGAAAGATCTGGCTTTGTTACTTCCTTCTTTCGGAAAGAATGTTGGAAAAATAATTTACTTACTTATGATAGTATGCACCCAGACCTACATATAAGAATATAATAAGGGGTCAGGTAAGTAGAGCCTCAAGGCTTTGCACTAAAGATAGTGATTTTGAGGAAGAATTGATGAATATGGAACATATTTTTAAAAATAGAGGTTACAATGAGAGGTTAATAGTAAGTGAATTAAGCCAGGGTAATATACATAGAAAATCTGTATCTACATTTAAGACAATTTCATCAGAAGAGCAACATGGCCATAAATTTGCATTTAATAGAATGACATTCACATATAGTAGTAATATACATGGTGTATGTGACATTATCAAGAAAAATTGGCATATACTTTTATCTGATGATAAAATAAAAGAAATAGTAGGGATAGAACCCAAATTTAGTTTAGAAGAAATAAAAATCTGAAAGACATTTTAACACAAGAAAAGAGTAATCACAAGAAAAGTTCCATTAGTCAAGTAGGTACAAAACCATGTGGGCTATGCAAGGCATGCCACTGTATTAATAAAGAGACTGTTTTAAGCATCCAGTAACAGGGACACTATTTTATTTTAAAGCAAAAGCCAATTGTAGAACAAAGAATATAATTTATTTAGCTGAGTGTCAGCAATGCAATGCAAAAGCATTTTACGTGGGAAAACAAATAATATGTTTAAAGTTAGAATTTTGCAACATCTTTCATGCATAAGAACTAGTAATATGCACAATGCACTTTATAAAACATATAGAAGGAAATAATGACCATCAGTTTAGATTTAGAGCTATTGCAAATGTATTTCCTAGTATAAGAAAGGGTAGCTTAGTAGATGCCACTGAGAGAGAAGAAGCAAAGTGGATAATTGAGCTTTTAGCCCATAGGACACCAGAACTAAATAAATTTGTTCCTATGAAACCCGCCCTCAAAGACAGGAGGGTGCAGTATAAATTTTGATTGGTTGGAAATGGTTTTGAATTAGGTATTTAAATGTGACTAAGATTGTTTTTATTTTATCTGAAGAAGGGCAGAGCCCGAAAGCGCTTATCTGTGTTAAAAACTGCTTGTTGAATTTTGCCTTGTTATATTAAATTTGTGTTTTATCGAAGGATTGTGGTGGTCTACATTGGTTTGTTCGCTACATGCGTACATACATGCTTACATCTCAACAGCTGACTACAAAATGGCAGTCAGGCTCTCACGTAACATTATTTATACTGTAGTGCAAGCCCTTGGATAGCTTCTTAAAGGTATATACTCTCTCACTGATGTACATCCTCCTCTTAAAAGATTGCAGTTTATACAAAACAATAGTAGAGCTAGGCATGCATTACTATGTACACTGGAAACAAAGCACAATGTGCATGTCCAAGTTGCTTTATTTCTGCCACGGGGTTTAGAGATTTGACCATATCTAGTAACATAACAGTTGGGTCTAAATTTAGCAACACAGACAGTCTCCTGTGCACAACTCATTTCAGGAACTTCTGAATTCATCGCAAGAATGGGAATGTCCTCTGAAACTTCCTCTGGAATTGGAACATCAGACACCGCACTGTCCAAGAGGCCTGCTCACAGGCTATGTGCTGTGATATATGCTTGGACACCTGTGGTAAACGCTTCCATTCTGCCTAAAGTTGCTCCTTCTGATTCCATGATATGTGATCTCGCTCTGGACCAATATTCTTCATGACACCACTCCGATCATAACCTTTGGACATTCGCATCCTCACCACTTCTCCCTCTTGTAATGGATTGAGTGGTGTGCTGGTCTTATTGTAGTAGGACTCTGGGATAGGTGTTTCCTCAACAGATTGGCTTTCACTGATCTGTTATTCTTGTCACGTGGAGCCAACAATTGACTACTAATTAGTAATGTGATTCTGGTTTGTCTAAATTTCCAAAAAAAAAGGGACTCACACAGATGGTATGCACAGTTTGGCTATGGTGACCCCAGCTCTCCTCAGTTGCTTACTGTCTACTTGGATGCAGTCTGTGCCTTTTGTTTGAAGCCATGTCCATCACAGCATTGATGGACAGGCCCCACATGAGGATGTCAAAGTCCCTTACAGCTACATGCTCCAGGGACAGGGTCGTGAGCAATGATGTTAATAGGGCATGCTGGAGGGGCATATTACCATCACAGAGGCTCCATTTACTCAGGAATGTGATCACAGTCCAACATACGCACAGACCCACACTGACCACCTACAGGTGACATCTTCACAGGTGGATGGGTGATCGTATGTTTAGCCCTGGGATATGTTATGGGTCCTTGCTAGACAGAGTCAGAATGAAATGAACATATGTGAGATATCTTGTGTGACCTACTATTAACAGGCACAGTCTACTGATCTAGCATGGTTGCAGAATACAAGCAAACTGTGGCTAGGCTTCTACATACCCTAGGGCAGATAGCCTAGTGTCAACCTCTGAACCTATGCTAATGTTTGGGATGCACGTTGTTCAGTGATGGTACTGATTGCAGGTTTTGTTTCTTCTTTGCTTTACCACTTCCTATGAACAACCTAGGTTTCTGCATAACATGTTTGATTGTGACAGGATTTCACTATATTATATTGTGTCTGTTGTCATATCACTGTGTGCACATAGTGGATTGGTGAATAGTGCGAGGTTCCTGGGTTGACACATGCAACTGAAGGATATGTGTGGCCCACTGCTGTACTCAAACTTCCCTTAAGTTTGTGAGCATGCCCAGTTCAGACTTTCAGTGTTTTGTTGCCTGACATTTGTCTCATAGTTTCAAGTGTGTGAGCATGCCCAGTGTGACCTTGCAGTATGTTGCTGCCTGAGGTCCACTACATTTCTTGATGTGTGTGAACATTACCAATATTAACATTTATACTATATGTGTGTTGAATATCAGGTTCTATTATTACTGCAGGCCTCACCTTTGTGTCTTAACTCAACAGGGATTATGCTATGCCTGCAAGGTTTCCATGAGATACTTAGCATTGACTTATCAACATTTTTTCATACAAGCTGACCATTGACATACTGTCAAGGTTTAGTGGTTCTGTACTCTAACAATAGTGCACTGTACCCTGGGTCCGAGGACTGTCACTGCTTCATATTTTCATACATGCCAGAACAGACTGCTTCAAGAAAAGTGAAGCAAATATGAACTTGTTAACCTGCTTTTGATGAACTTTACCCACATTTGACCAGACTTGCACAACATTGCTCAATGTTGCCCAACATTGCTGGACAGTGCATAATATTGCTGAACATTGCCTGTAGTTGTGCTACTTAGTGTGTGCAATTTTGTTTACATATACTAAATAGTGGTGAGAGCTATTTAGCAGTGCTTTATATTACTTAACACATAGCAATCATGCCTCAGGTGGTGCTGCAGGGCTGCCTATGTCGGATGCACATTTTACACTCCCTATACATGTTTGTTAACAGGTAGTGTCAAGTTAGGCATCGCTTTTACTATATGTGCGAGTCAGAGAGAGGTATCATTTCCCGGGTTCCTACTGAGACAGTGTATATGCTATGTGTTGCCTCTTTGCCAAGGCCAAAGGATACTGGGCATGCCTCCTTCTGCCTACTGTGGCAGGCTCAGGTTGTTCCTCCTCCAGTCATGATCTGCATGTGATTGCCTTGGCAATAGTGGGGGCTGTTTGGCCCATGCCTATGCTGCTCCTGCTGCAGCTGTTTTCGCAGGATCATGTTGTGTAGCATAGCACATACCATGACTATTTGGGTACATGTAGTTGGTGAGTACTGCAAGGTTCCACCAGATGTGTCCAGGCACCGGAACTGTGACTAGAGCAGCCCAAACACACGCTCGATTACATTTCGTGTTTGTGCATGTGCCTCATTATGGCGTTCCTGTTCAGGTGTGTGTGCATCTCTGATGAGTGTCATCAGCCACGGCTCGAAAGGCATATCCAGCATCCCCACTAGGTGACCATGAGGATGTCCCCATTGGCAAATGTCTGGTACAGCTGTGTCAGATGCCAGATATGGGAGTCATGGTAGCTTGCAGGTCAGCCAGCACACACATTCATTATTATGCCCTGGGCATCACACATGACCTGGCAGTTGATGGAGGGGTGACCCTTGCGGTTATAATAGACCCTACCCCGCTCAGCGGCTGGTGCTTTGATGCAAATGTGCGTGCAGTCTATTGCACCCACTACCTCAGGGTATTCTGCTATTTACTGGGAGAGACGCATATTGCTGGCCAATATCTCACAGGAATTGGGGAAATATACATGATCACCGACATGTGCTGCCATGGCATTCAGGAACTGGTGCAGTACCCTAGATGCTGATGCCTGTGAAATCCCCATCATATCGCCAGTTGGTCTCTGGAAGGTACCTGTTGCTAATATTCTTAGACCAACACATACCTTGGTTTCCAAAGGGATGGGTTCCCCTCTGTTGGTTCTGTGTGTGAGGCGTGGCCTGCACAGCTCAACAATTTGCTGCATGAGGTCTCTGTCCAGTCTATAGTGCTCCACTATCTCCAGCTCATGTAGCCCTTGGTAGGTTACCCTAGGCCTGTACACTCTTCTCCGTCTCCTCACTGTGGATTGCTCAGCAGCATTGCAATGTCACCACCCTCAGCATGTTGCATATGTCATCTTATGACAGCAATGGCAGCCCCTAACATTTCTTTGTCTCAGTAAAGTTTTTTCAGTTTTCACTTCTATTAGCTTACTGCAGTGTTGCAGTGTGTCTGAGAAAAACATGCTGGAATGGTTTTTGCTGAGTTTTAAGTGCTGGGCTGGGCTAGTGTACTGCCTGTGTAATTGCCTGATTCTGATTGTTTTCACCTGCTAGCTCTGCTAGTACTCCCTGGTTAACTTCCTACTATTTGTTGTGCTTCCTTTTCCCTTTCTGTTTCCTCAGGGGGCAGCGCCACGCAAACAAGCGCAAACATGCACACACCAGCTCACAAGCGTGCACACATGCTTACATGGACTAAAAGTTGCTTATTCTTGCTCAAACGCGCACACACCGGTGCAAACGCGCTTACAACTGTTTACACAGCCTTACATATGCTTACTCAAGCTTACATGTGCGCACACACGCTGACACTCGTGCACACTGTCTTACTCGGGTTTACTGGTGTGCACATGCGTGCATGCACACTCAGCAAGGAACTTTGGTGTTATCCACAACATACACCTTCGATTTCTTGACTTTACCTGGCCTACCTGTTGACACACCTCTTTCACTATTATGTAAATGTAAGCTGACACATGTCACTCTGCTCCAATGAGCTGCACTCCTTTCATACATAACCCCCTCGTGATGTCACCTATCTTCTACTTTGTTACTCCCGTTATCCTACTTCTACACTCCACTGACTGTGCTCATTTGCTATGTAAACTTGCGATTCACTATCATAACTCTCATTTGCACAGGATTGCCTACTAATGTTTAGTTACATCTCTTAGACTGAGCTTCCCCCCCTTAGCAACCTCTACTAGGATGACATGTTGTCTTCAGCCTGCCATTCCCTTGCATTGTAAATTCATTTTAGCTATGAAATCCACATTTGTGGATCTTAATTATTAATTTTCTGCTTTTTAGGGTGCAGCGCGTTTGCGTGCCGCTGCACTATGGTTAAACCCCGGAAATCGGGATTAAAAAAAAAAAGTTATTTTATTTTTATTTTGCATCACTTCCCATTGCCAATGGCCGTATTTTTGGCCATTGGCATGCTTCCTCCTCTGAATGCATGTTTTTTTTCCAGCTGACACGGCTCCATTTTGCTATTTGCAGAACTGTACTCAGTTATCAACTGAGTACATTTCTGCAAATAACACTACTACTCGGACAGGTTTAGGTTTCCTGGATCACAATTTTACCTCATTTGCATGGCTTTCGCCTGCAATTGAGGTAATTTGCATATCCCAGCCCTGTCCATGTAGGACTAGTTTGGAGAGCTCAGTTGCACACCCCTGCCAGCTGTTCCTGGATCGCTCAGTGGACATGTTGGCTTGCTGGAGTCTTACTCTACTTTTAGACTCCGTGCAAGCCTTCATGAATCCAGCCCTATGTTAAAGTAATTCATATATCTCCAATATGTGTGGACATCATCATTTATTGGGGAAGTAATGACAGTTAACTCAAGAGTACAGAAAGCACTGTATATCAAATCATTAGTTCTTACAGAACAGAATGTACATCAGTAATCAGAAGCAGAGGGGAAGTTAATAGAGAAAGCAGGTGATATAAAAAGGTGTCAAGAGAAAAAAAAAGGGGGGTGGCTATCGGTAAAAGAGGGAAAATTAGATGGCTAGAATTATGTATGAATTGAGAAGAGGCTGTATGCAAAGGAGGTCAGGTGATTAATTTCAAGATGGTTGTGTACAGGAGTAAGTCCAGGTATTTGTAAAGTGGACATTTAGGGCAATTTTAAATGGCATTGTGATAGATATGATTGTGAAAGGTAGCTTATTCCAGTGGATAGAGGGAAGATAGTTGTAGAGTAAGTAATATAGCAATTAATTTTTTAGGTTTATAGATGTCAAGGAAGTTTTGGCTGGTGCTCCTAAGTTTTCTGGTTGGGAGGTAGTAATTTAAGATGTTGGAAATGTTAGGGCAGAAGGAGGGTTTGTAGAGGATGAAGTGGATAATATTAAGTTGATAGACATTGATTGGAGAACTCAAGCCAGTTAAGTGTTTTCAAGGCCAGACAGTGATGGGATTTAGGTTGACTGCTGGCAGCAAATGTAGCTATTTTGTGATATGTATTTTCCATCTTATTCAGTAGTATGGCTTGTAGGTTAGTGAGGATTTGGGAGCCATAGAAGAGACAGGATAGGAGATAAGTAAGAGAGAGTAACCATCTTGCTTCTGGTGTGAGATATATTTTGTTACGGTATAGTAAGCAAAGCTTTTGGTAAGTATTTTTGATACAGTAATTTATATAAAGGTTGAACTTTAGTTTATCATCAATTATGACCCCTAGTAGTTTGGTATGAGATTCTAACGAGGTGATAGTGAAGGCTGAGGTGTTATGAGAGAGTGATTTAGGCAGAAACAGAAGTAGTTTAGTTTTCTTAACACTGAGTATTAGCTGGTTATTGGAGAACCAGGTCTCAATATTTGTGAAAGTTTGCTGGATTTTGGAAAGCAGATCTGAGAAATAATCAGAGTAGGTGATGACTGTAGAATTATCCCCTTAATGGATGAGAATTGAGTTGGGGCAGGATTTATAAAGATTGTTGGTAAAAATGTTGAATAGAAGAGGTCCTAAGATGGAGCCTTGGGGCAGACCTGTGGTGAATGACAGAGGAGGGGACAGTGTAGAAAGCCATCTAACAGATTGTTGCCTATTGGACAGGTAGCTGCTGAACCAAGAGATTGTGGATGGGGAAAGATTAAGTTCTGTTAGTTTAGAAATTAGCAAATGATGAGAAACAGTATTGAATGCCTTGGATAAGTCCAAGATAATATAATATCTAATAATATAATATATATAATAATAACATAATTGATAAGATCAAAGACTTTACTTAGATCTATAACGAGAGTACTTATTAGGTTTCCTTTGATAGTGTTTAATAAACTGTCATATGTAAGGGTATATAATACAGTCATGGTACTGCAGACAGAGCAGAAGCTTGTTTGTTCCAGACTAGTAAGTAGTTTTTCTTGAAGTAGGTGAATGATTGATTGTATTTTATTTTCAATGAGTATTCCTAGTGTAGAGAGTATGGATATGGCCTGAAGTCTTGTATATAGGTTCATAGATAAGTACTAGGCTAGCTGACCTTGCAGGCCTTTTAAAGCCTAGTCAGTTTACCTTTTTATACCATTTGGTTAGAGATTGGCCTTATCCATCCCATGCTTGATAATTATATATTACCCCTAATAAGAATAACTGGGATCATACCATAGATAATTTGAGGGGTACTCATGCATGTACAAAGCATCAAGGGGCAGCCCTGGGGTACATTTTTTGTTTCCCAACCATAGATCCAAGTTGCACTTAAATATGGACAGAGATTAGCTTAGTTTTATGTGGATGAGAAGTGTGTTCCAGAGAAGCAGTGTCACTTGTTCATCTCTAATACAAATAATGAGAAGTCCTGGGATTTTGTTCTGATGCTTTAATCTATACAAACACATCAGGATGGATAGCAGCATCATTAAATATGAACGAACAAACAGAGCTTACATACATGCATACATTTTCTCAATTTGTTTTCTTTGCTGCTGCTTTTGTATTTGGGGAACTGACACACAATGGAACATTCAGAAACTGCTATAAGGGAAGATTCTGGTGCTTCACCTGTTATTTCCATGGGAATGAGAACCTTTTCTATAAAGAGAGACATAACTAATCAAGGAAATCCGTTGCTGAATTTAGAACTACATGTAGCACCTGAGAGATGTACATTGCATCATGTGAGTACAAGTAATGATCTAAAATTTGAAGAAATCATAAGAGACTTTACATTTAAAGTTAATAAGTTAAAAAAGTTGCAATGGCAGAGAAATAATTTCGAAGCCTGTTTAAAATTTGGCATAGTACCAAGAGGAATGAGGGTGTTTTGTATGCCCTCACAAGGTGAATACTATCCAGAGTTACTAGCCAAATGGCAGCGTATCAACATACATACAGGCTTTTCATATATGAAATTACTCCTGGAATTTTTTGCACCAGAGGAAGAGAAACTCACAGCAGAAGTGGGTGTTTTACAAATGCAATTAGTGACTGACTTTAAAGGAGAAAGATTCACTAAAAAACTAGACGAGCTATACTGTGCTTTTTCAATGACTGACCAGAAGTTACAACAAACAAAAGTAAAAAAGCTACAGCACGACTATAAAGATTTCACGACCGGTAACATCTTCATATGGCCGAGAGAGGAAAGAGGAGAAATCCGTTCCAATGTCTCTTTAACTGAGACTAACATGTCATATGCGGAAGTGATGCGAGGTAGAACCACACTGAATAGCGCTCGAAGAGCGCAAGAGACTTTTCGTTTGAATAACAGTAATGAAGAATTAGTTAGGTCTAAACAAAGTAACTCGGTGGAAATAGCGAGTTCAAATTTAACTATGGAATCTTTGGGAGAGAGAATTATACAACGCTCTGAATCAGAAGAAACAAGGAATGTTTCTTTAGTAACGGCTGTTCCAAATGCAGTTGTTACTCAATCTAAGGACTTGGGTGCAAGGCCAAAGACAAATGAAGCAGTGCAGCAGGGTGAGCGTTTTTTAGCCCAACTGCCAGCTCCAATGAAGAAAAAAGGAGAATGGAAGAGAGCCAGCAGCGAAGGCAGAGGGGCAAAAAAAAACAAGGACATCAAATTGACTGGTGACAATATTGATTATAATTTATCTAACTATGTTCTTAATGATGATGAATTATTTGTTTTAAACAAAGGTATGTCCTTCGTACCAAGTAGAGAAGGCTCTTTTAATGAAATAGTCATGAATATGATGTTTTATGGTAGAAAAGTAATGTTACAAAGTTTATTTAACCAACAAAATAGACAGCATATGTTGTGACAACCTAGTACATTCATGCCACCATTTAATTCTACCATGCAAATGTTTCTTAAAGTATGTGAAGCTGATCTATATAAATATCTGGAAGAAGGTAGAAATCAGAAATATTTTAATTTAACAAATACACAAAAGCAAGCATTAATAAATTTACAGAATAATGATAATATCATAATAAAACAGGCAGATAAAGGTGGAGCGGTTGTTGTATTAAATAAGGATGATTATTATTTTAAATTAAATAATTTATTAATATAAGGTAATACCTACTTGAAAATTAGTCCATTAGAACTCAATAACATCATAATAGGAGTTCATAACAGTATTAAATGTATGTTGGATAACAATACTATAGACCAAGATCTTAGTGAATTTCTATTAATAGAATATCCAGTAACACCTCTTTTCAAAGCATTACCCAAGTTACATAAAAACTATAAAGATCCCCCACTGAGACCGATAGTCTCAGGTAGAAAATGGGTAACTGAAAATTTATCTATTTGGTTAGAATATACTTTAAAACCATATACAACAAGAATAATAGAAATTTTGAAAGATACACAACAATTTTTGGAAGCCTTAAAAAATGTTGATATATGTGGAAAAGAAATATTAATGGTCACCTTAGACGTTGTAAATTTGTTTACAGTGATAGAAAATGAATATAGCATGAATGCTGTTTGTGAACTATACAAAGAAATGGGTGGATCAGATGATAGGAAATTACTTACAATAAGAAAATGCTTGAATTTGGTTCTATCTAACAATGTATTCATATGCAATAACAATGTATATAGACAAACACAGGGGGTAGCCATGGGCACCCCCTGTGCTAATACATATGCAAATTTGGTTTTGTCATTTTGGGAGTGATGTTTTGTGTTAGGGGGCCAAAACAGATGGAAAAGCATCTATTTCTTTATAGACGTTTTGTGGACCATGTTTTTATTTTATGGGAAGGGGAAAAGAGAGAACTAGTACTTTTCATAGAATATTTGGAACATACCACTACTTTTTTCAAATTTTCTCTCACATGTTCAGATGAAGCTATAGATTTTCTGGATGTTAGAATTAAAAAAGAAAGATCTGGCTTTGTTACTTCCTTCTTTCGGAAAGAATGTTGGAAAAATAATTTACTTACTTATGATAGTATGCACCCCAGACCTACATATAAGAATATAATAAGGGGTCAGGTAAGTAGAGCCTCAAGGCTTTGCACTAAAGATAGTGATTTTGAGGAAGAATTGATGAATATGGAACATATTTTTAAAAATAGAGGTTACAATGAGAGGTTAATAGTAAGTGAATTAAGCCAGGGTAATATACATAGAAAATCTGTATCTACATTTAAGACAATTTCATCAGAAGAGCAACATGGCCATAAATTTGCATTTAATAGAATGACATTCACATATAGTAGTAATATACATGGTGTATGTGACATTATCAAGAAAAATTGGCATATACTTTTATCTGATGATAAAATAAAAGAAATAGTAGGGATAGAACCCAAATTTGGATTTAGAAGAAATAAAAATCTGAAAGACATTTTAACACAAGAAAAGAGTAATCACAAGAAAAGTTCCATTAGTCAAGTAGGTACAAAACCATGTGGGCTATGCAAGGCATGCCACTGTATTAATAAAGAGACTGTTTTTAAGCATCCAGTAACAGGGACACTATTTTATTTTAAAGCAAAAGCCAATTGTAGAACAAAGAATATAATTTATTTAGCTGAGTGTCAGCAATGCAATGCAAAGCATTTTACGTGGGAAAAACAAATAATATGTTTAAAGTTAGAATTTTGCAACATCTTTCATGCATAAGAACTAGTAATATGCACAATGCACTTTATAAACATATAGAAGCAAATAATGACCATCAGTTTAGATTTAGAGCTATTGCAAATGTATTTCCTAGTATAAGAAAGGGTAGCTTAGTAGATGCCACTGAGAGAGAAGAAGCAAAGTGGATAATTGAGCTTTTAGCCCATAGGACACCAGAACTAAATAAATTTGTTCCTATGAAACCCGCCCTCAAAGACAGGAGGGTGCAGTATAAATTTTGATTGGTTGGAAATGGTTTTGAATTAGGTATTTAAATGTGACTAAGATTGTTTTTATTTTATCTGAAGAAGGGCAGAGCCCGAAAGCGCTTATCTGTGTTAAAAACTGCTTGTTGAATTTTGCCTTGTTATATTAAATTTGTGTTTTATCGAAGGATTGTGGTGGTCTACATTGGTTTGTTCGCTACACATGCGTACATACATGCTTACATCTCAACAGCTGACTACAAAATGGCAGTCAGGCTCTCACGTGCTCATTATTTATACTGTAGTGCAAGCCCTTGGATAGCTTCTTAAAGGTATATACGCTCTCACTGATGTACATCCTCCTTCTTAAAAAGATTGCAGTTTATACAAAACAATACTAGAGCTAGGCATGCATTACTATGCACACTGGAAACAAAGCACAATGTTCATGTCCAAGATGCTTTATATCTGCCACAAGGTTTAGAGATTTGACCATATCTAGTAACATAACAGTTGCGTCTAAATTTAGCAACACAGACAGTCTGCTGTGCACAACTCATTTCAGGAACTTCTGAATTCATCACAAGAACGGGAATGTCCTCTGAAACTTCCTCTGGAATTGGAACACCAGACAACTCACTCTCAAAGAGTCTTTCTCACAGGCTATGCGCTGTGATATATGCTTGGACACCTGTGGTAAACGCTTCCAATTCTGCCTAAAAGTTGCTCCTTCTGATTCCATGATATGTGATCTCGGCTCTGGACCAATATTCTTCATGACACCAGTCCGATCATAACCTTTGGACATTCGCATCCTTACCACTTCTCCCTCTTGTAATGGACTGAGCGGTGTGCTGGTCTTATTGTAGTAGGACTCTGGGATAGGTGTTTCCTCAACAGATTGGCTTTCACTGATCTGTTATTCTTGTCACATGGAGCCAACAATTGACTACTAATTAGTAATGTGATTCTGGTTTGTCTCAACAAAAGTCTCTGAGCAGGTGAACAAAGATGTTTATCATGAAGAACATTTCTGAGAATCAAGAGATTCAGGAAAACATCACTATTGTCTCATTTAGACTTCTCTAGTAACTGTTTTACACTTTGCACTGCATGTTTTGCCAAACCATTTGACTGCGGGTACTCTGGACTACTTGTGATGAGTAAATTTCCATTCTCCAGCAAATCTTTTTAACTGTTGGCTTGCAAACTGCATGTCATTGTCAGAAATAGCTTTGTGCAAACTTGTACATGGTAGTCTGGGAATCTGGCTAAGTTGAAGTGGTTCTTTCTGTTGATGAGGCTTTATACTATTACATACTAAACAAGAAGAAAATGCTATCTCAATGTCTTGTGACATAGAAGGCCAAACTACAAGTCCTCTCTCTCTTCTTTTGGTAGTTTCGGTTCCAGGGTGACCACAATGCAGAATAGTAATGTACTCAGGTTTCAAGGACTTCGGAACAATTACTTTTGGATTTTTCATTAAGATACCTTTGCCAGACAAAATCTCATCTCCATATGGAAAATAAGGTTGGACGTCTTGAGGTAAACTAGATTGTTTTGACAGCCATCCTTAATTGATAAAGTGGTTGAGCCTTTGTAAAACTGGATCTGTAGCTGTACGACCTCTCAGCTCATCAAGACATGTGGAATTAAAATTTCTCACTTCCATGACTTCAAAATCATCAATTGTATTTGAACCTTGATTGACAGACTGTTCAGTGGTATTTCTGGGTGATCTGCATAAAGTATCAGCAAGAAAAAGAAGTTTGTTTTTCTTGTAGACAAGATTGAAATTATACTTTGTTTTTCTTGTAGACAAGATTGAAATTATACTTTTGCAATCTCAGCATCATACGTTGCAGTCAGGCTGGAGCTGAATACATTGCCTTTCTCAAGATTGTGACTAATGGCTGGTGGTCTGTTGTGATCTAGATAGGTCTACCATAAACATAATCATGGAACTTCAAACATGCAAACACAATTGCCAAAAGCTCTTTCTCAATCTGTGCATATTGCATCTCAAGTTTGACTAAGAGTTCTCAATGCATAGGCAACAGTTTGATCCTCTTGTAGAATGACTGCACCAAGACCAGATTTTGATGCATCACAGGAAAGTGTAATCAGTTTGTGAACATCATAGCATCTGAGTGTTGTTGTAGTAGCAATTCTCTGTTTCAGGACATCAAATGCTTGTTGGTGTTGCTCTAACTATGACCAGGATACATCTTTGCATGTCAGCTTTCTTAGTGGTGCTGAAAGTTGGCTCAAGTCTGGAATGAACTTGTCTAAGTAGTTGTCCATGCCAAGAAAACATTGCAGGGCTTGAACATTGTCTGGAGCTGGTATCTCGAGAATGGATGTTTGCTTTGAAGGGTCTGGTCGTAAGCCCGTACTTGGTAAATAAGTGATCAACAGAAGAAACTTCTTGTATTCTGAATTTGCATTTGTGTGGGTTGAGTTTAAGATTCAATTGATGTGCTCTTTCTAGAACTTTTCTGAGGTTTCTGTCATGCTCTGCTTCACCATTACCTCCTAGTAGTATGTCGTGAACTATGATAGCACAAGGATACCCAGGAACAATTTGCTCCATTGTATGCTGAAAGACTTCACTTGCAGAATTTATCCCAAATGTCATTCTCAAAAATTTGCACTTGCCAAATTGAGTATAAAAAGTAGTGAGCAATGATGATTTTTTTGTCAAGCTGAGTTTTCCAAAATGAACTCTTTGCATCTAAGACAGAAAAAATAGTGGCATTTGGCATTAAGGCTGTGACTTCTTCAATTGTGTGCATTGGATGATGAGGTCTTTTTAGCGCTTTGCTCAAATCTCATAGATCAATACAAATTCTGATGTCATCTGAACTTTTATTGCAACACAAAACAAAAACGAAACTGGTAAAAGATAAGAGTAAAACGCTGACTGGATACACGGAACAAAAACCTTTTATTAACAGAAAACTGAGCGCTTTCACCCACATCCACCGTGGGTTTCTTCAGAGTTAATGAAAAACTGGAGCAGTTACTTTTTATACATGACAGATGAACAATAGGAACCAATCACCTTTAAATGCATTGTGTGGTGCACCTATCTATCAGATTAATTAATTAAAAAATATATATAAATAATTCATTCAGCTAGCCTTGATAAAACAACATATCCTACTGCGTAAAAACCATAGTGTTGTATGCATTAAAATTCTAGTAAATATTAAATACATTAATAATTAAATATGCTAAAAGTATATATGACAATGTTAAATATGTCTTAATCTGTCAAAAATACTATAAATATAATATGCAAAATATATAACATATATTTAAAAAATATATAAAAAAAATATATTTAAAACATATATATATTTATTTATTTATCTTGATCTATCAAAAATACTATATCAGTTGATAAAAAGATCTTATTATACTTACATAACATAAACATTCATTTAAAAAAAAAATCCTATTTATGAATAAATAGAATTGATGCCAAGATATATATATAAATACCATCTATCTAAAATATTTCAAAAAACATACTACATCAATTAATGGTAAAACACATAGTGCCTATATAATGTAAGATTTCATTTTTAAATAACTTGAAATTGATACATGTTCATTTAGTCCCGGCTGTATACAAGCATTTAGCCTGAGCTGCCATAGAATTTCTTTGGTCTCAAGCAATGTATTCAAATCACCTTCATTATTACAGTTAGTGTCTGGTACCCTATCTATAACAAAAAATAGAAACCTCTTAAAACCTTTACATTTTGTACTGTGCATATATAGGGAACTAGTAGCCTTCTTATTTTTAATATCTCTATTATGCTCAACTATTCTTTCTCTAAGCTTCCTTTTGGTTTTCCCTATATAAAATGAGGAACATGACAGGCACGTGGCTAAATATACAACTAGTTTTGTGTTACAATTTACATTTCCTGGACATCTTAGTGTCCTATTGTAACCATGTAATGTAACATATGGCCCATCATTAATAAATCGACAACTTTTACAGAAACCACACTTTCTCATTATAGAATTTTTAAATAAAGTGTAACTTTCAAAATAATTTTTCAAATTTCTACCTCTACTAAAAACTATAGAAGGTGTACTCCCTATATACTGTAAAATATCTGTTTGATTGACAAAAACCTTTTCATAACATTCCCTAATAGTATTAGTAAAATTATAAATATTGTTACTGTAAGGGACTATAAATGCTCCTACCTTCCCATCATAGTTATTTTTATTTTCATTTTTGTCAAGGGTACCATATAGCAGTAATGGTTTAAAAATGTCCTTCCTTTTGTTACTCACTTCACACCTAATACTCTCAACTAAATTCCTTGGGTACCCTCTTTCAAAAAACATATTTTCCAACCTTGTTAGTTCACTACAAAATTCTATATCATCACTTATTATTCTCGATAACCTCACCATTTGCCCTTTTACTAAATTTCTTTTTTGAAAGTAAGGGTGACAGCTATCGAAATGCAAATAAGAGTTCGAAAAAGTTTTTTTACGATATATTGTAGAATTCAATTTATCTTCAAATTTATAAATTTTCAAATCCAGATATTCACAACTCTCATAATTCATACTATATGTAAATTTTAAAAATGTGGTACTGCCTTCTAAGTATTCTATAAAGTTATTGAGTTCCTCTCTGTTTCCCTTCCAAAATATCAGTATATCATCCAGGAACCTTAGGTATAAATCTATTTTTGACCAGTACATACTTTTGAATACTTTTTGCTTCTCCCACATAGCTAGAACCAAATTCGCATATACGGGGGCACATCTAGCCCCCATTGCCACACCTGCACATTGTTGATAATATTCTCCTTCATGCTGGAAAAAATTATTTTTTAATACCAATTCCATCAAATCGACAAGAAGCTTCCGTTTTACTGTGTGGAAATTTCCAAAAACCTCCAAACTATTCTCAAATAATTCTAAACCTTCTGTCAAGGGAATTACTGAAAATAAACTAACAATATCTATTGTCACTAGATATACCTCTTTCAAGTTCTCATTTGTGTAACTATGAAGTAATCCTAGGCAATGCCATGAATCCTTTAGAATATGCTTAATATTCGCTACTGTTTCCTTGCAATTTATATCCACATAATGAGCTATAGCTTCCATTTTTGAGTATAGTCATATATACTTTTAGCATATTTAATTATTAATGTATTTAATATTTACTAGAATTTTAATGCATACAACACAATGGTTTTTACGCAGTAGGATATGTTGTTTTATCAAGGCTAGCTGAATGAATTATTTATATATATTTTTTAATTAATTAATCTGATAGATAGGTGCACCACACAATGCATTAAAAGGTGATTGGTTCCTATTGTTCATCTGTCATGTATAAAAAGTAACTGCTCCAGTTTTTCATTAACTCTGAAGAAACCCACGGTGGATGTGGGTGAAAGCGCTCAGTTTTCTGTTAATAAAAGGTTTTTGTTCCGTGTATCCAGTCAGCGTTTTACTTTTATCTTTCATCTGAACTTTTCTTATGAGCTACCATCATGGAAGATACCCATTCAGTTGGAGTTTCAACTGGACAACACACCTTGTCACACCATTTTATTTAGTTCGGTCTTGACTCTGTCCTGCATGGCTATTGGAACTTTATGTGTTGACCCAATAACTGGACTGACTTCTAGGTTTAATTTCATGGGGTACACAACTGGAAGTTTGCCTAGTTTCTCTTGAAAAAGATCAGCATAGGTAGAAAAAACTGTGTTGGGCAAAATTACAGTAGTGATCTTTTAGCATGGTGGACTTCCTTGTTAAATGAAAGCAGCCCCATTTTCAAACTGTCTCTGAGACCAAATAATGACTGAACATGTCTCTCGACCACAGAAAATAATAAGTCATAGCTTCTTCCAACAGAATAACATGAAAGCACTACTGAGCCTTACGTTTGAATTTCTACACCTCCATAAGCAACAAGTTTTACACACCTTGCCAAATCAAGCATTTCACCTTTACACACTGGCAAATGTTTCTGCTGACATAACACTGCATTTGGAACCTGTGTCAACTTTGAGCTCTATATGTTTGCAATTTATCCGGACAGTACAAAATACTTCATTCTTGGCCCATAAATCTACTGCATTGATTGTTTCATGAAGCACTAACACACCATTAACATAAAGAGCAGGGCTGCCACTGTCTAAATGATCAACTGATTTCCTAAAATTTTCCCTTTTAATAAAAGAGTGCCCACATTCTTTTGACTTACAAAATCTTTTGAAGTGATTCCATTTATTACATTTGTGTCATTGTTGACCAAAAGCTAAACATTTTTCTGTTTTAGGTTCATGACTTCCGCCACAATTATGACAGTTGACAATGAAAGTAGGATGGGGCCCATGCTTTGAATTTGCTGACTCACTCTTATGCTTCAATGAGACTGTGTGGTCTGGAATTTGCTAGAAAGTTCTGGGTTTACCAGTGAGTCCTGCAGGGGTTACAACACAGGGGTTACCAACTGTCATGTGCTTGGGCCTGTTTTTTTTAACCATGCGCTTATGCTATCAACATAAGCTTTATCACTGTGCCTTCTAGAGCTGCTTTAGTTTGTAAGCATATTCGTGTGCTTTTCTGTGAGCTCATATATCTAACAAATCTCAATGACAGGGTTGCCAACCATCCAGAATTCTTCTGGACTGTCCAAAATTAAGGGACACTGTCCGGAAGAATGGAAAATGCCTGTGTTGTCCGGAAAAAATGGTGCACTGTCTGTATGCACATTTTTGTTTAATTTAAAAAAAAAATATATATTTTTTTTTTTATGGGCATTCTTCTTTAAGAACGCCCTATGCGGCCGGGTGCAGATGACGAAAACAGTGTCTTTGTGACTGTTTACGTCTGCTACTCTACTCACGGTCTTCCTGCGTGCAGAATTTGAATTGTAAAGAACAGAAGACGTATGCTGAAAAGCCCAGCCCCCAGGCAAAGTACGAGTCCAGACTCCAGCTGTCTGAATTTTCTCCAATTCAACACTGTGGCAGCGGCACATGTAAGTTCCGTTTTTTTTTTTTCCCTCAGCTCAGAACATCCTGTGTTCCTGCTAGGTTTAACTCATGTGGTGACTCACAGCTTCCTCCCTCCCCACAAGATGAGTGAGACAGTCAGCATGGCCACACACACTTCTATGCTCCTCTGCCAGCTCCTACAGGTGCCCAAGTTGCCTTTATACCATCATGCTGGTCTTTCAGTCGCAGATATTAAGGTAAAATTGCTAAACCTGGCATATGACTGATAGCATGACTGTAGATTTAAAATCATTCCTGTACTCAGAGTCATACTGTGTTGTATTTTAATGGGGCAGGGGCTGAGATTTGTCAATTCACTGTAGCCTTCTGAATAAGTGCAAGAAAACCCTTCAGACCTGATTAATTGTTTCATATTTCTGTCACGTTCTAACTTCTGACTGGAGGTGAAGTACTGGTTGATGTAAAGAAAAAAAAAATTCTGCAGCTCTGAAGCCCCTGTGAAAAGATGTTTCTCTTCATGTGTCAGAAGTTTTCTGCATTCAGCTGAAAATGAATGCATGCATAGTAACTTATTACCACCCATACCTCTTGATGTTTTTTTTTTTTTTTTTTTTACTAAAAATTGTGTGACACACATGGTCAAATACTTATATATACTTACAATATTTGCAAAAGTATGTTTTACATATTTCCTGAGCTAGGGTGGTGACTGAATGTATATGACAGACAGCAAACGAATGTTATTCTGTTTTATAAGTCAGAGATGGAGGACCTCACTTTTGTGTGTCTATGTCTGTTGGGCTGCAGTCCTGAGAGTATGTCCTCCTATGAACCTGTTTTCAGTTTGCCATCCATTTCCTATTGCAATATTACCGGCAGCTTACCATTAACGTAACATAGGCAATCAATTCTTCAAGGCAGCATGCATTGATTTGTAGATGAAACACTGAAATATAAAATTGTTTGCTAGCAGCAACTTTTCATTAGTTGCAGATCTCTTTGTTTAATGTGGAATTTAGATGTTTTACTTCTGCAATCTGCAGAGATTGTGCATATTGATTGAGATTGGTGGATTTTAATGACATAAGTATGAGTGGCCATTTATGGTTGAAATGTTCTGAATTGGGCAGTTTTGTCATTATTGGTTCATGTGTTTTGTTTCAGTACCAGTCAAAGTTGTGATGGCTGCTAATTAATGTCTGCTAGCTGTTATTATGTATTAAAATGTAATACAATCAGGAAAGTGAATCAAAGAACTTTTTGCTTGGCTTTAGAAATGTGTGCTAGGGGGCTATGATTTGAAAAAAACCCAAAGGTAAACTTAATCCACCACTGGCCAGCCAGATGCATTTTCTTTGAATGTAGGTTTCAATGCTGTTTCAGTGAATGTGAGTTTTAAAGGCAAAGAAGTATTAAAGCTATGTCTGTTTATGAGAGACTGTATTGCTTGTTTAGCAAATGGCTATTAGTGTTTGTGCTGTAAAATTTGAAATAAAAGTTTTATATTAAATCCAAGTATCAGTAATCATTGTAGAAGTAAAGCCGAAAACAGTATGAACACAGAGTTTTGAACTGTATTTATGACAACTGGGGAGAAATGGAGAGATAGCCAAGTGACGGGACACTTGAATGGCTGTGTGTGTGTGTGTGGGGGTACCGCATGCGTGGGGGGGTGCACATGTGGGGTGGTACCACATTTTGCTTTCATGTACATGTCCAGAATTTATGACATGAAAAGTTGGCAATCCTACTCAATGGCCTTATTCAAAGTTAAATCACTGTCACGAAGCAAAATCTTTCTCACAGCATCATCTTTTATACCACACACATCTGTCCTTTACTCATCCCGTAAGTCACTAAATCTGCACGTTTTAGCTTTATTTCTTAGGTCAGTTATATATGCTGCAAAAGTTTCACCAGGCTTTTGATCCCTTGTGTAAAATAAGTACCTTTCCATTATAACATTTGTCTAGGGAGTTACACATTTCTCTAAATTTATGTTTTAAACACTCTTGGTCCTCCTTTGACTCAGCATGTACAATATGATGTTTATCCCCCCCCTCCGGTATAGATAGCAGGTGCATACACAAATGAGCGTTCCCTTTCTATGGCTTCTGAAACAACTAAATTAAGTAGAATAAATGCCTTTGTACGGTCATCTTTATCAGTAAATACAGCCTGTATGAAAATGTTGTACACTTGTTCAAACACTCTCCATTTCTCAGCAATATTACTGTCAAACACAAGTGCACTGACGTTTCGAAATCCATCTGCCATGTCCACAAAGTATACAAAACCACGCTGAAAATATGGCCCTTGTAATTATTCACTTGGTTATTGGCTTTACTTCAGAAAAGTAGATGCGAAACAGAAGAGGTCCCAGCACAGAAAGCTGGGAGACTTGACTGGTGACTGGTCTGTTTGTGGAGATAACTTCCCCTATTTTAGTTTCCTGCATCCTATCTGTGAGCCAGTTGGCAATTCAGTGGGTGATGTAGGGGGTTATTCCCAGTTTATTTAGCTTTTCTATTATGCCTGAGTGGGGAATTGTGTCAAAAGTTGTGTCCAGATCAAGTTATGCAGTGTGTACCATTTTGCCTTCATCCATTGCTTTGGTGACCTTTTCAAAAAACAAGCTACGGGGTTGAGTAAGCATGACCTGCCCTTGATGAATCCAAACTGACACAGGTCCAATGTCTGGAGGTTTGCAATGTCCTGACTGATTAGTTCCATGACATGTCCTTCCAAGGCTTTGCATATGAGGCTGGTCAGATTTATAGGTCTGTAATTTCATAGGTCTGTGGAAGGTCCTCCCTTATGCAGGGGAATGGCTGTAGCTGTTCTCCGTTCACTTGCTACAAAACCTGTACGAGGGATGAGATTGAATAGTCTTGCTATGGGTGTGGCTAAATTGTGCTTCATGCAATTTAAGATGCATCCAGGAGTAATCAGGGGTTTGCCCTGAACTTGTTTATATGGGGTATGCAACTGTTTACATGCTGATATAGTGTGGTGGTGTACATTTCTGCATATTCAGTGGAATTAACTGGGTTTGGTGCTGAGGAAGATTTGGTTGTCTTAGGAAGAGGGATAACTGTTGCTTTCTACCTGGAACTATAGATCAAAGGCAGAGATTGTATAAGCAACGAAGAGGGTGAATTAGATGATTAGATGTTTGTGGCAAAGGCTGAAACAAAGAAGAAAGGCATCTGTGCCAGGAGGGCCATCATTTGATATATGATGTCTGTGTTTTGCTATGTCATTCTACTTCATCGTGTAGAAGCAGCATGGAGGGGTGTAAAGAGGAGGTTCTAAAAGGTAGAATGGAATGTTTACAGAGGCTGGGGAAGTGAGTTTATGTAGGGAGGGGTGTAAAGAGGAGGTTCTAAAAGGTAGAATGGAATGTGTACAGAGGCTGGGGAAGTGAGTTCATGTAGGAAGTCAGAGACAGTGTACTTTCCAGAAGATGCATTAATGATGTTATCTGCTAAGTTAATTGAGTTGCTGGAGCGTCCATTACTATTAATTACTAGATTCTAGAAATGTTTGGGCTTCTGAAATATGTGTGTTTGTTGATTTGTTTGGAAAATAATCCTTTCTTGCTGCATACTGCTTTCAAGGATAGGTTGCTAACAGTCAGGAACCTGCTGTTTTAGGGGTTTGGATCCTATTTCCATTTTCTCATGCTAAGTCCTATTTTTGAATGGAGCTTTCAGTTCATTAATTGCTCACAGTTGTTGGTTTGATTTGAAAAATCAGGAGAAGACAAGAAAATATTTCTTCTAAAGGCAAGATAGGTTGTCTGTGAAAAGAAGACTGCTCTAAAGAGGTTGTTGCACTTAATAACAGATGACCAATTAGTTGTATCTAAGATAGGTCTAAGTGTAGAAATATTTCTACTGGGTCTGATGGGGCTGGTTTTCATTTGCAGGACGTCATGGTTAAGGAGAAATTTATGCGTATCACTTTAGTTTGGCCCTAACAGGATAATATTTAAATACCAAGATAGGTAGATAGGTGTTTGCTATGTTGAATGTTTTGTATGAGATCCAAAATTGCATTTTTAAAATTGTCAGGGAAAGATGGTGGTTGTTAGTAGGCAACTGTTATGATAAGTGTCTATGATTTCATAATGGCGGTGTGTATATTTAACCATTTGTCATCCTAGTCATTTGGGTAGTTGGCTCATGAAATGGTTTTTATACAGATGTTATTTTTATATAGCAGGATGTGCCACCTCCATGTCTGTTACCTGGATGGATACCCCCACATTCACAAATGGATATTTTCTGTGCAGGAACAGTGTAGGAGCTCCTGCATGGAAAATGGCCACCGAGCAATCCAGGAAAGTGACGTTTTCATGTGCATGAGCAGCCCTACACTGTTATAGTATGGAAAACCGGTAAATATGCAATCACCTCATTTGCTGGTGAAAACCATGCAAATGAGGTGATTTTGCGATTCACCAAGCTGCACGGACTCTGTGCAAGAACAGTGTCAGTGCAGAAATGTATTCGGCTAGTAACCTATTACATTTCTGCATCTGACAAAATGGAGGCATGAAAGGTCATGTAAAAGCATGTATTATGTTTAATACATATGCCAATGGCCAAATATAAGGCCATTGACATTAAAACAGTTTATTTTATTTTTAAATTAAACTTTTTTTTTTGGCCAATCTTGGCCGTTTAAGCTTAGGGCAGCGGCACGCAAACAGGATTGTGCCGAAAATAAAAAAAAAAATGAGAAAATCAATTTTAAGCTAATTTTGCATTTTGCCATTATAGTCAATGGCATGCAGAATGTAAACATTAAAATGGAGCACTGGCTGTCAAGGGGAAAGGGTCTGTTTTAGTGCAGTAACTAACTACCTACACACTGGGGTATGCAAATGAGGGAGTTATACTGAATCACAAATTTCTTCAAAGTGTCAGCTTGTACGTAAACGTGTAGATGCAGCAGCACAACAGTGCAAGTGTAAGAGCTGAATGACTTCATAAGGGGGTGTGTCATGCATGCTGTCAGCTCACAGGAGCTGTATGGCCTGTGTTTGCACTTACGTGATTGAATTCGGTTTCTCTGTTCGTTAGTTATTGGATTTGCTCGTTGGATTAAACAAGTGTTTTAGAGCTTATTTGTCTGATTCTGGTTCATTACAGCCTTGGAGCTGAATTGTTTTGGCTTGTGGTATCGTTTTTTCTGTGTTTGCACTTAACTAAGCAGGGGGTGTGTCAGATGTGCCTGAGCAGTGTGTACATTGTTTAAATGGGTGTGCGCGCTGTGCACCAGGTTTTATACAAAAAAAAAACAAAAAAAGAGGAAATGGCAGCACTGTTTACATTTGAGAACTGGATATGCATGGTGTACCTAGGGGCTTAAATAGGGAAGAACTGGGAAGGGAAAACAGCAGTAGGAAGGCAATCAAGGAGAACTAGCATAGCGGGCAGGCGGAATGTATCAGAATCAGCCAAATACACATGCAGTAGCCCAGCATACTACTATAAACTATGCAAACATCTTTCAGACGGGTTTTGGGAAACAGTAGTAGGAAAGAAATCCAGGAGAACTAGCATAGCTGGCAGGTGGAATGTATCAGAATCAGCCAATTACACATGCAGCAGCCCAGCCCAGCACACCACTATAAACTATGCAGACACCTTTCAGACTGTTTTTTCCCACAAACTCTACACAACCAGTGTATATAGATGGGGGATTTTTAACTGGCAAAACTAATCAAAAATGTTACAGGCTGCTGCTGCTTTACTCCATCAATATGTGCTAGAGACTGAGGGTGGTGAGAAGGAAAATGCTGACAACCAACCCACAGTGAGGAGCAGGAGAAGAGTGTAAAGACCCACGGCAACCTAACAGGGCCTGCATGAGCTGGAGATAGTGGCGCACTATAGGGTGGACAAGGACATTCTACAGCAAATCATTGAACTGTGCCGGCCACACATCAACACACAGAAGGGGAACCCATCCCAGTGGGTACCAAGGTATGAGTAGCTTAAGAATATTAGCCACAGGTACCTTCCAAAGACCAACTGGGGATATCATGGGGTTCTCACAGGCATCAACATCCAGGGTACTCCACCAGTTCCTGGATGTCATGACACCACATGCCATTGAGAACATATATTTCCCCAGCACCCATGAGGCATTGACCGGAAGTATGCATCTCTTCCACCGTATAGCAGAATACCCTGAGGTAGTTGGTGCTATAGACTGCACACACATCCACATCAAAGCATCACCCGGTGTGCGGGATATGGTCTACATAAACCGCAAGGGCTTCCCCTCCATCAACTGCCAGGTCATGTGCGATGCCCAGGGCATTATCATGAACGTGCGTGCTGGCGGCCCTGGAAGCTATCATGTCTCCCACATCTGGCATTGCTCACAGCTGTATCAGGGGTTTGCCAGGGGAGACATCCCATATGGCCATCTAGTGGGAGATGCTGGCTATGCATTGGAGCCGTGGCTGATGACACCCATCAGAAATGCACACACACACCCAAACAAGAACAATATAATGAGGCACATGCACAAACTAGGATCATTGTAGAGCATGTGTTTGGGATGCTCATGTCATGGTTCCGCTGCCTTGACATATCCGGTGGAGCCTTGCAGTACTCTCCAGCTACATGTACACAAATGTTCATAGTATGTGCCATGCTACACAATATGATCCTGTGGAAACAGCTGCAGAAGTACAGCATGGGGCAGGGCCACACAGCCCCCCACCATTGCTAAGGCCAGCACAGGCACAGAGGAACTCGGAGGAGGAATATCCTGAGCCTGCCCCTGTAGGCAGAAGGAGGCATGCCCAGTATACCAAGGCCTTGGCAAAGAGGCAATGCATAGCACACACACTGACACTACAGGGACCCAGGGACTGATACCTCTCTCTGACTTGCACATACAGTAAAAGGGATGCCAAACATGACACTACCTGTGCTTTACCATGTATAGGGAGTATACTGCATGCGTCTGACATCATCAGCCCTCCAGCACCATCCTCAATACCACCCCAGGCACAAGGTAAGTCACCCTTACTACACTTACTGACTGGAGTAGTATGTTCTCATATTTGTATGTATGATATGGATGCAAGCATGCAAGGGAATTGGGTGGCTGAATGGGATAGCAGCAGACAGCTATATGGGACAGCAGGAAATTCATTACAAATACTGGTGTCAACATAGTAGGCAGCACTACACAAGGTGACAACCCCCACCGCAGTACATGTGATGGCCCAAATAACTGTGGGTGTCAATAGGCCACATACATGGATGTCACTGAGGGTGACATACCCACCACTAGCCTCAACCAGCAGGACAGGTGTAGATGACCATAAAGAAAGGCCGGGCTAAGGCCTCAAATGATGGCAATGGTGAACAGCCCCCCACCAGACCTGCACACACATACTACAACAGGTCTGGCAGTTGCATTCTCATTCTGAAGGGTAAGAAGTCTGAAAATAAAATGTATGCCATTAAGATCTAACATGTGTACTCTACTGATATTCCTCCTTTCTGCATGATAGGTCACAATACAATATGAAATGGAAGCCAACAGAGTAACCAGAATACCATTATAGTCATTGCAAATATTTAAAGTATGCAGGTGTGCACCGCCCCCCCACAATCCCAAATAGAAATGCAGTAACAGATGGCCTGCAGCATTCTCAAATGGCCTACAGTCCTCTGGCAAAGGCCCATGCCTCACCCATAGTGCCAATGTACATAATGTCAGGGGGTCCCAACTAATAACCTAACACAGTAAACAGAAAACAACTGCAAGGTCATGTTGACAAATGCTAGTAGCATGCCTCCCCATGTCCTACTGCAATGACTGTGGACCAGGCCATAAATACTACTGGGATAAAGGCCCAACTATAGGGATACCTCTGAGATATTGCTTACATAATGTTAGGAAGAGTAGAAAATAACAGAGGGGGGCTGTAGAAGTATGGATGTCATGGAGTGTGTAAAGTCTGAAACTATAATGTCCACCTATACTACTCCCTGAAAGCAAACCCATGAATGAGTAGCTGCAAAACTGCTTGCAAACCACAATGTGAAGGTAAACTGGCCAGATATATGAGTCCTGCCTCTGGATAACCTGGGTGTATCTGTACAGCTAGAGGTATGGCCCCAGCAGGATATGGCCATTCCATGCAGTTGAAAAAAGCACAAGGAGAGGATCTCCAGCCAGCATACTAACAAGGTGCTGCATCATTTACACAGAACCAGCAGTCTATTGTCTGTAGCTACTCCTCCACATGGCAGGTGTGTGCCAGAATGTGTAGTCTACATGCCTCAGAATATTGGTCTCAGCTTTCTTTATCCTGTATTTCCCTGGTAAATAACTGTGAGCAAAGAATGATAACTGTCACTAGTTGATGACAGGATACATCACAGTGTAAAACAGTACATATTTCAGAAAATCTATGCTACAACCAAACATGTCACACAAGCAGCACAGACAGTATGCCCATTGTGTCTCCATATTGGCAACCTATCTACAGATATCCTGCAGAAACAGTTTGCTAGATATAGCTGTAGCACCCAAAACCTTGAACTGGAGTCCAACCCTCCCTGGAATAGATGCACACACTCAATATAGAAGGTCATACTAGGCATGCTCCTACACTTAAAGAAATGAAGCCCATGTCTCACAACACAGTGGACTACAGATATCGGTTATTTGCAGCTGTCTGTGCACACACACCAAATTGTACACCATTGATACTTCACACACACATTTGAGAGGAATACTCACACATATCTAAGGCCAACATAATATAATATGTCAAACATACACACACAGAGACGTGGGGAAGAGAAAGACAGACAGTGACAGAGAGAATCCCATTATGAGCCCTTTTCCACCCAGTACACATCCCATTGGCCTATATTACATGATGTGCTAATGTCATTCACTGTAGAAATACCTTTGGTTAGCCCCCAGCCCTATAGTCTCAGTGGTACTTGTGATAACTGTGTAACACTACAGTCCAAATAAGTATCCATGTAGCAGCTGTAATCTCAGTCCTGTCAAATGTTAAGTTGTGTGTGCTCTGTGGGTGTGTGTGTGTGTGTGTGTGTGTGTGTGTGTGTGTGTGTGTGTGTGTGTGTGTGTGTGTGTGTGTGTGTGTGTGTTACTAGCTGAATGTGGTTGAGGGCATTCACACACACTAAACTTCCCTTACCCCTCTTTCTGCACTGCCGCTGATGTCACTCACCTTCAAAGATACCTTTGGGGAGCTGTTCAACATATAAGCTCTTTGGTGCTTATCATAACTATGTAATACTGTAGGGTAGCAAACTAATTAGGTAGGAGTTCTAATCTTGGTCCTGACAACTGTGTAAATATGTGTGTGTGTCTTTGTTGACACTTGATTTTGTGGTCATTCACACTTACTACAATTCCCTTACACCCCCTTTAGCACTGCTGCTGATGTCACTCACCTTCAAATATACTTTTGGACAACTCTTCAACATATAAACTCTGTGGCATTTGCAATAACTGTGTAATACTATAGTGTAGCAAACTAGTTAGGTAGGAGTTTAACCTTAGTCCTGGCAACTATGAAAATGTGTGTGTTTATTTGTAGATGCCTGATTTTGTGGTCATTCACACTGACTACACTTCCCTTACCCCTCCTTTAGCTCTGCTGCATATGTCACTCACCTTAGAGGTATGTTTGGACAATTCTGTACCTGTAATCTCTGTAGTGTGTGTGATAAATATGAAACAATGTAATAGCAATAACTACATGGGTAGGGGTTTGAATCTCATTCCTGGCAAGTGTGTGTGTCCGTACCTTAAAGCTTTTGGCCCCATTTACACTCATTACACTTCTCAGTGCCTAATTTTAGCAATCCTGCAGATATCATTCACATTAGAAGTACCTGTTGGAAAACCTAAATCATGCAAGGTCAGTGGTGCGTGTGATAAATGTGTACCATAATGGTCCGAAAACATAGATAGGGGTTTGAACCTCACTCCTGGTAAATGTGTGTGTAGGGTAAAATATTTTGTGAAATCTCTCACCCACTACATCTCCCAATCCCAATATTTGCAAGGGCTGGTGATGTTCCTCACCTTAGAAATACCTTGGGACATCAATCCTATAAGCTCTGTGGCACTTGTGATAAATGCGTAACACTGTAGTAGCAATACATAGCTAGGAAGGAGTTTGAAACTCAGTACTGGCAAGTGTGTCCATTCGGGGGTGGGTTTTGCTAAATTATTTTATTGAGGACCTAGTATATGTCCCAGTGTTCACATTTCAAGGCCAACAGTTTTCAAACACCGTAGATGTTGGTGTAGACAATCCACAGCCCTAAATGTCTAGTGCTATGTGCAATGACTATGTGACAGTATGGATTAGTGAACAATATAGGCAACCCTTCCAATACTCCGAGACCACTCTCCACCCTTGGATCATACACAAACACACTTGGCTAGGCAGCAACCATTATATCATTAGTTCTCCTGCAAATTGCCTCACAGATAGTACCCATGGTGTGATTGCAGTGAACTACATACCTGTTGACCACAACAGTGCTGCTGACATCAGAAAGTACTTTGATGTGTTACATCTCCTGACTGAGTGTGTGTTATCCAGCAAGTAAAAAGACTTGGCACCCTGTTCCATCCCCTCAGTAGCCCAATCAATGTGTACAGTGGCCCTTTTGCCATGTTCCACACTGGATGCCTGCAACAACTGCAGAGTCTGCAAACATACCCGCAAATGGAATACCATGCCTTATACACATGCCCTGTATGGACAGATGCCAATAACTCCAATGAACACCCGTATCATACTGTCTATGTAGGTGCCATCACTACCTCAGTTACATAGCCAGGTCTCAACAAATGAGGTCAGGAATGCCACTTCTAAAGATACCAATCTGTCGAACAACATGACCCAGAGAACTCAAGCACACTTCCACACTTCAAAGAACATGCATGTGGGACATGTGCACAACCCAGACACTGCCCATGTTATGGGATATAAATCACATACATGTGAAGCAGTACACATCACTGGCCACCCACAACAGAAATCTGGATGAGTGGATGGGGAATACAATACCACCCCTGGGGACCACTCCAGTGACTACACTCCTGAGCCACACTGGGGACTATTTTCATGTGGCATGATGCCAGGGTATTCCCTTGGGCTAGCCTTGTAGAGCCTTCAGGCCCATTCACCTACTACATGTCTATGATGCAATGAATCTATGGATCCCAGTACTGGCAAGTGTGTGTGTGTGTGTGTGTGTGTGTGTGTGTGTGTGTGTGTGTGTGTGTGTGTGTGTGTGCGTGTGTGTGTGTGTGCGTGTGTGTGTGTGTGTGTGTGTGTGTGTGTGTGTGTGTGTGTGTGTGTGTGTGTGTGTGTGTGTGTGTGTGTGTGTGTGTGTGTGTAAATACTAATCTCAGTGTGCTTGGCTGATGAATATCCAATGTGGCTGTGGTTATTAGCAATCAGAGGTGTGTCCAAACCACAAAACATACAATTCTCCATTCTACAGCAGATGTTGTAAATCAACATATACTTATGTACAGCCCTCAGCCCTATAATCTACAAGGAATATGCAATCACTGTGTTACATACCGGGGATTTCCATGCACATACTGTACCCTGTCTATGACATGGTGGATGTGTTACCACACAGCCATACCCCATGGTCTTGCTGCAGGGCCACATCCTGGTGACACACAGATGCCTAGAACAGAAATGGGATACAGCATGTGAAAACACATTCACTCAGCACTTCACTTGTGAAGGGGGGGGGTAAAGCTGGCATTGAATGTGTTTCCAAGACTGTGGCCAATATCTGTTGTTTCAGGATAGGTACTAGCATTGTGCAGTAACTTGCAGCACTTGTGTTTAATGTTGTGGAGGTTGTTGATGTAACTATCAAAGGCTGTTGTGACTGTCGTCAGTGTCTGCTGCATGTCTGCCATCATAGATGCCTGTAGGGGATTCCATGAGGGATCCATAGTTGTGTTTGAGGCTAATAAGGGAGTTTAACAGTTGTGGGACACTACTTTTCTCTGCAACAGTGTCCCCCTTCTTATGTACACTTTAGTAATGCAAGGGGACCATCACATTGTTTCCCAGTGTTTGGAGGGCAGTGTCTGGGTTCTGTTGGCTCTGGCTACTACCATGTATTCATGTACCTGTTTGTACAGTGCCTATGTGTATGATTCCACAGTCATGCAACTATATCCCATATACAGTGCATATGTGTATGATTCCACAGTCATGCAACTATTTCCCATAGCCATAGGTGCAGTGAAGACATCCACTCCTCTTTTCATGGTTGCAAAGTCAGCTTTGGGGAGGTTTTGCAAGGTGGTCACCTTTATGGGGGGGGTTGAGTTCCATGTTGATTACAGCCTGTTTGAATCTCACCATGCAGGGATTGACATCTGTGGATGAGCAACAGTTCCATATTTAAGTGGTCAACACAGGTCAAGGTTGTTGCATCCTCTACCAGGGGTCAGTATGAGCTGGTCCAGGGCAATGGAAATAATGAATCTCAGAAGTGTTGAGCCACTGTACTGGTGCTTGGCTACTCTCCCCAGGTGATGGAGGGGTAGTTGTAGACTCATACTATGTCAGTATTGCGTTGGACCATCATAGATAGCAGGGTGCTGAGGAATGTGCATTGACAGTCTAGGGACATACCTGTGGACCCATAGCAGGCTATGGTCTGGATTGCACTGTTACCCAAAGACTGCTGTACCAGATGTATCTCCAATGCATTATGATGGGATATTAGTCTGGAGGTGTTCCTAGCCATAATGAATATGAAGACAGCACCACCTGTGGAGGTGTGGTGTGGTCCATGTTTGGGGGCTGACAGCTGTGGAATGCATCATAGCCTGATACTGCAGGTCTGCTTTCTGCTGCTGTGAACCACCTCTCCATTACAGCAGACATGTGTCCTTCACTCCGATGACTGCTATGAGTGACTGCAGCCTAACAGTTAGATGTCTACTGTTGAACAGCATGACCCTCAGCTTGCATACATGTGAAGCTGTTATGGTGGTAATAACATTAGGAACACTGGCTAATAAGGCACAATAGGGGTGGCAAGATACTTAGCCAGTACCTGGACACCCAGCGGTGAAAGATGTAGGACATCCATGGCAAGTCATTGGGTTCTGTCAATCATGTCATCTCAAGCAGAGAGGTACTGGATCCCCTGAAAATGACACATAACACATAAGCCAATGTTGCAGTCAATCATCTGTTGATAGTACCACAGCATCATTCTGAGTGACGGCGGTACATTGCTCAGGGCTACTGTCACACCTGCCTGGATCACATAATCAGAGAGTTCAGCCATGTCTCTTGTCATGTAGTCCAGGGAGGTGTGTCCCAAGTCATTCACACCCACATGGATACAGAGTGATACTCATAGTTGTTGTGGAGTGCAATGACTGGCTGTGTCATGTGTTGGATGCTGGCGTGTGATAGATATTTGGCTGTTACCTGCTCCATATTAAACTTAGTGTGTGGGATATGTGTTTGCCTCAGTATTGAGTTACCCATGATCACTGTATTGTGCAAGGTGGCTAGCCTTAGGAGGTTAGGTTGAGTGGCATACTGTGTAGGTTAAATATGTGACCATCAGCATGTGCTATGTCGTGGTGTCTGAGTGAGTGTCTGCCTTGCTAGTCTGTGCTGTTTGGGTAAATGTCCATTGAGTGCCTCTGGAAAGGTGGGTGTGTGGCTTTTCACTGTATGTCATACTGTCAAAGTGGGTGTCATGGTGAGATACATGTTCCACATGGTGTGGTGCAGGTGTTGATCTTATTCTCTTGAACTGCTAGTTCAGCCTTTGCTGGAGAGTGCATATGTCCACATTGGGTGATATATGGGTAACCCTCACAGGTCTGAGTGAGTGGAGTTTAGAGAGGAGGGTTGTCTGTGTACATGAGACAGTTGCAACAATGCCTCAGAATGGAAAGGAGCACCAGGTTAGTGGGTGAAAGCACAGATAACTGCCCTTCAAACATGCCATGAGGGGTGGACATAACTAGTAAGTACTGGGGCTACATCTGTGATGAACAAGTACTGCTGACGGCTCCCAGGTTTGCCACACTTCTTGATACAATAACCTGGTGAAGTGCCAAGCCATAATGCTAGTTGAAGTGCAAGACAGAAAGAACTAGCATGATGTACAGGTGGAACGGAAGGCAGACTGTCTGCCACCTGTAATACTTTACCACAGCTATGCAGTTATCAGCAGCTTTGGCCATGTGAAAGGTCAGTAAGCTCTGTGGCATGTGTGGTAACTGTGCAACACTATAGTAGACATACCAAGATAGACAGGAGTTCTAATTCCAATACTGGCAAGTGTGTGTGTGTGTGTGTGTGTGTGTGTGTGTGTGTGTGTGTGTGTGTGTGTGTGTGTGTGTGTGTGTGTGTGTGTGTGTGTGAATCATACACTGTCTGGCTTATACCATTTTTGACCTGTGTACTACCCGTTACACTTCCCTTCACTCCAATTTAGTAGACCTGTTTATGTCATCCACTTTAGAAGTACCTTTGGAAGAGATGGAAATGTATAAGCTCTGTGGCACATCTGATAACTGTGTAGCACTATAGTAAGATTATCTAGATAGGCAGGAGTTCTAATCCTAATACTAGCAAGGGTGTGTATGTATGTGTGGGTGAATCATGTACTGTCTGGCTCATACCATTTTTGACCTGTATACTACCTTTTACACTTCCCTTCACTCCAATTTAGTGGACCTGTTTATGTCATCCACCTTAGAAGTACCTTTGGAAGAGGTGGAATTGTATAAGCTCTGTGTCATGTCTGATAACTGCACAGCATTGTAGTAGGAATACCTAGATAATCAGGAGTTCTAATCCTAATGCTGGCAACTGTTTGTGGGTGTGTATGAGGATCATATCATGTGTGGCTTATACCATTTTGATTTGTATACCGTCCATGGCTGGTGACCACCTCTAGCTGCCATTACTTTATATAGTGTGGTAACAGTATCTGCCTCACATGCAGCAGGTTAAACCATTCTACAATCCTCTGTACAGATGTGTCTGGAATATCCATATGTTTGTAATCTATACATGGTTGGAAGTGGTTTGTGTGCCTTAATAATGCCCATGTATGTGATATTATAGCCAAATAGGCCACAGTGAGTGTACTGACACATATGGTAGCCTGAGGTATCATACCTGACTGAAACATCATGCTGATACAATGTCTGCTGCCCTCACAGGTCAGATAGGCCCCAGTGGTGACCACTGTGATGCAATACACTTAACCCCAGCACAAGTGAACATGCATAACAAGCAATATAGCTATTACATAAAGCAATATAGCTATTACTGATGGTTGTGTGCATGGTAAATTGCATGCGCTTCACATGCCTGCGGTATTGCCAGGCAACAACAGAGCAATGTCATACTCACCAGCTTCAGGCTGCTGTCCCATATGCAGACCAGAGAGTCCTAGGTAGTTGTGAGAACACATGTGGCATTGGTACAGGATGGATGCAGCATGTCTGCACATCTACAGTACTAACCGCAATAATACACAATGTCCTGTCCTCACCATAGATGTGCACATCTGTGCATTAGAAAACCCCATCCACAACTGCAATCAGACCTGACACATGGATGTAGATACAATACAGATACATGTATGTCTGATACATTAGTGTAGTAATCTCCACTGGGCCCTTACCTGCACGGTGTGTGTGCAACCCATCTCACAATGCTTCCCTCAGCATCACGGTTTGTGCATGGGCATGGTGGCCAGTTTTGGTGAAGCTCCTCGGCTGTGGGTGTGGGGGGGCTGCATGGCTGGGCCCCCAGCTGTGGCTAGCCAGTCCCTCACTACAGCAGCAACCCATTGACAGGCATGGCAGTTGAGGTCAGTGGCCCAATGCTGCACATGCTCATAAGTTCTGCTGTGCAGGCCGGCATCATTTACCCTGTGAACCACACTGTTCCACAGGGCAGTCCTCTCACGCACATCTTCTGCTCTCTGTCCAAATAACAGGCCATAATGTTCAATCACATATTGGGTGATGATGTCAGTTTCCCCAATAGAGAACGCTGATATACGAGCACTCTGCATGTTTCCTGGAAGAGATAAACAGGAAAAAGGCCACAGGACCTCATACGTGTGTCAAAATGCACATCAATTGTGGATATTACTTGCAAATAATCCACACTACACCAAAACCCTCCAAGCTATCATGGCTATAACAGCTTGCATTACACACCTGTCCCTGAGCTATCTTATTCCCCCCAATGTTGGACACTTAATTGCATAATCTTCTGTCCTCCATTCATTTCTGTGTAGAGGGTTGACAGTAGCCATCTTCCATGTGGACAGTGTGTGGATGGTGGCAGGTTCTGTGTTTGATTGTGGTGCGTGATGGAGCTGTGAGCACATGGCTGAGTTCATGTAGGAGGCAGACAGTGATGTTATTATCACCCATGGAGATATGCTGTTATTGCCATCAGTAGGTAATATGCACATGCTCACCATTGCTAAGGGGAGGAGTGTGGTTGATGTGCATATCCCCCTGTACTACTGGGGTGGACAGAGTGGTGATGTTCCCATCTAACCTGTGTGATGCAGGTTGCCTATATCCATGGCATGTGTGTATGAGGTGTTTTTTACCCCCATTACAGGGTGCATTGGGGTCTATATTAGAACATCGAAGTTTCAAAACTTTGAATGTTCTAATATCGACCCCTTTTTAGAGAAAGCTGAAAACATCGAACATACAGAACAGCGAATTTTTTCCTAGGGAAGAAATTTGCTGTTCCAAAACACATACAACACAAGCACACCAAACAAAAAGCAATCCACACACATACACCTAATATCTTACACCTAACCCTACACTAAACTATATACACAACTAACTATCCACTTACCTTAACCCAAACCCTAACCCTAAGGTCTGTCACTATCGCACACTCACCTCACCTGTACCCTAAACCTAACTCACCTACCCCGCCCTAACCCTCATGTCCACACAATCGCACACTTACCTGACCCACGCCCTAACCCTAACTCACCTAGTCCACCCTTACCCTCACGTCCACACAATCTCATAAATACCTAACCCGCACCCTAACCCTAACTAACCTAACCCACACTCAATCACACATTTGCCTGAACCCGACCCTTAACTTTCCACCACAGTGCTGAAAATACCAAAGCAACAGAAACAGATGACCGAATTCTTTCCTTAGGAAAAAATTTGGTTTTCTGTTGTTTCAATATTTTCAGCTTTCGCTGAATAGGGGTCGATATTAGAACATTCGAAGTTTTGAAACTTCAGTGTTCTAATATAGACCCGGTGAATTGTATTGTTTTCTCTAAGGCTTACAACATATGTGGGGACACAGTTGCAATTGTCCATGGGGGTTTGGATATGTCTGATTTATAGTCATAGTCAGCCTTACAGGAAGTCACCTGTGAACTTACATGCTTGCTCAGATATAGGTGGACTTACTTCCATGTTGTTGCCTGCACCTATGTGTCCCTGTACAGCCAATGTAGCAACCTATCATGAGGTTTGCATATTACTGCTGTCCACCAAAGGGGATTACTCTACCTTGGTGGAGGTTGGATATACAGTTCATGTACTGCTGTGCCCATATAGGTACAGCGGATATAAAGGGTACACACCCTGAGACACTGCCTGGTATTTGTGCAGTTGGATCATGACACCACAATAACTAATTTCATAAAAATTCCCACCTGTAGTGTGACCTATAGCCTGTACAATTCAATTAAAAACATAACAATCAGGTTTGTGACAAAATAAGTAAATAATACTCAGTATAATAAGCCAGTTGAATGAGTGTTCACACCCTTAAACTGATATGTTGTGTATGCACCTCTTGAGATGGTTCCAACATTCATCTATCTTGGTCTGGACTCTAACATCATGGCACGTCTTCACTTGGCAATAGTTGCTCACCTTCCTAGAAACACCTTTGATTGTATTTCAATAAAATTGTACAGGTTAGGGGTCACATAAAGATGAGAAACATTATAAAATGATGTTCTGTGGTCTGATTGTCATACAGCACACATACCTGACATTCTAACAGGGGTGTGTACACTTGTGATATCCACTGTATATAGGTGTTGATATAGCTGGTAGTGGTAGGCATGGACAGAGGGTCATAACACAGATGGACACCTCTGATTAATACCTGAATATCATGCCTATTCTAGTACCCATATCAGTGTCAGGGCAATACAACAACCAGTAGCTGTACACATTTATGTCTGTTGTATGCACTGACACTGATATTACACACATGTGCAACATGCACAACATATGAACCTGAATGCTTGAAACCCATGTGATTACTTTTGTACCTTCCAGCTGAACATAAGCATACATACATGTACTCAGGGGTACCTGGTGTATATTTTTGTTGTATGTTAGTATGGCACACTTTATTTACAGTCTTGCCACTCAATCTTACTTCTCAATCTGTTACAGCAGTATGTCCGGACAATGGCATACATAAATGGGTGTCAAACGGGACATCAGTATTGATACTGTATTAATATAGCTACACCATAAATTAGTAAATTGATTGCACAGTAGGGTTTTATTTCACTATGATAACCTGGACAATGTCCAACAGTCATTTATTTATTTTATTTAACAGTTTGTTTATCGGGATAGTCCGTTGGGCCGAGAAGAGCCTGTTTTCAATGGAGTCCCAGGGAGAAAAGCTCCATAAGACATTATACAAATTTAGACAAATCATTAAAAATAATACAGTATACAGTTTACAGATGAAAAACAACATTTAATAGTTTATACAGTGGAGAATATAAAAGTAGAAGTGAAAGGAACCTTGCATATGTATCAAATGAGAGTTATAGCAGGGGTATAGAGGAGGAGATAGGAAGAGATTAAGTGTAAAGTAATAAGATAGAGAATCTTAAGAAGAAGTGGTATATGAGGGGTAAAAGGTGATGAGAGAAAGGGAGGGTATGGGTAGAGCTAGGTTGGTAAGAGGAAGGAGCATGATGAAGAGTGAGAGTCAGGGTATAATGTTGAGGATAGTTATGTAAGGAGGGAGCAGGAACATTCCCAGAGGGATATGAGATGGGAATGAAGCAAGGTCTTAAAGGTGGAGTGGTTATGGGTGGTGCGAATGAGAGGTGGTAGGGCATTCCAGAGCTGTGCTAGAGAAAAAGATAGCAGTTGTTTACCTGGAGGACGAGCAGGCTTGTGTAATTCAATCAGATTCTGGATGTTGGATCTCAGAAGTCTATCAGGTAGATGCATTTTGAGTGAAGAGGCTAGAGAGGGGCAGAGAGATGGACAGAAGATACGTTTGTGGGCATGAGAGAGTTGGATATAAGTAAGATGGTTGGGGACCTCTAACCAATTGAGTTTGTGGAGGGCATTGCAGTGGTGGGTGGAGGATTTGTAACCAGTGGCAAATTTGGATATTTTATTGTAACAGGAAGAGAGTTTAGGCTTTAGGGAAGATTGAAGGTTAGTAAGAAGTGGGGCACCATATAGGAGGGAAGGAATGAGGTATGTAGTAGAGAGAACAAACTTAGTAGAGGGAGTGAGGAAGCATTTGTGGCAGTAAAGCATACCGAGTTTCTGGTGAGTTTTCTTAATATTCATTTGTAGGTGGATACAAAACAAAGTGTTCATCAATGAGAACACCTAAGAGTTTGGTGTGGGATACTATCTTGAGAGAGGTATTGTTTTTGCTAGTAATAGTAAAAGTGTTTTTGTCAATAATGGTGTTTTTGGAGGGAGTAAATATCATGAGTTTAGTTTTTGATGCATTGAGTGCCAAGTGATTGTTTAACATCCAGTGTTCAGTAGAAGACAAGGCCTCTTTGGTTAATTTTAGGAGGGAGGAGATGGAAGTGGCAGAACAGATGATTGTTGAGTCATCTGCATATTGGATACAGTTAGCCTTTGGGATAGACAGATGGAAGTCATTTCTGAAAATGTTGAACAGTAAGGGGCCTAATATGGAACCCTGGGGTACACCTGTGGGGGTGTTAAGAAAGGAGGAGGTGTTTTTTTTTTCCATTTGACAGCTTGTTGTCTGTCGGAGAGGTAACTAGTGAACCAGTTGATAGAAGAGATGGATAGATTAAGATTTGAGAGTTTGGATAGAAGAAGGTTATGAGAGATAGTATTGAAGGCCTTGGATAAGTCCAGAAGGAGGGTGGAGACTAGACAGCCAGAATCGTGGGCTTTATTGATGGTTTCAAGGAAGGAGAGGAGAGTGGTGGTAGTATTGTGGCCATGTCTGAAACCATGTTGTGTGGGGGTGAGCAGATGGTTATCTATGAGGTAGGGTAAATGTTGTAGATGGATACATTTTTCTAATATTTCTGGTTATGTAAGTGGAGGAAGGGATAGGAGAGGATGAAGCATTGTTAGTGAAGGATGTTGTTCATTTGGCTATGGTATCTATAAAGAAGGAATTAAATTGGGTGGCTAAGGCCAAATCAGAGGCATTTGGATCAGGGGAGGGATTGTCTTTCTTGCCAGGGTTGAGGAGGTTGGTGATACCATGCCAGAATCTTTTGGGGTTTGTCTTGTGGTTATTTTGGAGTATGGCAAAATAGGTTTTGCAATCGGATGTGATAAGTCTTTTGACTTTGTTACGAAATGCTTTAAATTCATTGATGGAGTAGGGAGATTTGTGTTTCTGGTAGTGTTTCCAGGCTTTGTCTCATAGACGCATCAAGGATATGGTTTCTTTGGTTAACCAAGGGGCAGTATTACCTTTTATTCTTTTGATTTTGGAGGGGGCAAAAGTATTTAATAGGTTTAAAAATGTTGTATTGAAGTAGGTAACACCATCGTCTAAGGAGAGGGGTTTTAGAGGGGTCCAGTTTGTGTGTTTTAGAGAGTTAGAGAATTTTTCAGCGTTGAAGTTCTTAAGGGAGCATGTAGATATGCAAGTATGGTATAGATGTAAGGAGGAAGGGAGGCGATGAGCGAAACATGGGAGGTGATCACTAAGAGAGTCTGGTAAGGTACCGCTGTCAGAAATATATTGAAGGTGAGAAACTAGAATCCAGTCAAGGGTGCTACAGGAGTAGTCCTTGGAGGGTCTAGTAATAGAGTTAATTAATTGTGAGAAGTTGTAAAGGTTGAGGTTTAGGGAGCTTGTGGTAGCCTGAATGGAGGTCCAGTTAATATTAACGTCACCAAGGATTATGGTTTCATTGCAAATGTTAGAGGAGAACCAGGAGAGGATATCCTCAAGAATATGTAGAGAGTGGCTATGCATATATGTTTGTGTTCGTTTATCTGAAGTAGGGCCAGGGGAATGGGTTTAATATAAGGGTAACTGAAAGGAGGAGGAGTAGAGAAGTGCTACCCAAGCACCTTTCTTATGGGTCCTGTCTTTTCTAATGATATTATAGTTGGGAGGGATAATTTTGGAGTCTTTGATATGGGGTTTTAGCCAGGTTTCCAAGATAGACAGGATGTCTGGTTGATTGTGGAGAAGCCAAGCATGGAAGTTAGGGATTTTGTTACATAAACTTTGAGCGTTTATTGTAGTGAAAGTAAGTGGTTTTCTGGCTGAGGGGGAGGTGTGTAGGGGTGTCTTTAAATTGTGAGAAGGGCCGGGGTTGGGGTGGATGTCACCCGAGAGAAGAGTGGTAATGAGGTGACAGATGTGGGCAAAGAGGTATTTGGAGTGCCTTGAGTCTAGTTTGAGAGTCAGGTAGTGAGTTACAAGGTTTGCTTGAGATTGGAGAAGAGTAGCTGTGAATGGATATGTTTGTAGGGAAAAAGGAGGAAGTTGTTGAAGAAGTAAAGGAAGGGGGATATGAGGGTAGTGGGGTGTTTGTCATTGATGGGAAATGAGTGGGTTGTATGAAAAGGAGAAGAGTGTTTAGTATTTGGAGGACTTGTGAGAAGGGTAAGGCATAACAGGGAGAGGAGAATTAATATTAGGCCTATAAAGGAGACAGGTTTTATAGGCATTGTTGTTTATCAGAGTTTCAAGCTGTGATGGATATACAGAAGGGTGAAAAGTTGAAAGGGATGGTTATAATGTTAATAATTGCTATGGGGAGGTGGGTTTGCTGAGAGAAGAAGGAAGGGGAGGGGTGAGTTTGTGTGATGTAAGTAAGGGGTATATGACTGGTTTGTGTAGATGTGGGAGTGGTGTGATGGCTATAAGATTAGAGGTAGTGGGGGCAGGTGAGATTTGGGGGCAGGGTAGGGGATCGGAGTGAGCCTGAAGGGTGAACAGAGCAGGTAAAACTGAGGAGAGGAAGAGACTTACCAGAAACTATCAGTGAGGTGGAGGGAAGACATGGAGCTAGAGAGCAAACCTGGTGGTAAGGGGAGTCAGAGATAAAAGCTGGGCCAAGTATAAACAGGAGGGCTAAACAGAGGATTTACTGGGAGAAGAAAAACTTGACTCAATAAAAGCTGGGCCAAGTATAGAACAGGAGGGCTAAACAGGGGATTTACTGGAAGTCGAACTAACACAGGGGAGGGTGACAGTAGATAGAGTTGAACGAGGGAGTAGAGGAACAGTGCCATCTAGTGGCCAAAGTGAAATACGAGTTCCAGAAATAGTTAAGGGAGTGAAAAGGGGGTCAGGGAGTGAAAAGGGGGATGTAGACCATGGTAGGCTGCTAGTGAGCATGTCATGGGGAACTGTACTTAGTACTTTATTGGTATTGGCAGTAACAGTTAGACTAAGCATTACAGTAGTTGTACATACACGCTATTAATCCAGAAGGGAGTCTGTAAGGTTGTAGAGCACTTCAGCAGTCCTGTTTAGGTGTTCTTGAAGGGTGAGATGCAGGGAGATAAGTAATACAGTGGGAGACACCTGAAAAGATAGAGACGCAACTAGCAAGCAGAAATGGAAGGGAAAATAAAATTATTATAATGATATCGCTAGAAGACACAAGAGAAGGAAGCTATAGCATAGTACAGTTAGAGTCAGTAAAGGGTAGCCTGAGGATAACTACGGTGTAAGAGTGTATGACTAAAGAACTATGGTGGGAAAGGAATGAGGGAGTAGAGGTATAGCACAATAGGTAGAAAAGTACGGAGAAGAATGGGTAGACAAGCAACAGCAGAAAAAAGAGAAAAGGGTTTTAGAAGAAACAGAATAAAAGAAAAGAAAGCAGTTTCATATAGAGAAATGAGACAGCAATAAATGATTTTAAATCCAGCAAACACAATTAAAGGAGCAGTAACAAATACAGTACAATTTATACAATGTTGAATGCGAGCAGTAAGCAGTTATGAATTCAAGGACAGCAACAATTGCTGTTCACTGAATGCAGCAGTAATACAGTATGAAGTGTGACTGCAGACAAATGTATTAAATCCAAGCAGCAATAATTGCAGTTCAATGCATGCAGCCTTGAAAGGACATTAAATAATTTGGAACAGGTAAAACAATCCAGACTACAGCATTTAAGCATTAGTCTACACAATATTGGGATAGTGCACTGCTTACAATAGTGTCAGGAGTGCATGGAGATGTGATCCTTCAGCACATAAGTTTGCCTACCACTTTAAGGCATTTAACAGTTTGCAAATACAAAACAGAGTAGCAGTATGATCAGGGCTATGCACAGCATATCTGTAAACAGATATCTATGCACGTTGTAGTGCTACTTTAGTTATATGAACCTTTGTGATTCCAGCCCAGTCTCTTGTATAAATGAATAACGAGTATATCAGCAACAGTATATTTAGATTATGATTAGTTTAACTCTTGTATAAATGAAAAACGAGTATAGTAGCAACAGTATATTTAGCTTAACAGCTTCAAGCTTATTTAGGGGATGCACTCACTGATGAGCAATGCCAGCAGCCCACAACAGGACAGGAGAGGGATGACTGGGGAGGTTTTCTTTATTTAAAAATGGCGCCACATGTATAAGTGTCACTTTATAGACTTGGGGGAGGGTGATAGGTAGAAAGGAAGGGGGAGGGCCAAGAGAAGGAGGCAAGAGGAATCCAAGGTAGAGAAGAGGGGAGAAGGCAAGAGGGGAGGTGCAGAGATGGAGTCAAGAAGAGGAAGAGACTTACCAGAAACAATCAGTGAGGTGGGGGGAAGACATGGAGATAGAGAGCAAACTTGGAGGTAAGGGGAGTCAGGGATAAAAGCTGGGCTAAGTATAAAATAGGAGGGCTAAATAGAAGATTTACTGGGAGTAGAACTAACACAGGGGAGGGTTACTGTAGAGACAGAGTTGAATAAGGGGGTAGAGGAACAGTGCCATCTAGTGGCTAAAGTGAAATATGAGTTCCAGAAATAGTTAAGGGAATGAAAAGGGGGTTGGAGAGTGAAAAGTGGGTTGTAGACCACTGTATGCTGCTGGAGAGCGCATGGTGGGGAACTGTACTTAGTACTTTATTGGTATTGGCAGTAACAATTAGGCTAAGCACTACAGTAGTTTTACATACACGCTATTAATCCAGACGGGAGTCTGTAAGGTTGTAGAGCACTTCAGCAGTCCTGTTTAGGTTTTCTTGAAGGGCAAGATGCAGGGAGATAATTAATACAGTGGGAGACACCTGAAAAGACAGAGACACAACTAGCAAGACGCTATTAATCCATAGGGGAGTCTGTAAGGTTGTAGAGCACTTCAGCAGTCCTGCTTAGGTGTTCTTGATGGGTGAGATGCCGGGAGATAAGTAATCCAGTGGGAGACACTTGAGAAGATAGAGATGCAACTAGCAAGATGCTATTAATCCAGAGGGGAGTCTGTAAGGTTATATAGAACTTCAGCAGTCCCGTTTAGATGTTCTTGAAGGGCAAGATGTAGGGAGATAAATAATACAGTGGGAGACACGTGAGAAGATAGAGACGCAACTAGAAAGTGATGAGCAATGCCAGCAGCCCACAGCAGGACAGGAGAGGGATAACTGGAGAGGTGTTCTTTATTTAAAAATGGTGCCAGGCTCCTGAGATGTGATCCTACCTCACAACCTCTGAGAGCATCACATCTGGACAAAGCCTAAAATGATGAAAGAATAAATACGGACAGACTTTAAATATTCCTATTGCAAACATAGGAAGTTCATAGAATGATACATTTTGCATTATGGTGAATATTCTTAAGGGTGTGGAGTCCTAAACTCAAGTGTTTGTCATTACCTGATGACTTCAACCCTCAGTTATTTGCCAGAAAAGTACAGATCTCAGGAGGAGCAGACAAAAATATATGATGGTAAAATGTGGGCATTCTGTGAGGATCTGTACAGTTGAGAGGTATGTCTGGGATATCTCCCACTGCAGAGAGGGCCAGATGCTATGGCCTTAGCAGCTGTTTAGCAGGACATTACTACAGCAAGTCTTGTAGGGAAACATATTCCTTCAAATCATATTTCCCATTATTACAGACCAAGTACTACATTCAATTACTTGCTTACATGTCCCACTTCCCTTTTTTTCTTTCTTTTTTCCAGTTTATGTTTTATTTGTTATCTTTCTCTCTCTCTTTGTGCACTACAGGGATAGAGTTGGTTTGAATAGGTGGCAGCATGGCTTTTGTAGGTGATGCTCATGACCAAGTGATGGCCTGTGCAACTGTCGGGGTTTCCCACTTGCAAACTGCATGCAGAGCAGCTGTGTAGTTCTTCCAATAGCCAATGTCATGGCAACACACTCCTATAAATATGTACTCCATGTGGGCGTTGGTGCTTTTCCTTACTTGTGAGGAAGACATCCTACAGTTGCGTGAGTTACTACCTCTTACAACAAGACTTGTGGAGACAAGCCAACTAAATGGTGTAGAAGGTTCAAGACTTAGGGGCAGAATGTGAGTATTGTTGTTATATATTTGGAATACTGCTAGTTTAAAAGGGTTTGTCTGCACATGCTACTTCTGCATGGGTTTCAGTCTGACAAAGTTCTGTCTCTGCATAGCTCTCAACTGTAGGGCCATCCACATAATGGCCATAGGTTAGCCTGTTATGTATGGGCTGTTGCCAGACAGGTGTTGTCCTTGGCAAACCAGTAGCATACTCTGGTGATTGCATTATGCAAATGGTAACATCCACTTGTTTTTCTGACTTTATATCCCTCAGAAAAGATATGTTACAACAAACCCTGTAACACCAGCAACTTTCTCAGTGTATAACAGCAATATTTCAAGTATGGCCGTGTATTTGGGCCTCTGTCCACCA